>NC_090652.1:279546131-279854070 GCF_040937935.1 Hyperolius riggenbachi | reverse complement strand
AACACATCCTTGTGCAGGTACCCGCCCCTCTTGGACGTGTCATAGCTGATGCAAGCGCTGACCTATCAGTCACAGCATGAATTCCTAGAATACGCAATTCGTATTGCTGCTGACAGAGTTTCCGGAAAATATGAACAGTGAAAAGTAATGATTTGAATATAGGCAAGGGAATAGAGATAAATCAATATCATGGGAAACCGTATATTTTTGAGGAAGCGCGGCATGGATGGATAAACAGCTCATATTGTGCCGTTTAATTAAATATCATTAACATCATATTTCAAACAAAATATGCTGGAAAACCTTATGTACTGTTAATTAAAAGCTCCACACTTATGTCAAGGCGTGCTTATTTAAAAAAATGTGTTTCCTACACGCTATACCGTTCATTCTAGCTTGGCATTTAAAATAAAATAAGAAAAATAGTGTATTAAAGAGACAGAGGGCTGAATTAGTGACCCCACCACTATGATATCGTCTCTGTGCAGCCAGCACTACTGGACATTCAGTACGAAAAAAAATTCTCTGAATATTGCTCTAAGGCAGGGGTCTCAAACTCAATTTACCTGGGGGCCGAAGGAGGCAAATTCAGGATGAGGCTGGGCCGCATAAGGGATTTCACAATCAGCAGCTACCACCCCCCCCCCTCCCCCCACTGTCCCTTGCATTGATTTTAATTTCGAAATCAAATTCACACTGAAGCGAACTATTTTGTCTATTTTACCTTATAGTTCGCTTCAGTGCTCCCATTACAAGTAATCCGCCGTGTCCCCGCCGCAAAACGAGGGCTTCAGAGTCCCCAAATCGCCCAAGGGGCAATCCGCCGGCATTTCCTGGAAGGGGCAGAGCTTTCAGCTTCAGCTCTGCCCCTCCTGACGTCAATCATGGCGCATCGCCGCCTCTGCCTGCCCCTCTCACTCTTCCTTCGCAGAAAGGAGCGGGGAGAGGCGGCGATTGACGTCAGGAGGGGCAGAGCTGAAGCTGAAAGCTCTGCCCCTTCCAGGAAATGCCGGCGGATAGCCCCCTGGGCGATTTGGGGGCTCTGCAGCCCTCGTTTAGCGGCGGGGATGCAGCGGATTACTTGGGAGCACTGAAACGAACTATAAGGAAGCTTTTGCCGGCGAGGGCCACAAAATATTGTATAGAGGGCCGCAAATGGCCCGCAGGCCGCGAGTTTGAGACTCCTGCTCTAAGGGCTCTTTCACACTAGGCAACGCGTGCACAAACCCGATTTCGTGCACGTGTTATGACCTGCGGCGTAAGGTCGGGAAGTTGTGGTGCGACGCTGATCAGCGGCAGTAGTTCTTATTCACCCAACAGGAAAACGTCGGCGCAGGACAATTAAAAGCTCCCAGATTACAACGTAACGCTCTGGAACGCTTTGTCTAATGTGAAAGGTAACATGAAAGTCAAATAGGCTTTCATGTTACCTTTCTAACCGCATCCTAGGAGCGATCAGTCAAAACGCGCGGATCAGCTCTTAGGCCCAGTGCACACCAAAAACCTGTAGCAGATCTGCAAAACGCTAGAGGTTTGTGAAGCAGATTTTCAGAGTAATTCTAGGCATGTTTAGAGAGGTTTTCTAAACATGCCTAGCGTTTTTTGGAGCGTTTTTGTGTAGCAGATTTCATATATTGCTACAGTAAAAGCTGTTACTGAACAGCTTCTGTAACAAAAACACCTGGAAAATATCTCTCTCTCTCTCATACACCCAATCTATTGTCCTCTGCATTAAAGTGAACCTGAGGTAAGAGTGATATGGAGGCTGCCATGTTTGTTTCCTTTTAAAGTGGACCTGAATTCTTGCACAAGCCAGAAGGAAAACATAGAGAAATGCACCCTGTATGTATTTAGAGAGTTTAGCCTGTCTAATCACAAGTTGTAATTTGATCTCTCCCCTGTGTCACATGACTGCCATGGCAGATAAGCTCATTTGAAAGCACAGGAGGTTAACAATATGTCCGCCCTCATGAATCAGGAAGTAGAAACACTGCAGATTTATTTTAGGATTTGCATCAGCTGTAACAAAGAAATGTTTTTGTTTAAGGGTTATTATGCTTATCTTTTAGAGGAGAGAGGACATTCTGAGTTCAGGTCCACTTTAAGCAATACCAGTTGCCTGGCAGTGCAATCCGCATTACCGAGTCTCAAAAATATTGGTCCTATCAGAGAATGCAGAAGTGTAGCGCAGAAATCGGAATACCGCAGAAATTTTAGAGCAATCACAAGATTCAGAAACTTCTGAGTCTTGTGTTTGGCCTAAAATCCCTGCAGCATTCCGATTTCCATGGTAAACCTCCACATTCTCTGATTGGTCCACTACTTCAGAGTATTTCTGAGTCTTGTGATTGGCTTAAAATGTCTGCGATATTCCGATTTTTGCAGTAAACCTCTGCATTCTATGATTGGTCCACTACTTCCGTACATCCACAAAATGTAGCGGATTACGCAAAAATAAAAAGTTTTTAAGTTACCTAACTTTAGCAACAAAAATGCCAGAAAAACCCCTAATTCTGCCGAAAAATCGGAAATTAAGATTTTCGTAAAACAAGTCCCACAAGGGCATTTGACCAAATATACGATGTAGCTCGAATCACGTATAAAAACCTCGGATTTGATACTTAGTACCTTTAGATGGGTGTCTGAATTCACACCCTTTAACAATAGTGTTACATAAATGGCAATTCAAGCAAGACATGTGCCGACACATTTCCTGTCTTCCCTACCAGCAACTGGGGCATGACGGAAAACTTTCTCCCTAATCGAAGGGGAGGATATCTAAATTATATAAGACACGTGGGAAAGCCTCTATAAGAAAATGCCAATGACGTCTAACTATCCTACCAATTTCAGTGCTACAGGTGTTAAAAGTTGGCACAAAAGGAAGACAAAATGTTTTGTTTGTATGAACTCTAGAGTGAGAATTGCCCTGCAAAACAGACTGCAGAATAACCTCTCTGACGAAATTTGCATCTCATCTCAGAGCGGTGTCTCTCCGTAAGCTCAGGATCTGTAACTATCCTCTCTACTCTAGTAAATTGACCTTCAGGTATAGCATTTTTTACCTGAGGAGGATGGAAGCTATTATAATGTAACAGGGAGTTACTGTCAGTATCTTTAACGTAAAGATCAGAAATCAGCACATTATTTATCTTAATAATATGTGCATCAAGGAAAGAGACCTCATCAAAGCTAGTATGGCTAGTTAGTTTGATCTTGCTGCAGCAGTGTGACACGGCAATGATGAACTTATCCAGGGTCAACTGTGGCCCTGCCCACATGCAAAATATTTCGTCAATATAACGATACCAGCAATGAGCATATTGCTGAAAGAGATTATTATTTTACATAAAGCCTTCCTCACAGAGGCCCAGATGGGCCCATATTTAACCCCATCGCTGTGCCATGCTGCTGCAGAAAGAATTCACCTTGAAAAGAGAAATGGTTACAATGCAACACCAACTTAAGAAGTTCAACAACGAACAAATGTTCTTCCCTCGACAAATCAGAATGAGTCATAAGGAATCAGTCGACAGCCTCCACACCCCCATCGTGTGGGATGGAGGTGTGGAGGCTCCCGACATCCAACATAATCAGCGTTTGGCACTTTATAAATACAATAAATAAAATAAATAACCACTAGAACCCCATCCTACAACCTATTCCGGCCACAATGAGTCTCCCCGGTGGCCGGTGCAGATTCTTATGTATCTTGGGCAAAGTGTAGAAGCTAGGTGTCACATGATTGCTCTGGATCAAAAATTTAGTAACGCCTTCATCTATAATCCCTCTAGCTGAATCAATAATGTTCTTAAAGAAAACCTGTAATTAAGAAAAAGACCCCGGGGGGGTACTTACCTCGTGAGGGGGAAGCCTCTGGATCCTAACGAGGCTTCCGCCGTTCTTCTCTGTCCCTCTGTTGTCCAGCTGCAGCCACCCGAAGTGCGGTAATATAAATATTTACCTACCAGGATCCAGCGCAGGCGTACTAGCGGACCTCCCTTCAGGTTAAGGCGGAAAAAGCCAATCGACCCACTCTACTGCACAGGCGCGAGTCCTTTTGCATCTGCGCAGTAGAGCGGATACGATCGAGTTTGGTTATTTCCGCCTTACCAGAAGGAAGAGCCGCTACTGTGTCTGCGCCGGATCTCGGCTAGGTAAATAAAATGAGCGCTTGTCAGGGAGGATTGTGGGACGCTTTGGGGGAGTCAGCGCTGGACTGCCTGCAGCTACAGGGATGGGGTAAGCCTCATTGGGACCCTAAGGCTTCCCCCTCCTGAGGTGAGTACCCCCAGGGGATTTTTTTTTAGTACAGGTTTTCTTTAATTTTTCCTTGAATTGATGACAAAAGGTCCTCCTGGACTTTGGCATAAATCTCCTTTCGAGACAATTGCGCTTGAATTTCCTCAACATAGTAAGTACTGTCTAACACTACAACCACCCCACCCTTATCGGCGGGTCGGAAAGTGAGTTCAGGTTTCTTCCGTAGCCCTTTAAGAGCTTCCCGTTCTTCTTTAGTAAGATTACAGTTCATTCTCCTTCCCTCCTGTTGTTTCTCAAGTAAGTTAATATCTTCTACAACCTTAGAGCAAAACGTATTAATTATTGTTATTGGATGGCTTGTAGGAGTAAATGTGCTCTTATTCCACAGACCAACTTCCTTGAGTGTTAACATATACGAGTCATTGTCCACTAACACTCTTATTTGTGAACCAAAAGAAAATAGTAATCATATGTATCATCTCTTTTTTATTATCAGATAATATATTAGTGGATGTGTACTAATATCGTCGATTATGATATTGAAGAGTGGCGTTGCTATTCCTGTCTTTGAGAGTTTTGGGACTATCTTGTGGTTCCTGGGAGTTCGAATTCATATTCCGGAACATGTATGTACCATTGGAAACTTTTTGGTCATGTTTTCAGTGAAGGATTGGTTACAGGAGGATTTTTGTGACTACTTGTTGTGCAATGTACTTGAATGTATTAAGACTTTACATATGTTCCTGTTTGGCATGTATTGTTAATATGTCATTTCAGAGACGGATTGTGTCTATTTGGATATAATTATACATGGTATTGGGAAATATTGATTAATGTATTGAACAGTATATGCATGGCTTGCATTTTAATTATTAGATGTGAGAGACATGTTTGGTAATACCCTCTTTCTAAAGACTCTTCTCTTTTTACCAAATAATCCTTTTTTCAAACGCCTATTCTCTTACGCTCTTATTTCTTCACTAGATTTCGCCGGTACTCTTATTTGTTTAAATCTCATAAGCTTTACCCTAATTCTGCCACAAGATGACTCCACTGAGTAGATTCGCTCCAACATGCTTTTTTACACACTTCAGCCTCCGTAGATACAGGGGCGGACACGGCAGCCCCGTCACTATGGCGACGGCACGTCTGGTCACGCCAATGACGCGGCCGAGTCTCCATGTGTACAATAGTTTTTAAACTGCGCCAGCGGATACGTACCAATTGGTCAGAGATTGCTAACTGGGGATCCAGCGATGTAACGTGAGGTCATAAGAGGAACAGGAAGGCTTTATAGGAAACCGAACCTTCCCTCTCCTTAGGCATCTGTTTTGGGTTTTTTTATTTACGTTTCTTACTCTCTTTAAGCCTGCTTGCTGACTTTCATGTGATTATTCCTCACCTCCCATCTATATTTTCTCTCCACCTAGACAGCATGAGTCATCATTAGGGATCACATGGGAATCATGTTCAGTTGTGACTTGACTGCTCACTCAGTAGTTGATTCGAGCTGTAGAATTTTCATTTGGCTGGACAAGGCAGAAGAAACGTTTTTCATAGTAAGAAGCAGCATGTGTGAAAAAACTCACCTTGTTTGGGATATAACACTAGATTCACGCTAGACAAGAAATTGTACCATGGCCCAATATGGACCGCAGTAGACAAACGGACATGTCAATGGATCCTATACTCAGTATTGGATTTAATCAGACATGTCTGTTGTGAGGAAGGAATGCAAGGTCCTGTCCTGCACAATATTTATGGACACTATGACATGCTGTTGAGGTACACGACTCTATTTTTTATCTTCCAAAGAAATTTTACCAATTTTCCCACTTGATCAAATAATCACAAAAATAAAACCAACACATACAGCTAATCCTCATGCAAATCCATTCTTAAAAATTATGCAGCAATCAATGCTGTCCCTACAGCTAAATTAAAAGCTGGGATCTTCGTTACAAGAATAAAGTCTCTTGCGTAGTCACATACACCGCGTAGAGGTAGCCTAGTGTCGTATGTGTCCTAACTCTGGCCCTGTAACATGCATAGCACAAACATTTGCATGAGGATTACACACTTGAAAGATTAATGAAAGATCTTTCATTAATCTTTCAAGTGTACACACTTGAAAGATTAATGAAAGATCTTAGACCAATTTTACCATCTTCCATGTAGTATGAGAGCCATACTCTACACAGTCTATTCTATTGAGCTGAACTCCCCATCAGATAAAAATCTTTGCAAGATGCTGCACACACAGATGCTGTACACATTCAAAAGATCAGTATCTGCAAAAGATCTGTTAATGCAAAAGATCCGTTCCTGCAAAATGCATTCATAGTCTATGATATCTGCAGATCGTCATACACACCTTGTTTAACCATTTAACGGCAATGTATCGTATTAAAACGTCCTGCTTTTGCCTGTTAATGGCAACATGACGTTTTAATACGTCGCGCGTTCCCGCCGCCGCTCCGCACGTGTGCGGGCCGCTACCGCCGCCATTACCGTCGGGATCCCGTGCTGAGTGATTGGGGAAGAGGACCGAGCGGTCCTCTGCCCAATCGCACTGCCTGGAGTGAATGGACGCGACCGCAAAGAGCGGCCGCGTCCATTCATAAAAACAGGAACTGTTACAGTTTAATAAAGTGTAAAAAAAAAAAAAAAAAAAGCGATTACTTCCTATACGGGAGAGTGTTCACTAGCGCCATCTTGTGGCCAAAAAGTATATCACACATACATATACAAATACATACACACTATTAATAAAATTAATAAAATTACACTTCCCTTCCTCCCCTCCCCCCCCAAAAAAACACTTGTAAATAAAAATCAGCTTAAAATAAATAAATAAATAGTTGCATTAGGGACTCAGCTTTTTTTAATCTATACTTTATGAGGGAAAATTAATTTTAATTTATTATATAGGGGCTTGTAATTATGGCCAGAACAAAAAAAAACAAAACAGAAAAATAACACCTATATTTCAAAATAATATATTGTCGCCATACATTGTGATAGGGACATAATTTAAACGGTTTAACCACTTCACCACTGAGGGGTTTTACCCCCTGACCACCAGAGCAATTTTCACCTTTCAGCGCTCCATCCATTCATTCGTCTATAACTTTATCATAACTTATCACAATGAAATGAACTATATCTTGTTTTTTCCGCCACCAATTAGGCTTTCTTTAGGTGGGACATTATGCCAAGAATTATTTTATTCTAAATGTGTTTTAATGGGAAAATAGGAAAAATGTGGGAAAAAATTAATTATTTTTCAGTTTCCGGCCATTATAGTTTTTAAATAATGCATGCTACTGTAATTAAAACCCATGAAATATATGTGCTCTTTTGTCCCGGTTATAAAACTGTTTAAATTATGTCCCTATCACAATGTTTGGCGCCAATATTTTATTTGGAAATAAAGGTGCATTTTTTTCAGTTTTGCGTCCATCCCTAATTACAAGCCCATAGTTTATAAAGTAACAGTAAAACAAAAGTTTGCTTTCCTAAAACAGAAAGAATTTGCGATAATTCAGGTTGGAGTGAGCTCGAGATGTCTATAAGGCACCACTGCTGAATATATGCAAATTAACCATTGTACCCTTAGAAGCTAAACACACCTCCAGAACCGCTGGAATGCAATGATGTGTCAGCTTGTTAATATGTACAGAGCCATAATAATCCAACATGCATACAGACTGTTTCGGATTGTTTGATCCTCATCAGTGCATGGCATGGATTAATTTGGCTCTATGGAGTAGGGCTTGTAAATCCGAGAGGCACAGACCAACCAGCAAGCTCATGGTGACCCAGAACTCATCGGGGTGTGTAAGGGACTACAATGGTCCTAAAGATTTTCAAGCCCTACTCCATAGAGCCAAATTAATCCATGCCATGCACTGATGAGGATCAAACAATCCGAAACAGTCTGTATGCATGTTGGATTATTATGGCTCTGTACATATTAACAAGCTGACACATCATTGCATTCCAGCGGTTCTGGAGGTGTGTTTAGCTTCTAAGGGTACAATGGTTAATTTGCATATATTCAGCAGTGGTGCCTGGGAGACATCTCGAGCTCACTCCAACCTGAATTATCGTAAATTCTTTCTGTTTTAAGAAAGCAAACTTTTGTTTTTCTTAACATCTTAGTAAGGGGGCTTTTAGGACCATTGTAGTCCCTTACACACCCCGATGAGTTCTGGGTCACCATGAGCTTGCTGGTTGGTCTGTGCCATAAAGTAACAGTGTTATACCCTCTTGACGTAAATATTTAAAAAGTTCAGTCCCTAAGGTAACTATTTATGTATTTTTTTTAATTGTAAATTTTTTAATTTTTTTTAATTACAAAAAAAAAAATGGGGAGTGTGGGAGGTAATGAGTTAATTTTTAGTGTAAAACTAATTTATTTCTATGTAAAAAATGCTAAGGGTGTAGTTTTATTTTTTGGCCACAAGATGGCAACTGTAACTTTTTGTTTATTGCGACCTGCCGGACGCTCGCAGGAAGTACAAGGAGGCTGTGAGTGTTTGTTTTTTCTCACAATGATCGCGCTGCCCATCGGAGAGCAGCGGATCATTGTGGGGCTTAGATCAACGAACGGGAATGGATTTTCCCGTTCATTGATCTCCGGGCGAGCGGGCGGCGGCGTGTTTACTAGCGGCGGGCGGCGTGTTTACGAGCGGGAGCGCGGACAGCGGCGGGGGCGCGGAAAGTACGGATTTCTCCATCCCTGGGGGTTTAAGGATGGAAAAAGGGACGGAGAAATCCGTACGGGCGGGGGTAAAGTGGTTAATAATCAGGACAACTGGGCAAATAAAATGTGTTTGTTTTAACCACACGAGAATGTTTAATTTTAAAACAATAATGGCTGGAAACGGAGAAATAAATATTCTTTTCATTTTTTTGTTTTTTCCCATTAAAACGCATTTAGGATAAAAAAAATTCTTACCAAAATGTACTACCCACAGAAAGCCTAATTGGTGGCAAAAAAACGAGGTATAGATCATTTTCTTGTGATAAGTAGTAATAAAGTTATTAGGGAATAAAAGGGAAGAGCACTGACAAGTGAAAATTGCTCTGGTCCGTTAGAGTAAAAACCCTTGGGGGTGAACTGGTTAACAGACATTCATCTGCATATCTGACAATCATCTGCAGATCTGAAGATCCATCCTGGTGGACCAACAACGGGATGGATCAGGAGTTGTTTGGATACAGATAATAATGAGGACAGCCGAGATTGGTAATGAAGGGGAAAGTGAAGCTTTCACACATCAGGGCACAGGGCTGTGCCCATACCTGACTCTGTTAAGTTCCCCAGAGTTGCTCCATGCTCTGTACACATGCTGCTGCTACATCCAAAGTCAACTGTAGCAGGGAAAGAAAGGGGGCAGTGCTCTGAGCTGCAGGATGCCGGCAGATATTTCAGTGTCTCAACTTGTGCCTGTCCACAGACACTGCACCGACCCTGGTTTGAGGGGGAGGGGGGGGGGATTCTGGGCAGCTGTTTGCCTATGACAAGGGAGCAAGCATAGGCAGAGTCAAGGCAAGATACAGGTTCAGCAGGGTAATCAGATACAAAATAAGGCAACAGGTACAGGAGTCTCCAGAATATTGAGGCCTGGGAGCAAGTTCTGGCAACTATCAGGAGGAATAGGCAGTTCTTAAAGCTAATGGGAATGCGATTTTTTTCTTTTTTTTAAATAAAAACATGTATTTGTTGCAAATTAAAAACATAGTGCCTTACTGGTATTTTCGCCGCTCCCCGGCCCCTGGTTCTGGTAATTCAGCCCCATAATCGTCTCCCCCGCTTTCCAAGATGGCTGCTGACCTTTTCTTTATCCTTCGGGTCAGCAGCCTTTTCCTGTATGCCACACAGCGCTTGTAGCTGCGCGAGATTTGGCTTTGCTGGAGGAAAGTAGTGTGCAGCGCGGCCATGTGCACGTGTGCGAGCGCGTACTGTAGAGCACGAGCGTGCACGTGTCATAGCAGTGTGTAGAGAACGGAACGGCCATACCTCCCAAGATGTGTATCTCCCAAGATGCCGAGCGAACAGGAAAACAAGACGTGACATGACGTGAAGACGTGCGCACTCTGTGAGGGAGACCACAGAGCCGCGCATTCATGTGAACGCGGACAGGAGGGGCGGGCAACGGGGTGGAGAATGCCAGACATGACAGAGGAGTGACAGAGCAGGGGAAAGAAGCTCTGCCTCCTCCAAACCATCAGTTTTTCGACCAAAACGGCCAAAGTGAATAAAAGCTGATTTCTGCACAATTAGGCAGCAAGAGAGGAGGTAAGTGGACACATTACCAGAGAAAAATAAAAAGCTGAAATGTCCTCTATTCAAATGAAGTTTTAAAAACTGGTTCTGATTCACTTTAATAGTGCATGCAATTAGTTACAGAAAGCAGCTGGTGGTGTGCTTCTGCCACAAGTGCTCCTAAACCACCTGCAGGCCATAACTAGAACTGCAAGTCCTTATACACAGAGAAAAGCCACCTGCTGGTGGATGGCAAAAGTGCAGGATTGTCCAACTCCATTGTCCAACATGATTCCTGACACAGTCCTTTACCAAGTACACTGGATAATGTGTGACAGTGACCTGTCCTGATCCAATAAAGGACTGACTACTCCCTAAAGCATATAAACGTTTTCCGACTCTAAAAACATTGGTTCTATAACTCCTTCAGATTACATCACTGGGAGACAAGACAAGACAAATAACATTTATATCGCACTTTTCTCCTGGCGGACTCAAAGCGCCAGAGCTGCAGCCACAAGGACGCGCTCTTTAGGCAGTAACAGTGTTAGGGAGACTTGCCTAAGGTCTCCTACTGAATAGGTGCTGGCTTACTGAACAGGCAGAGCCGAGATTCGAACCCTGGTCTCCCATGTCAGAGGCAGAGCCCTTAACCATTACACTATCGATTCCTAACTACCTCCGTCAACTTTGTTGGCTTATTTTTTACACCACTTCTTTTGCATTATGAATTAAATGAGGAGAGCAAAGGCGGTCCATCCATGATGACTTGCATCAAGCGGCAGCTTCCAAGGGGCGACCCTCCCTCCTCGGCCACCGCTCGATCACTTTCTCGAGTTGACGGCCCCCTCCTCCACCACAGTCCCTGGTCCCCCTCGTTAGACCTCAGATCAGTGGTGACCCAGCCGCAGGTAGTGGAGATGCAAGAGCTGTTTCTATAACGATGCGTAAACAGGAAGTACGTACTTCCTGTTTATGCTCGGTTACCAGGGGAACTGCTCTCGTATCTCTTCACTGCCTGTGGCTGGGTCACCACTGATCTGTGGTCTAGCGAGGGGGGACCTCCTCTCCTCCTCTGTCACTACACATTGTGATCCTGATACTCTGGACTCCGTACTTCCTAATGGGCTCAGTACTTCCTGGTTACTGGCCCTTTTACAGCGTGACCTGACGGTGCGCGTGCACTGGGGTCACGCATGACAAGCGGTGCACATGTGCTGCTTGGGTTACGCAGTAAGAGGGCACCACTAACCAGGAAGTACGGAGCCCACCAGGAAGTACGGAGCCCTCGGAGGACTAGAGCGTGTTAGAGCAGCAGGAGTTGTAACACCAGATGAAGACAGAGAAGGAGAGGAGTGTGTTGGCTGAGGTCACGACTAGGTTTAGAGGACAAAATCCAGGAAAAAATATACTAAACCTGGTGATTTCATGGAGAAGGGACATATTGTGAACCTCTCGACCCAAGCTATCTAAGATACTCTATCTAAACTACACTGCCCAGCTACACCACTCTAACCCCTGCTGCTCCACCAGTTACACTGCACTACATTACACTAACCCCTGCTGCCCCACCAGTTACACTGAACTACATTACACTATCTCCTGCTGCCCCTACCAGTTACATTGCACTGCACTACACTACACTAACCCCTGCTGCCCCACTTGTTACACTGCACTAGATTGTCACTACACTACACTAACCTCTGCTGCTCCCACCAGTTACACTGCACTACGCTAACCCTTGCTGCCCCTCCAGTTATACTGCACTGCACTACACTACACTAACCCCTGCTGCTGGTCAGGAGCATCTTAGGGTCCGAAAAATGTGGTACTTCCTTTCCAGACAGGAAGTAGGTAAATCACTCCTCCGTTGACAGAGATGAAAACAGCTGTTGTTGCAGCTGCTGTTGTTGTTAATTTAAGAAGACATAAAACCCCACTCAGGTTTTTCTTGTGGTTTCCGTTTTCTGTCCCCAGGACCACCATAGCTCACACAGACGCAATGGAAGTCCATGGAGGTCACAGGAAGAGGAAGTAAGGGAAAATCAACCCAAAGAAGACACAGATAAAAGAATAAAACTAAAAAAAAAAACTTATTGTAACCCCTTTACAGTTTGAAAATATTTTTTTTTATTACTCATGAATTTTCAAAAGTTATTATAGTATTTACCATGAAACAATAAAAGTGAAAAATAAAATGGGTAAAGTGTAAAAAAAAGACTATTGGTATAAAACCCCTATAGAAAAAAAATACAAGAATTTAAATAAATAAAAGTAAAGCTTTAAAGCAGTTCAAGAAAATGAGGCATCTTAAATATTGAAGGCTTTAAAAATTACATTTCTTTGTCAATAAGGTGAGATTCTTTTGTCCTTAATCTTCAGTTCAGTAAAGATCTTTATCAGTTCAATGCGAAACACTGACTCCTTCTCTGTATCGTGACCCCAACGCTATTTCAAAAACAGCAACATTAATTTTAATTTGTCAGATTGTGGCATATAAATTGACTAAATGCTAATAGCATTCTCCTGGAGTAATCCGTTCTACACGACGAGCTTAAAAATTGCAGAAACGTTGTTTACCGTTCATTTATAACTGGAGATAAAAGGCTTTGATGAATCAGATAGAGATAGGTTAATTTTCTTTCTCATCTGTATTTAAAGCGAGCCGCGGCTTTTTCCTCGCCATCATTTGCACTTAATATTTGCCCTGACAAAACATCTTTATGTCACAGCAGATTACGCAAAAAATAATACAGTGCCAGAGCTGATCAAATTAATCACTGTCAGTATTTATTTTTTGTTATTAAATGTATTTTACAGGTTAATATGTATATTGGGTCGGATAATCACGGTGTGTGTTTTACGTTTTAGCAGCCACACAAGGCTCATCGCGAGCCTGTTGGCCTCTGGCAGTCGCCACTGCCATCTAGTGTGCAAAGGCTAGTAGAGCGGTTTGCAAGGATAAAAAAAATTACTTTTAATTTTTGGATATTGTCCAGCATTTCATTTTCAGAATAACAGAATATGATTTTTTCTTTAAATTCTAGGCTTTGAAATAATAAATACAAATTCCTTACAATACAAGAAAAAAATTAACGATTTTGTTTTGCGTTTGTGGGATCAGGTTACAAGACTTCGCATTGTTTTAAATGTATGTGAATATGCATCAAAATATATTTTTTTTAATGTGAAAGAAAAAGATTTTGCATATTCTCACATCCTCTGCTACATCTGACATCTCCAAGCCTCAACGAATGCCTTATTAGGTTGTGGTGTGGCCCCTGCCAAGCGGAGATAGCAGATGTCCCCAAGCTGCTGCTCTAAATGTCGACGATGAGATGGAATTCATGCAAAAAAGAGGGGGGAAAAATTCAGATCTCTCCTGTACTTAACCCCTACATACTGCTAATCACAAAGTAACCAGATCTAAAAGATGTCTGAGCTTTTCATAGACACCTAGCAAAAATACAATACCGTTTCAAATTAACGAAAGCTGAAAAGCAAAGCATGATGCATAAAACATAAATCAGACAGTAGGGCTGGTCTACTAAGCTTTACTAAAATAATAAAAGCAAAACCGAGCTATTTGTTCTGCTATTACTTTAAGTGACAAAAGTTTGGATCCTGAGTCATATCAGAATAGCGTGGAGTGCCTGAAAGCAAGGAAAAAACAGCTTGAGGCCTGGAACCCACTAAACAGCTTTTTTTGAGCATTTAGGATGCGCTTTAAATCGCTAGGGATGCCCTAAACGCTCTGCCAGTGTAACAAATACCACAGTAGCGATTGCGATTTGCAATCGCAGGATATGCAGCATTTTGGGAGCATTTGCGCTTCAATGTAAAGTAATGAATTGCTGGCAAATTGCTCATGAATCGCTACACATAGCAATTTGAGTGCGATTGCAGACTGTAAATAAAATTAGGATACATTGAAAGGACCAATCAGAATTAAAGTTGCTAATCGCAAATCGCTAACACAATCGCTGGCAAAAAGCTTACACTTTTTAAAATCCCTACCAAAATCTCCGTAAAATGCTCATGAAATCACTTACAAAACGCTACTTAAAACCGTTAGCGATTTGCGATTTGTAGTGGGTTCCAGGCCTGAATGGTTGCAGCCAATCTCTAATCTTAATTGACATTAAGGCCCCTTTCACATTAGGGCGTTTTCACTGTGTTGCATTACCCATTTTTACCGCAGGGTAACCCTAAAGCAATGAAAACCTATGGGACAGTTCATACCTGCTGCAGTGCGATGAATCAGAAGCATCGCATTTGACTTGAAGGCAATAGCACATTATCAGGCAACATTCATGGTGACGTGCGGCGACCAAAACTCATGCCAAGTCAATGGCAATGCACGCGTTGTGGAGTGCATGTGCAGAAGTATATTTTTACGATACACTTCCCTGCAATTTGTTTTTCGGTCACAGGAAGTGAACGCTAGAGAGCGTCACTTGTAGTTTGGCTTGCAGCCAGAAATAAGGTTACCGCACATTGCCACTGTAACCTTCAAAGCTTATTTTTAAAGTTGCGTTGCAATGCGATCATCTGATGGCACCTATAACGCTGGTTTCCAGTGTGAAACCAGCCTCACACTGAAGCTGTTGTGATGCACACACATTACAGTCAGGGACGAATTTGTACTCTTTACCACCCAAGGCCGCTGTTACCAGCCGCCCCCTTTCAGTATCGGTAGCCAGATAACCCCTCCCCATTCCCTCTAGTATAGGCAACCTGATGACACCCCCCCCCCCCATCCAGTATAGGTAGCCAGATGACTCCTCCCCCTTTTCCCTTCCAGTATAGGTAGACAGATGACTCCTCCCCCTTTTCCCTTCCAGTATAGGTAGTCAGATGACTCCTCCCCTTTTCTCTCCAGTATAGGTAGTCAGGTGACTCCCTTAATCCCTCCTTTTCCCATTTCCCCCTTTCAGTATAGGTAGCCAGCTCGCCTTCACACCACAGCAGCCATCAGTGTGAATCATTTCTCAGCTCGTCTCTAGTGCAGAAGCTTCCTCTTCCCATATGTCTCCAATGTTGCCACAGTCCATAGCCGCCCACCACAATGTAAACATGCACAAAGAGCAAGATGGCTGCACAGGCGGCTGGCAGTGGAGTACCCCGGTCAGGCGCTAGCCTGATCTCCCTACATTGCAGTATTTGAAAGCTTGTAAATGCTGAATAAGTTCAGCCTGCTGCTTTGGTTCCCTTACTTTTGTGGTGCCCTAGGCCACGGCCTAGCTGACCTTGGCCTAAATCCGGCCCTGATTACAATGGATTTCAAGATTGGCATCTCAGGAGAGTCAGCATGTACTGTACCTCTTCAGCAGTAATTTGTAATGCAGGTGTTATTCACAGTGGTGCATTGAGGTGCTGGGTAAGGGCTGCTTTGTAACGCGGCTTACTGCACTGCAATGCACCGCCTATGCGGTATTCACTGTGTGTTGGGTGCATTGCGGTATAACAGTTGCAGCTGCTGTGTGTTACCGCTAAATGCACGCATTAACAGTAAAAGTGAAGCATACGTTTCCTTAACTGTATGATTCACTGTACTCAATGTGAAGTGAGCATAACGTATGGCGCAGTTGCATTGGGTTCCTGCTGTCATAGGGAACGCAACGGTCACTGTGAACATGGCCTAACGTGCTTGTTGACCAGTGGTGCACAGCTCGGCATACATTATTTATTATGAGGGAATCCCATGTGCCAAGGACCCAATGGGAAAATGTGAATGGGCACATTGCAGCACATTGAGCTGTGCAAATATAACTAAAGTTATAACACACCACAACATGCATAGTGTGAATGCACCCTTAGATGCATTCATACTGGAGGTGCCTGCCTTCACACAACTACAATAACACAAACTCTGTCCCAATATAATCTAACATGATGCAGGTGAAGGTCTCAAATTTCAGGCAAGTAATAGCAGGCACTTTAAAGGGCAACTGGAGTGACAAGAATAAGGAGGCTGACACATTTATTCCATTTTAAACAATACCAGTTGCCTAGTTGTCCTGCTGATCTATTTGGCTGCAGTAAAATCTGATGGTGCATTCACAGTGGGACGTTATTGTCCTGTGCAATAAAGTCATTATAACGCAGGTTAACTGCACGGTGGCGTAGTGTTTAGCACTCTCGCCTTGCAGCGCTGGGTCTCTGGTTTGAATCCCAGCCGGGTCAACATCTGCAAGGAGTTTTCATGTTCTCCCCGTTGTCTGCGTGGGTTTCCTCCGGGCACTCCGGTTTGCTCCCACATCCCAAAAACATACAGCTAAGTTAACTGGCTTCCCCCTAAATTGGCCCTAGACTACGATACATACACTACATGATACTACATAGACATATGACTACAGTAAGGACTAGATTGTGAGCTCCTCTGAGGGACAGTTAGTGGCTAGACTATACTCTGTACAGCGCCGTCGGATCGTAGTGATCAGTTTGACAGCTGCGGTGGCAGGGGGGAAAAGAAGAGGATCCACTCACCTCCCTGCCGTTCCCGCGACGATCGGCACCCCCCTCCGCTCTGGCCGGCATCTCCGCTCCGTCTGACGTCAGCGCCGGGTCCCGGCTTGATGATGTCATCAAGCCGCGACCCGGAACTGATCGTCAGACAGAGCGGAGATGCCGGCCGGAGAAAAGGGTCCCGTGCGGCTCACCGCTGGAGCCTGGAAGGTAAGTGAAGGCTGCTGGCAGAAGGGGGGGCCCAGGCCACCATGGGGGGACACAAATCCAGGCAGCCACAGATGGGATCCGGCCGCCTGACCCCCCCCAAACGCGCGCACCCCCTTCCAGCGCAAAATGCCTGGTCCTTAAGGGGGGGTAGGTGGCCGGTCCCGAAAAGGTTAAAGGGGCACTATGGCGAAAATTTTTTAAATATGTGCAAACATAAATAAATAAGAAGTACGTATTTTCGAGAGTAAAATGAACCATAAATTACTTTTCTCCTATGTTGCTGTCTCTTACAGTAGATAGTAAAAATCTGACAGAAGCGACAGGTTTTGGACTAGTCCATCTCTTCACGGGGGATTCTCAGGGATTTATTTATTTTCAAAAGCACTTATTAAATGGCAGTTGCTCTGTCCAACTGCCAAAAAATAAAAATGGCCCGAACGGTTCGCCTGGAGGGTGTAACTCATTTGATCTGTGAGCACCAGCAGGGATGCTCGGATGTGCCTCATCCACGAATTCGGCAATCCGCGTGGTTGCAAAAAAAAATATGCATTCGGCCCCGCCGCATGCGGATTTTCGTCTGCGTCCACGCAACCACGCGGATTTTCTGCCGTGAATGGCGTAATCACGCGTGGATTCCCGCCCGGAGGCGGATTTTCTTTTAACGTTAATAACAAAGCCCTCATACATGCTACAATCCCCCAAATTGCATGGATTATCGAGGTGATAAGGGGCAACATAACTTCAACATAAAAAATTCCCCCCAAAAAAATTTTTCTAGAGAAAATGGATTTTAAAGTGAAATCAACACTTTAAATGGGGCTATTAATTGGTAATAAGTGGTTTTAAAAAGGGATATACGCGTTAAGCAGTCAAAGAGGTGAAGGCGAGTTCCAATGGCACTTGGCGGCGAAGGTACCGCTGGAGGAGGATGAGTGGCTGACGCCAAAAAGGCCCCAGAGAGGTTTTTGTATTTTTTTTTGGTTTTTTTGCAGCAATTAGCAATGACATCGCAGCAGAGTTGTCAGTGGGCACGGGCAGTGTGAACGCAGAGTGCAGTGGTGGTAGCGACTGAGTCAGGAGAAGGACTATGCGGGCGGTCAGTTCAGCAGCACCGAAGGACCACGGCAACATACTGGTAGTAGTAGTAGCAGCACAGCGTCATAGTGCTGGCCAAAAAATTAAATGCACCCGGTGACCCGGGCAGTGTGAACGCAGACAGAGTACATTGGTGGAAGCGAGTGAGTCAGGAGGAGGACAATGCCAGCGGTCAATTCAGCAGCACAGAAGGACCATGGCAACATACTGGTGGTAGTAGTAGCAGCACAGCGTCATAGTGCTGGCCAAAAAATTAAATGCACCCGGTGACCCGGGCAGTGAGAACGCAGACAGAGTACATTGGTGGAAGCGACTGAGTCAGGAGGAGGAGGACAATGCGGGCGGTCAGTTCAGCAGCAGCAGCACAGAAGGACCATGGCAACATACTGGTGGTAGTAGTAGTAGCACAGTGTCATAGTGCTGGCCAAAAAATTAAATGCACCCGGTGACCCGGGCCGTGATAACGCAGACAGAGTGCATTGGTGGTACCGTGGTAGTGACTGAGTCAGGAGGAGGAGGAGGACAAAGCGGGCGTTCAGTTCAGCAGCAGCAGCAGCACAGAAGGACCATGGCAACATACTGGTGGTAGTAGTAGCAGCACAGCGTCATAGTGCTGGCCAAAAAATTAAATGCACCCGGTGACCCGGGCAGTGATAACGCAGACAGAGTACATTGGTGGAAGCGAGTGAGTCAGGAGGAGGAGGACAATGCCGGCGGTCAATTCAGCAGCACAGAAGGACCATGGCAACATACTGGTGGTAGTAGTAGCAGCATGGCGTCATAGTGCTGGCCAAAAAATTAAATGCACCCGGTGACCCGGGCAGTGTGAACGCAGACAGAGTACATTGGTGGAAGCGACTGAGTCAGGAGGAGGAGGACAATGCGGGCGGTCAGTTCAGCAGCAGCAGCACAGAAGGACCATGGCAACATACTGGTGGTAGTAGTAGTAGCACAGTGTCATAGTGCTGGCCAAAAAATTAAATGCACCCGGTGACCCGGGCCGTGATAACGCAGAGTGTAGTAGCGACTGAGTCAGGAGGACAAAGCGGGCGGTCAGTTCAGCAGCTCAGAAGGAGGACCATGGCAACTTACTGGTAGTAGTACCATAACACCAAAAAATTAACCAAGGTAGGCACTAGGCAGGTAGTAACTGTCTTTATAAAGGCAGGCATAATTAACAACAGCACATGCAGCAGCCACTTCATGTCCCCCTGTGTCCGACAATAGGGGCCAGGAACTCACCTTCCACCCAAGCCTGGTTGATTTTCAGGAAGGTGAGTTTGTCCACAGAGGCGTGGGAGAGCCGAGAGCGCTTCTCTGTGACCACGCCACCGGCCGCACTAAAGCATCTCTCTGAGAGGACACTGGAAGGAGGGCAGGATAGGAGTTCCAGGGCGTACTGGGAAAGCTCGCTCCAGATGTCCAGTCTCTTGACCCAGTACTCCAAGGGGTCTACGGGGCTGTCGGTGTCATTGAGCCCGCTGGATGACCCCATATAGTCAGACACCATGGTGGTCAGTCGTTGCTTGTGCTGGTTGGTGGTGGATGCTGTGGCGGGCACCTCTGTTCTGGGCTGCTGCACTGCATACAGGCTCTTGCTTAGGCTCTTCAGGTCTCTGCTGCTGCTGCTGGTGGTTGTTGTTGTTGTGCTGCTAGTGGCAATCTCAGGCACCTCTTGCTGGCTTGGCAGAGCAGTTACAGTGGGGGTGGAAGGCTGGGGGAATGCTTCCAGTAGTCTGCGCACAAGGGCCTCCTTCAACTCCCTTGTGCGTTGCTCGGTGGTGGATGGCGTCATTAAGTCTCCCAGCTTCCCCTTCAGACGGGGATCAAGCATCAACGTAATCCAGATGTCCTCCCTTGAAGGCATCTGGATCACCCGGGGGTCCCTGCGAAGGCAGCGCAACATGTGCACAGCCATGGGAAACAAGTGGGCCCTGCCAGCAAGATCTTCCTCGTCCTCGCCATTGTCCCATAACGCATGCCTGTCCTCTTCCTGTGCCATGTCGTTGTCCTCCTCACACCGCCATCCACGTACAACGCCTGCTGCACTCTGCTCCTCCTCCTCCTCCTCATTCAGGTTAAGGACCTCCAACTCTTCCACTACCTGCTGTGAGCCCTCCTCTGAGCTGGACTGTGCTGCCATCTGCTCCTGTTCTTCCAACTGCCTCAGGGCTTCATCCCCACGCTCAATTAAATTGTCCATTGCCTGCTCCAGTAGACAAACCAAGGGCACCCACTGGCACACAGAGACCCGCTCCTCACTGACCATCTTGGTTGCCTCCAGGAAGGGACTCAGCACCAGGCATACTTGCTGCATCAGTGTCCACTGAGTGGCAGTAATCATGGGGACTTGCTGGTTGCTGGGGACACTTGGGTCTAGCATGTAGGCCCTAAGAGCCAGCCTGTGCTGACACAGCCGCTCCAACATGGCCGAATTCCAGCGAACTGGCATGTCGATGATCATCCGGTGTTGTGGCCTTCCATACTGCTGCTGTAAGGTGGACAAGAGTGCAGAGGCAGTGGCTGACAGGCGGAAAAAGCGTACCACCGCCCGGGCATCCTGCAGCAGCTCGCTCATCCCCTGGTAGGTGCGCAAGAAGCGCTGCACCACAAGATTGAGCACGTGGGCCAAGCAGGGGATGTGCTGGAGGTTTCCCTGCTGCACTGCTGCCACCAGGTTGGCCCCGTTATCAGCTGCCACATACCCCACTTCCAGGCCTCTGGGGGTCAGCCACCTCCGCTCCTGCTTCCTGAGGGCGGCCAGGACGTTGGTGGCCGTAAGCCTCTCCTTCCCCAGGGTCACCAATTTTAAAAGGGCTTGGCAGTGCCGAGGCTTGGCGCTGCTGCTGCCGAGGCGGGCTTGCTTTCCGGGTGCAGAGGGAGTGTCGTGAAAGGACCCTTCTGCATCCCCCCTGATCCCGCGTGGTGGCACCACTAGCTGGGCTGATGCGCTCTTGTCCTCCCTCCCTTCCATCAGTGTCACCCAGTGGGCCGTAAAGGACAGGTAGCGACCTGTCCCAAATCTGCTACTCCACGAGTCCATGGTCACGTGGACCCGCTTGCCCACAGAGTAGTCCAGGGAACGGGCCACGTTTTCCACCGCAAACTTGTGGAGTGCTGGGATCGCGCTCCTGCTGAAATAGTGGCGACTGGGGACTTGCCACTCGGGGATGCCAAATTGGAGCAGTGTCCGCATGGTGCTCCCCTCCTGCACCAGGGAGTAGGGAAGCAGCTGTGATGCCATGGCCCGGGCCAGCAAGCCATTTAGTTTGCGGATCCGCCTGTGGCTTGGAGGCAGAGGCTTGGTCAGACCCTGAAAGGTGTCGCTCAGCAGGGTCTGACGACGCTGGGATGCAGGGGAGACAGAGGAGAGAGACGAACACTGGCTGCCAGCCTCAATGTCTGTGTCCTGAGTAGCCGAGGTGGAAGAGCGCTTGCGTGCTACTACTGCTGCTGCTGTGGGGGATTCACGACCCTGAGGGAGGGATGATGCTGCTGCACTGGTGGGCCTTCTGCTCTCAGAAACCCCTGCCAGCAGTGCCTGCTTCCTCTTAAAGTCCGCATACTCGCGGCAGTGGCGGCTTCTCAGGTGGCCCTGGAGGGATGAGGTACCCATCTTGCTCAGACTTTTCCCACGGCTCAATATTTTGCTGCATAACCTGCACACCGCATACCTTTTGTCATCAGTACATTACTCAAAGCAATCCCACACTGGTGACTTTAATTTACTGCGGCCCCCACTAGCAGAGGGTGCAGCGGAACAATGTGTGGTAGTAGTTGCCGGGGGTTGCATGGTGGTGGTGCCGGCTGAAGCAGTGTCCTGTCTACTTCCTCCACGCCCACTGCTGCCGATGCCCCTGCCCCTGCCTGACATATGGACTGCCCCTGCCTGACATATGACTCTCCCTGGACGTGGAGCCGTCCCAGAAGTGGCTGAGGCAATTGAACTCCCTTTCCTCTCACCCCGCGAAACCCTGCCAGACATGTTGCTAGTAATGAATCACTGGATGCAGTGGGCACAGTACAAGGTCACTGAAGGATGCACCAGGCACAGTACAACGGCACTGAAGGATGCAGTGGGCACAGTACAAGGTCACTGAAGGATGCAGTGGGCACAGCAGTGGGCACTGGATATACAACTAGATCACTGAAGGATGCAGTGGGCACAGTACAAGGTCACTGAAGGATGCAGTGGGCACAGCAGTGGGCACTGGATATACAACTAGGTCACTGAAGGATGCAGTGGGCACAGTACAAGGTCACTGAAGGATGCAGTGGTCACAGTACAAGGTCACTGAAGGATGCAGTGGGCACAGCAGTGGGCACTGGATATACAACTAGGTCACTGAAGGATGCAGTGGGCACAGTACAAGGTCACTGAAGGATGCAGTGGGCACAGTACAAGGTCACTGAAGGATGCAGTGGGCACAGCAGTGGGCACTGGATATACAACTAGGTCACTGAAGGATGCAGTGGGCACAGTACAAGGTCACTGAAGGATGCAGTGGGCACAGCAGTGGGCACTGGATATACAACTAGGTCACTGAAGGATGCAGTGGGCACAGTACAAGGTCACTGAAGGATGCAGTGGGCACAGCAGTGGGCACTGGATATACAACTAGGTCACTGAAGGATGCAGTGGGCACAGTACAAGGTCACTGAAGGATGCAGTGGGCACAGCAGTGGGCACTGGATATACAACTAGGTCACTGAAGGATGCAGTGGGCACAGTACAAGGTCACTGAAGGATGCAGTGGGCACAGCAGTGGGCACTGGATATACAACTAGGTCACTGAAGGATGCAGTGGGCACACAAGGATGTCACACTGTGTAATGAGATGCTCATATGCCAGCGAGCGAGCAGTGGGCACTGGGCACGGCACAAGGTCACTGACAGAATGAATGAACAGCGCTGGCAGAGAGTGGCGGCGCCGGCGGTGTGACTGGCTGCCTGCAAATAGTACAAGTGTATAACTGTCACTGGAATATGCAAGTGAACACTGCAGCTGCACTAACCTGCCTGCCTGCACTACACACAGATAATCCCCACTCCCACTACACTGACTACACTGCAGCACTGAACCTGCCTGCACTACACACAGTTAAATAATCACTAGACTCCCACACTCCCACTACACTACACTGACTACAACTAACTACAGCAATCACTCACTGACTAGCTAACTGTGTACAGTATAAGAGCAGTGTTAGCAAAAAAAAAACGCTTTGTTTTTAACACAATAAATGCACTTGCTCAAACAACAATGGCCTGGAGATAATCCTCTCAGCACCACAGTCTAGCAAGGACAGAGCTTTTCTATCATGGCCGCCGCTTTATATTCAGGAGGGGAGGGCATAGCTCCCCTCCTGTGATTGGTTGCTAGGGCCTGGCTGGGGCACTCTGATTGGCCTGCAATGTGTCACTTCCGCATAGTTTGACGCATTTCCGCAAACCACGACTTCAGCACCGGGTTTCACGAGCGTGAATGCGGATTTCTGTCCGCATTCACGCGAAGCCGAAGTAGATTTTCGTGGTTGAAAATCTATTCACGGCTTAGCGTGTCCGAGGCGGAATGCGTCAAAATGGTCGTGAATCCACGCGTAAGCGTGATCACGACCTGGCGGTGAGCACCACTGAGCACCAGGCACTCGGCTAAGTGGAATCTATCAGACACTGACTCAGATGAAATGATCAAAGATTTATTCGTGACCTAACAGTGGTCACTGTAGAAAGGAATCAATTAGTTCACAATTTTCTGGTCTTCACTGCCGGTGCACCGGTAAAAGCTGCGGAAGGTTAGTTACACAGAAATTATAGTGAGCTACAATAGGTCTTCTCATACAACAATCAACCACTTTACAGCATATACAATTCACAGTACCCATGTTGGGCGTGGGCTGGGGATAGGACTGGTCTACTGAGCAATTCAGTCCAGTACCTAATCCATTCTCAGTCTCTCACAACTAAGTTAAAGTTCTGTTGCTCAGCAAAACCTTGGAGGATACTCGTGACAGTTCGCAATAGAGTACTGAATAGTTCACAGTTCGTTGGTTGGTCCAATCAGGACATTCACCTTGCTCCAAGATCTTATATACTCTTTAGGTTGTATTTGTAGCACTCAATACACTCTACTCAGAATTCCTCCCCTCTAGATTGGGCTTCCCAAAACAACAAACAAAATTAAAGATAAAGCAAATAATTAAAAAGGGTTAAAGTAAAATAAAGATAAATAAAATAAAGTATAAAGTGACCGAGGCACCCCTCTATACCATCAACATCTTGCCACTACAATAGATCTTTGTTGTTAAAGCTGAATGAACTCTGAATTAAAGTTGATGCAAATCTTGTAACTCTGTTACTCCGTATCTTGCTCAGGTATCACCTGGCCGCTCCTGCAGCACACTTTAATATCATATAATGCATTGTGACTCCTCCTCCACTCTTCCACTGTAATGCTGACAGGTTCACTTTAAATAGCACACTCCTGTTCACTCTGCAGAACACATCAACTGAAGAACTCCCGACTTGAAACAGACTTGACAGGGACAATGTCTCTTTATCAACCCGACCTTAATGCTGGCGGGGGCTGCATCAGCTATGCGGGTACTTTAGGAAGGCTTATGACAGTCTATCAGCAGCAGCTAGGCCTGAACATGCAATGTACTCCTTATCATACACAGTATCGTCTCTAAGTTCAATGTCGCTGTGTGTGGAAAGCTTTCTCACACTAACAGTCTCCAGTAACACCACTTTGAAACACACTAGGTGGCTTGGGGTTGGCCCGCAGGCCTGTACTCATCTGTCTGTGGCCTCTGGTATGGCTCAGGTCTAGGCAAGGTCCACCTCCTCCGGCCTCCGGTAACTGTCCAGACTGCTGCCACTGTCCTTACTGGTATGCTGGTCTCTCTATCGCCGCCGGGTCTCCCTCTTATAATGTGGGGCGACTGCTGCAGCCGGTCTTGCTTCTGCCTCCTGTATCGTCCCAAGAACGCTCTCCCTGGTCTCAGCCTGTTCTCTCCGGCCACACCTCTCCCCCCACCCTTGAGCCTGCACAGTAACTCCCTGACTGGCCATGTGGGGTTTCTGGAAAATTCCAGCAAATTCCCCTAATTTGCATATTGGATCACTAAGCAACAGTCTATGTGACCTGTCTGACGCTTACTCTCCCTCCCATGCGCCTATTGGATTCCATAGGCCTAAATACTCAGTGCTGGCATCTTGTGGCCATTTTTCAGAAGGCAAATCTGTAATAATATTTTGTAACCTTCTTTTGGGGATTACACGGGTAGTCCGCGTGGATTTCAGCTATCCGCGCCTGCCGCAAGTAATGAACACACGGCGCGTTCGACCCGCCCCCTATACCACGTCCTTGGCCTAAACATTGACCCTCTGCATCACATTAAGCAGACACATGGCAGCCAATCAGGCTGCACTCCCTCCTGGACCCCTGCCCCTCCTTTAAAAACATAGCAGGGAGAGACATTGTTTGAGATAGGGAAAGCATTAGTTAGGCTGTTAGCTTGCTCCTCGCTGAAATCTGTTCCTGAAAGAAGCCCTAAAAAAGCTCTTTTGAGAGCTAATATTCTTCTGATGTGTTTTTTTATGTGTGTGTGTGTGACACTGACACGCATAGATACAGTTGCAACGATGCCGAATGATTGCACAGGGAATAAACAGTAGCAACACGTGAGTCAGATTTGACCCAACCACATGGCCCAGCAGCTTGATGTCTCATGTACTGCATACACCATTTGACACACGTCTGCTTTACCCACCCTCCAATCGATTTGTGTCTCATAGTACTGATAGGTACTTTGTTTAACCAATAACTGTGTGCAGGTTTTTCATGGCCAGCTACACCCCACCTCTGACATACTTGCATGTGGAAGGGGGGATCAGCAAAGGCACACACCTGTAAACAGTCTACCTTATGTTCGCTGTTTTTAAATTAGTTTAACATGTATATGTAATTGATCTTTGGTAGTAATCTACTTAACTATGAATTGGCACAATTAGGGCTGATTGGGTCAAATCTGACTCATGCATAGATACAGCCCTGTCGCAGCGTGGCCTTGCTGTACTGTGCTAGGCCCAGCACACTGTACATTTCTTCCCACTGTATTTGTGTGATTTAACTTACTAAAGCATAGCTCTCTTTGTTGGTGACACTGCATAGATACAGCCCACAGACAGTTGCTGCCTGCTGGCATTTGTAGTCCCACCACTGTGTCTGCCAGCATACTGTATTATACCAGTGCATTTCTTCCACTGTAGTTGTGTGATTTAACTTACTAAAGCATAGCTCTCTTTGTGGGCGACACTGCATAGATACAGCCCACAGACAATTGCCGCCTGCTGGTATTTGTAGTCCCACCACTGTGTCTGCCAGCACACTGTATTATACCAGTGCATATCTTCCCACTGTATTTGTGTGATTTAACTTACTAAAGCATAGCTCATTTTGTGGGTGACACTGCATAGATACAGCCCACAGACAGTTGCCTGCTGGCATTTGTTGTCCCACTGTCTGCCAGCACACTGTATTATACCAGTGCATATCTTTCCACTGTATTTGTGTGATTTAACTTACTAAAGCATAGCTCTCTTTGTGGTTAATACTGCATACAGCTCACAGTCTGCTGGCATTTGTAGTCCCACCACTGTGTCTGCCAGCACACTGTATTATACCAGTGCATATCTTCCCACTGTATTTCTGTGACAGCACCCTGTATTAGACCAGTGAATATCGTTCCACTGTACTTGTGTGACAGCATATCTTTCCACTGTAGTTGTGTGACAGCACACTGTATTAGACCAGTGCATATCTTTCCAATGCATTTGTTTGACAGCACACTGTATTAGACCAGTGCATATCTTTCCATTGTATTTGTGTGACAGCGCACTGTATTAGACCGGTGCATATCTCTCCACTGTACTTGTGTGACAGCACACTGTATTAGACCAGTGCATATCTCTCCACTGTATTTGTGTGACAGCACACTGTATTAGACCAGTGCATATCATTTCACTGTATTTGTGTGACAGCATATCTTTCCACTGTACTTGTGTGACAGCACACTGTATTAGACCAGTGCATATCTTTCCACTGTACTTGTGTGACAGCACACTGTATTAGACCAGTGCATATATTTCCAATGCATTTGTTCGACAGCACACTGTATTAGAGCAGTGCATATCTTTCCATTGTATTTGTGTGATAGCACACTGTATAAGACCAGTGCATATCTCTCCACTGTACTTGTGTGACAGCACACTGTATTAGACCAGTGCATATCTTTCCACTGTATTTGCGTGACCGCTAACTGTATTAGATCAGTGCATGTGTGTGTGTGTGTGTGTGTGTGTGTGTGTGTGTGTGTGTGTGTGTGTGTGTGTGTGTGTGTGTGTGTGTGTGTGTGTGTGTGTGTGTGTGTGTGTGTGTGTGTGTGTGTGTGTGTGTGTGTGTGTGTGTGTGTGTGTGTGTGTGTGTAAGAGAGAGATAGAGAGAGAGAGAGAGAGAGAGAGAGATACTGCATACAGGCCAGGCCACAGTAATTGCTGGGCCTTGCAGTTCTACTATCTATTACAAGCCAGCAGCACACTGTCTATCATCATGAGCTGTGCTTAGCTTCCAACTGTATGTTATTGATATCTGTGTGGGTTACACACTGCATACAGGCCACAGTCAGTTGCTGGCCCTTGTAGTTCTACCATAGTCTTCTAACCATTGCAAGCAAGTCAGCACATTGTGTTTTATAAGCAGTGCTTAGCTTGCAACTGTATTTGTGATTGAAAGTACTACAGGATATCTCTCTGTGTATGTTAAAGTACACAGCCCAGTGACACACACACACACAGCTGCTGTGTATTTGACACTGATTGTGTGCCTCTTTGTGATTACACACACACACTGTCTACCACTATTGAATATTGTTAGTACTACTGCGCATCCCCCACCCCCGCCAATATGGAAAAAATAACAGGCAGAGGCAGGCCACCCCGTAGGTCTGCTCGAGGTTGTGCTGGCATGATTTCATGCGGCCCTCGACCAAAGTACAGTGTTTATAAGGCACATACCCTCATGAGGACATAGTTGATTTCATAACAAAGAACCCCTCATCTTACTCAGCTTCCGCATGGAACCGTGACATATCTTCCTCCTCCTGCTCTGATTCGGGCACACCACAACTACTTAACACTCAGCCGGCAGCCACCACCGCCACTACTAGCACCACAGCCGCTCCATTTCAGAATAAGGGTATAAGAGGCGCCCTGGTGTAGTATAAAAGCATCTAAAATCAGTTTAAAATGAAAAATAAATTTGAGGTAGCTTACCTCAATGACGAAAAAATCTTTGTAATGACAAAGGTTTTTATTAGCAGCACAGGCAACACGTTTCGCGGGGCAGAGCCCGCTTCCTCAGGCCAATAACATTGCCTACATCAGTGGAAAAAAGCTCCTTAATATACCAGAATCTTGAAATTATATATATATATATATATATATATATATATATATATATATATATATATATATACACAACATGAAGTTATTATCACATAGATTACATATTTTCATATTTTCAATCTGATTTTATATCCACTTGCACACGCCTAGAATGGATATAAAATCAGATTGACCAGCAAAATCCGTTGCCTGTGCTGCTAACAAAAACCTTTGTCATTACAAAGATTTTTTCGTCATTGAGGTAAGCTACCTCAAATTTATTTTTCGTTTTAAACTGGTTTTAGATGCTTTTATACTACACCAGGGCGCCTCTTATACCCTTATTGTGCTAACATACCCCCTCACCTCACCCAGTGGCGTACCTAGGGCATTTGACACCCGGTGCTAGGTATTGAAAGACACCCCCCCACCTACGGCCGCAGCGTAAAAATGGGCGTGGCTATGACAGGATGGGGCGGAGCTAATTTAAAAGTGCACCCAAGTTTTAGTCAACCTTTCTCCAGAAAATTCACATCATTGCACAGCTTTTCTCCAGAAAATACACAAAATGTCAGAAGCTTTCAACATAAAATACACGTAATGCGAGAACATTTCACCAGACATTACACGTTATGTGAGCAGATTTCACAAGAAAATACATTCAATCATGTCGGCAGATTTGACCAGAAAAAAATCATTCAATCTTGCGGTAGATTTGACCAGAACATACACAATGTCAGCACCAGATTTCACCACAAAATACACAATATCGGTAGTTAAACTGACCACAAAATACACAATGACGTTAGTTAAACTGACCACAAAATACACAATGACGGTAGTTAAACTGACCACAAAATACACAATGTCGGCAGTTAATCTGACCACAAATTACACAATATCGGTAGCAGATTTGAGTGTTGGCAAGCTGATAGCCTGGTGGGTAGGTGGTGAAGGGTGAGCAGCCTGATTGCCTAGTGGGTAGGTGGGCAGCCTGCTGGGTAGCAGTAGTGGGTAGGGGGGCAGCAGTGGTGGGTAGGTGGGCAGCCTGCTGGGTAGCCTGGTGGGTAGGTGGGCAGCCTGCTGGGTAGGTGGGCAGCAGTGGTGGGTAGGTGGGTAGCATGGTGGGTAGGTGGGTAGCCTGGTGGGTAGGGGGGCAGCAGTGGTGGGTAGGTGGCCAGCCTGCTGGGTAGCCTGGCGGGTAGGTGGGCAGCCTGCTAGGTAGCAGTGGTGGGTAGGTGGGCAGCAGTGGTGGGTAGGTGGGCAGCCTGCTGGGTAGCCTGGTGGGTAGGTGGGCAGCCTGCTGGGTAGCCTAGTGGGTAGGTGGGCAGCAGTGGTGCGTAGGTGGGCAGCAGTGGTGCGTAGGTGGGTAGCAGTGGTGGGTAGGTGGGCAGCAGTGGTGGGTAGCCTAGTGGGTAGGTGGGCAGCCTGCTGGGTAGCCTGGTGGGTAGGTGGGCAGCAGTGGTGGGTAACAGTGGTGGGTAGGTGGGCAGCAGTGGTGGGTAACAGTGGTGGGTAGGTGGGCAGCAGTGGTGGGTAGCCTGCTGGGTAGGTGGGCAGCAGTGGTGGGTAGGTGGGCAGCAGCGGTGGGTAGGTGGGCAGCAGTGGTGGGTAGGTGGGCAGCAGTGGTGGGTAGTTGGGCAGCAGTGGTGGGTAGCCTGCTGGGTAGCCTGGTGGGTAGGTGGGCAGCAGTGGTGGGTAGGTGGGCAGCAGTGGTGGGTAGGTGGGCAGCAGTGGTGGGTAGGTTGGCAGCAGCGGTGGGTAGGTGGGCAGCAGTGGTGGGTAGCCTGCTGGGTAGCCTGGTGGATAGGTGAGCAGCAGTGGTGGGTAGGTGGGCAGCCTGCTGGGTAGCCTGGTGGGTAGGTGGGCAGCCTGCTGGGTAGCCTAGTGGGTAGGTGGGCAGCAGTGGTGCGTAGGTGGGCAGCAGTGGTGCGTAGGTGGGTAGCAGTGGTGGGTAGGTGGGCAGCAGTGGTGGGTAGCCTAGTGGGTAGGTGGGCAGCCTGCTGGGTAGCCTGGTGGGTAGGTGGGAAGCAGTGGTGGGTAACAGTGGTGGGTAGGTGGGCAGCAGTGGTGGGTAGCCTGCTGGGTAGGTGGGCAGCAGTGGTGGGTAGGTGGGCAGCAGCGGTGGGTAGGTGGGCAGCAGTGGTGGGTAGGTTGGCAGCAGTGGTGGGTAGGTGGGCAGCAGTGGTGGGTAGTCTGCTGGGTAGCCTGGTGGGTAGGTGGGCAGCAGTGGTGGGTAGGTGGGCAGCAGCGGTGGGTAGGTGGGCAGCAGTGGTGGGTAGCCTGCTGGGTAGCCTGGTGGGTAGGTGGGCAGCAGTGGTGGGTAGGTGGGCAGCCTGCTGGGAAGCCTGGTGGGTAGGTGGGCAGCCTGCTGGGTAGCCTAGTGGGTAGGTGGGCAGCAGTGGTGCGTAGGTGGGCAGCAGTGGTGCGTAGGTGGGTAGCAGTGGTGGGTAGGTGGGCAGCAGTGGTGGGTAGCCTAGTGGGTAGGTGGGCAGCCTGCTGGGTAGCCTGGTGGGTAGGTGGGCAGCAGTGGTGGGTAACAGTGGTGGGTAGGTGGGCAGCAGTGGTGGGTAGCCTGCTGGGTAGGTGGGCAGCAGTGGTGGGTAGGTGGGCAGCAGCGGTGGGTAGGTGGGCAGCAGTGGTGGGTAGGTGGGCAGCAGTGGTGGGTAGGTGGGCAGCAGTGGTGGGTAGCTTGCTGGGTAGCCTGGTGGGTAGGTGGGCAGCAGTGGTGGGTAGGTGGGCAGCAGCGGTGGGTAGGTGGGCAGCAGTGGTGGGTAGCCTGCTGGGTAGCCTGGTGGGTAGGTGGGCAGCAGTGGTGGGTAGGTGGGCAGCAGCGGTGGGTGGCCGGGCCGGTGCACCTGTAAAAGAAAAAAAAAACATTCACTTACCTGCAGATGAAACCTCTCTTCCGAATCCCAGGCAGCCTCTCTCTCCGCAGCTCCTCTTGAATGTCCCGCGCCGTCTCCTGCTGCGTCATCAGTGCAGGGCTACGGGAAGATGGCCGCCGAAGCCCGCACTGGAGACAAAAATAGACGGCAAGATGGCGTCGGCGGCCATCTTGTCGTCTATTTTTGTCTCCAGTGCGGGCGTCGGCGGCCATCTTCCCGTAGCCCTGCTCGGGTAAACTGAGGATAGCCGCCCTGTCAGTGCCAGTTGCCGGTGCCCGTGGAGGGGAAGCGCCGAAGGAGGGGACCCAGGTGAGGGAGATGTGGGGGGGTATTTCCCCCCTCCCCGCTGACGCTGCCACCCCTCCCTCAGCGCTGCTTCCCCTCCTGTGTCATCAAGGCTTCTGGGGAGGCCTTGATGACACCCCCCTGGAGCTGACACCCGGAGCGGAGCGCTCCTGGCCGCCCCATGGTAGGGACGCCACTGACCTCACCCGTTTGAGGGGTGGAGACAGAACACACGTGGTTTCTACCACGGTGGACTTTTGTCCCCTTTCTTTTACCAAGGAGAGCGACCGCATCCAGGTCCCCAGTGACCACCCCGAGTGGAGTCGGGTTTGTTGTCTCCACCTGCTTCCTGTGGTCGGTTGTCCCCCTGCAACCCACCTTTGTAAGTAGCGTCATACTTTCTACTATCCCAATTTGTTTTGACATACTACACTATTGGGCTCCCGCTTTTGTCTCCTGTATCTTTTTCACCAGAGGGTGCTTGCGACACCCACATCCCACTACAGCTCCATTTCAGAGTTCGCAGGATTTATTTACACAGGTTGGTGGTGAATGTACTGATGCAGGAGCATTATTGGTAAAAGATGAAGGCGCTAAAGATGTTACACCACCTCATATGTCTGAGTTAGGCGTCACTATGGACGTAAGATATGAGACTGATGAAGAAGTACCAGTTGTTGGTGCAGTTTTGGAGGTGTCTGATACAAGCAAAGCTGTGGATGATGATGATGATGATCTTGGCATGGATGTCACGTGGGATCCCAGAAGTCAAGATGAACAGGGGGACAGTTCAGAGGAGGAGTCAGAGAGGAGGAGATGAATTGCTGTAAGAAGCAGGGGAAGCACGTCGGAAACCCCTGGTGGCAGTGTCCAGCGGCATGTATCACCACCTAGGGAGAACCAGCTAACACGCCCTTCAATGTCAGCTGCTGCCACCACCACAATGCCATCAACCCACAGCTCACCAGTGTGGACATTTTTTTGTCTCTCTGCCTCAGATTACAGCGATGCTGTAATTTGAGGCAGACTACAGCATCTGCGGCACCAAAAATTGAGTCATGGAAAAAGCAATACCCACCTAGGGACATCAGCCTTACGAAGTACTTGATCAATAAGCTCAAACACCAATGGGATGAGCACATGAGGAAACGCAGCACGCAAATGCAAAGCCACCCTCCACCTCCTCCAGGTGCAGCATCTTCAGCCACTTTATCTTCTGCTGCCCTTGTACCTTCACAGCCATCCTCCTCCACTCCGCCTCTCACCTTGAGCAGTTCCTGCTCTTCTGCCCACAGTAGCCAGGTGTCCATTAAGAAAATATTTAAGTGGAAGAAGGTAATTTCTGCTAGTCTCCCCTTTGCCCGGAGTCTGACAGCTGGATTGGCGGAACTGTTAGCCTGCCAGCTGTTACCATACAAGCTGGTGGACTCTGAGGCCTTCTGAAAATTTGTGGTGATTGGGACACCACAGTTGAAGATACCAGGCCACAATTATTTTTCAAAAAAGGCGATACCCAAACTGTACTGTGATGTTGAAAGGCAAGTGGTGTCATCCCTGGCACAAAGCGTTGGGTCAAGGGTCCATCTGACCACGAATGCCTGGTCTGAAAAGCACGGTCAGGACAGGTATATTACTTATACAGCACATTGGGTAAACCTGGTGCCCGCTGGCAAGCATGGAGTACATGGCTTGGCAGCCGACTTGGAGGTAACACCTCCACGACTTGCAGGCAGGCCTGCTCCCACCTCCTCTCCTTCTTCTTCTACTCCTCCTACATCCTCTTCACTGCCGTAGTCCTCCTCGACTGAGTGCTACTCTACCGCTGTGCTCTCCTCTCCAATTGCCTCTCCAACCCCAAGCTCCCCAGGGCCTATTCCGCATACCAGGTACGACAGTGTCACTCCATCTTGGACATGTCTGGCCTCAAAGCCGAGAGTCACACCGGACCAGCACTCCTGGCCGCTCTGAACAAACAAGTGGATCAGTGGCTGACCCCGCACTAACTGGAGATGGGCAACGTGGTGAGTGACAACGGCAGCAATCTCATTTCGGCTTTGAGTTTGGGCAGGTTGACACATGTGCCCTGCATGGCACATGTGCTTAATCTTATAATACAAAGATTTGTGTGTAAGTTTCCAGGCTTACAGGAGGTCCTGAGGCAGCCCAGGAAAGTGTGTGGGCATTTCAGGCGTTCCTACACAACCGTAGTGCGCTTGTGCAATATTCAGTGCAGAAAGAACTTGCCAGTGAGGCTGGAATTCAACGCTCCTCATGTTTGACCACCTGCTACAACAGGAGAAAGCCGTCAAGGAGTATGTGTACAGCTACGGTGCTAGGACAGGCTCTGGGGAGCTGGAGATTTTCTTGACGAGGTACTGGACACTCATGCGTAATGCCTGCAGGCTCATGCGTCCATTTGAGGAGGTGACAAACCTGGTGAGTCGCAGCGAAGGTGCCATCAGCGACCTGATACCATACCCTTTCTTCCTGGAGCGTGCCGTGCGTAGAGTGGGGAATCAAGCTGTAGAGGAGCATGAACAGGAAGAGGAGGAAGAGTGGGAACAAACAATCATCAGCAGAACCAGATTTGTAGACAACACAGGAGGGGGGAGAAGGAGGAGGAGTCATCTGGGGAAGAAGAGTAAGAGGAGGAAGGTGGCTTTGAGGAGTAGGCAGAAGAACAACCGCAGTAGGTGATATGGTGCACCAAAACCTGCCAACGGCAACTCCATATAATACTGCAGTTGAGGGAGGGCCCCTCGGAGCCCCTCTTGCCCAAGGGCCCCGCTGCGGTTGCAACCTCTGCATCCCCTATTGCTATTATTCAAAAAGGAGTAAAGCATTCCAGGAGCAACCAATCCACCTTAAAAATTTTAACTTTAATAGACTTCTTTGTAAAAAGCATACATTGGTATCAACGGCTAAAACCTGCTATGCCCCAGGTTCTGACAAGTGCATCACTGTGAAATGTTTGTTTACTGACTGTCCCAAAGTCAGTAGAAATAACACCAGGGCCCACATGCAATAACCTTTTTCTCCCGAGTTTTCTCCTAGAACTAGAAGATGATTTTTCCTCTTGTATTTCAAATAATTTTTCAGCACTTTGCAATTGAAAAAGTACCAAAAAGTAGTTGGAAAACTACTATGAAGATTATTTTGAGTATTGTCTTGCTGGCTAGGGATTTAAAATACATTGTATTTATTTAAGTTGTGAAAATATCAACTAGGAGAAAACTTAGGTGAAAAAGTGAATTGCATATGGGCCCTGGTCTCCCAGAGAGCACTATGAGAAGAATTCTGCATAATAAACAACCTAGGCAGTGACATCACTGAGAGGGTGTGGATTACTACCAATACAGGTAGTCCCCGACTTACGAACGCCCGACTTATGAATGACCCATCGATAAGAACAGCATGGATTCTGTGTTTCCATGGGAACAAGTAAAAAAAAAAAGTCATACTGTCATTAACCACCCTGGCGTTCTATTAAGATCGCCAGGGCGGCTGCGGGAGGGTTTTTTTTAAATTTAAAAAAAACTATTTCATGCAGCCAACTGAAAGTTGGCTGCATGAAAGCCCACTAGAGGGCGCTCCGGAGGCGTTCTTCCGATCGCCTCCGGCGCCCAGAATAAACAAGGAAGGCCGCAATGAGCGGCCTTCCTTGTTTTGTTTAGATCGTCGCCATAGCGACGAGCGGAGTGACGTCATGGACGTCAGCCGACGTCCTGACGTCAGCCGCCTCCGATCCAGCCCTTAGCGCTGGCCGGAACTTTTTGTTCCGGCTACGCTGGGCTCAGGCGGCTGGGGGGACCCTCTTTCGCCGCTGCTCGCGGCGAATCGCCGCAGAGCGGCGGCGATCGGGCAGCACACGCGGCTGGCAAAGTGCCGGCTGCGTGTGCTGCTCTTTATTTGAACAAAATCGGCCCAGCAGGGCCTGAGCGGCAGCCATCGGCGGTGATGGACGAGCTGAGCTCGTCCATACCGCTAAGATGGTTAAGTTACATTAGTTACGTTAATTAAAATAGATAGGTCTTACCCACCCTGTTTTAAAAGAACAGGCAAATGTTTGTGATTTCATGAGGGCAGCCATCTTTGTCATGGGGGCAGCCATCTTTTTGGTTGAAAGGAGGTGACAGGGAGCATGAGACACAGTTCCAGCTGTCCTGTGTCCTGTTCACCCCTCGCAGTTGCTAGGCAACATGAACAACAACATAGGAAATCCCATCATGCTTTGCACATCATCAGGGGAAAAAAAAGCCCAGGCAGTTTTCTTTGATGGGTGGAACTTAGCTAAAAATGCAGCTAAAAATGATGCTTTGGTAAGAAAAACAAAGTTCTGATGCTGTGAAACTGTTAAAGAAACACCAAGCCTTTTCAGTTCTGCTGAGTAGATTTTTAGTCCGGAGGTTCACTTTAAGATAGATTCAGGTTAAGAACAAGCCTACAGTCCCCATCTCGTTCGTTAACCGGGGACTACCTGTACAGACGTAGCAAATGTTTCTGAAACCAGGATAATTCATATAAAAGTGGGTATCCTGTATAATTTACTACTTTGTACTATATGTTACTACGGTGCCTCTTTAAAGGCTTGTCACTGGCTGTTCTTCACATCTTGCTTCTCTCCTATTTACTTCCCCTGTGCCAGGTTCAGCTGGCAGAAAATGCTCTCATTCGTTTTAAACAAAATGGGATTTTATTTTTCCTCTCGGTGGCTTGCCAGCAGATTATTTGCTGCTTTGCAGCATGGTTAAACAATGCAAATTGCACAGAATTCCCTCTTTAATCCATTCCCACAAAACCTTCAACTTCCTCTATAATAACAAAGCAAGCAGACAGTGAACAGGTCTGCACTCTGCTCTAGCTGCCAAGGCCGGATTTATACTTTGTGTGCCCCAGGCCAAGTATGTTGTGTCTCCCTTTCCATGTGCAGCAGAGCCCCTCCCACTCCATGTGCAGCTTCCTCTTCCATGTGTATCATCTATGTACAGCAACCCCTTTCTTTAATGTACAGCTCCCTTTAGCATCAGTTGCTCTCCGTTTCCAGCCTCCTCTTTCATATGTAGCATTTCCCATACTTCCCAACTTTTTGAGATGAGAAGGAGGGACACTTAAGATATGCCCCTGCCACACCCCTGATCACGCCCCCATCACACCCCTAGTCACACATACCATAAAGATTTCAAAAGAAAAATATGTTGTTTTATAATTCAAACCACACTGGTCCTTTCTATTCTGGTAAATTTTCCTTCATATTAACATCTTAAAATCAGTAATATATCAATTTAAAGGATGGCTATGAAATTAGAGTCTATCAAACACATTTTTAAGTAGTGAAATATATATATATATATATATATATATAAAAAGAGGGACAAAGTCCTGAAAGAGGGACAAATGAGGAGGAAAGAGGGACAAAGGGACAGGGCTACCACAGAGCCCTGTCCCATTACTCCAAAAGAGGGACAGTTAGGAGCTATGGCGTTTCCTGTTTCCGGGTGCCCTCTTAGGCTGAAGTGTAACGCCTTTGTGGCATTTTGTAGAAATCCGACCCTGCTAACTGGATATATTACTGAAAACAGTTCTAAAAATGTTGTTAGAAGGAAACTATCTGGATAGAAATTGGGAGCAACCATCACTAGTAATAATCATAATGTGGTAATATAGCTTACCTTAAATCTCGTGCAAAATTTTGCAATTACGATTACATAAAATTACAATTTTTAGAAAATCAATTGATTTATTGTAATCCATTCCTAAATTTTGCACATTATGGGAAATTACAAATTCAGCAGTGGTCAAATGTATATGGTTCTATATACCGTATTTTTCAAAATATAAGACGCTCATGACTATAAGGTGCACTTTGGTTTAAGGGACAAAAAAACAGGGCTGTGGAGTCGGTACAAAAATTATCCGACTCCGACTCCTCAGTTTATGAAATCGCCAACTCCGACTCCAGGTACCCAAAATTGCTCTGACTCCTCGACTCTGACTCCTTAGTCTAAAACTTACCAGGGCTTTGGATTTGGTACAAAAATCATCCGACTCCGAACTCCCGACTCTGACTCCTCAGTTTATGAAACCACCGACTCCGACTCCAGGTACCCAAAATTGCTCCGACTCCAACTCCTCAACTCCACAACCCTGCATATACATATACAAACTTGATACGTCCATGGTGCAGATGCATCTTGTGGACATTCTCCCCCTATTATTCTCTCCCTCTTGTACCTCTTGTGTCTACCTTGTACCTCTTGTGTCCCTCTCTGTCCTCCTGTGTTCCATGCCCCTTTTTATCCCCCCGTATCCTGTATTGTTCCCCTTGTGTCCTCTTCTGTGCCTCTTTTTGTCCCCTGTGCCCTGTATTGTCTCCTGTGTCCTCCTCTGTGCCTCTTTTTGTCCCCCAGTATCCTGTATCGTCTCCTTTGTGTCCTCCTCTGTGCTCATTGTGTCCCCCTGTAGCCCGTATTGTCCTCCTTGAGTCCTCCTCTGCACCTCTTTTTGTCCCCATGTCCTGTGTTGTCCCCTTGTGTCCTCCTATGTGCCTCAATTTGTCCCCCTGTATCCTGTATTGTCCTCCTTGAGTCCTTCTCTGTGCTTCTGTTTATCCCCCTGTGTCCTGTGTTGTCCCCCTTTAGTCCTCTTCTGTGTAATTGGTCAATTGCGCAGGATGGAAAATGTTGGCCGATAAGCGGCAAGTCAGAGGTTCACCTGTGTGACGCAAATGCTAGAGGCCAAATACTAGAGACCTCTAGTGTTTACGTAAGTAAAAACAAGGAACACCAAGAGCCCCAATAGTGTAATATGAACTGGTAAATGGTTACTAGATAGAGTAAATTTTAATACTCACAAACCAGGGTTACCATTAGGCAACCACTGTAAAGGCAGGTGGGGAGATTTTCCTGACCCCACTCAGGAATAAGAAGTCGCTCTCTGTAGATGAGAAAAAAGGGGGTTCAATCCTTCAGGGTGGACTCAATATTATGCAGGAGAACTGTGACAGAGGTGCCTGGCTCTTCTACTGACCACATATGCTATTGCTCCGTTGTTATTGACTGATGAAGCACGATCAAACCTGCGAAAAGCGTTGCATATTTGGAGTTCATAAATAAAATATATTGACTGTCTTTACTACAGACGTTGTGTGTCTACTTGGAGGAGGTAAGTCCACCACTACCTCCTCTATTTACCAAGAATTTGGTTTTTAGGCTCATTTAGCTTCCTTTTATCCTTTTGGCGCCTCTGTTCTCCTGCATAATAGTGTTTACGTAAGGTACATGCTACAATGCCCTTAGTATTTGTCCTCTATAATATACATCACACAGGTTGCCCAAGACACGGGCGTGAAGAGAGGAAGAAGCAGCCAAAGGGGAGACAAGAGACCAGAATCATGCCAAAGACACATGAGAGAAGCCCCACTGTCCCTATATGCTGCATGGCCCAGGGGAGGGAGACTGGGAGACCTGTCAGGTAGAGATGGCCCACACTATTCGCCAACGGCAAAGAGCGGATGTTCGTGCCTCCACCCCCCATAAGGCAAATACATGGCGTGTTCGACCCGCCCCCCTCTATACATCATCATGGAGCAAAACTTTGACCCCTCACTCCAGTGTCAGCAGGCACATGGCAGCCAATCAGCTAGCACTCCCCTGGACCACACCCCCTCCCTATAAAAATGCCAGCACGGCAGCCATTTTACAGTCTGCCTGTGTGCTGTGTGAGTGAGAGCAGGGAGAGAGCTGTACTGCAGATAGGGAAAGCGTTAGTTAGGCCTGTGTTCTGTGTCCCCAGTCCCCACTGAGTTACTTGCTGTTTGTACAGCGTCCTGAGCACCCAAAGAGCCCTTGTAAGGGCTGGTAATAGGTTTTCTTGCTATTGTGATATCGCAGTTCTGTGTGTCTGACTGTCTACAGTGCACTGTCTATTACAGGTGTGCACTGTGCACACTGCTGCTACTCCAGTACCTTACACAATACTCTCCTAAGTGCTATTTTCTCTTCTGTTCTCTTTTGATTGCATTTCTCTGCGTCCAGTGACTGTCCAGTGCAGTGACTTTAGCTGGTGGACACAGGTGTGCACACTGCCAGTACTGGTCCAATACCTTGCACAATACCCCTCATCATAAGTGTTATTTTTGTTCTCTTTTGATATTGTTGTTTGCAATTCTCTGTGTCCAGTGCACACGTTAGCTAGCGGTTGGAGACCGGTCTGCTGGTGGTCATAGTAGTGCACCGACTACTTAACCCAATAAACCTTCTCCACCACTACTGGCATCATCTAGTATCGGGCCACTACTGCCCCCCGTGTTAGTTCTGTATCGTGAGTGATTGTTGCAGATAGCATTACATAAACCCTATCGGTCACGTGACCTGCGCGGAGTGAACCAGTTCCTCCTCACTAACGGTATTTTTTGGATATTTCAAATAAAAAATGACAGGCAGAGGTAGCCCAATCCGCAGGGGTCGTGCTGCTGGGATTTCCTTTGGCCCTACAATAATGCCCAGTGTTCAGGGGCCACGTACCCTGAACTCCCAAAATGCTGAGCAAGTACTTGACTGGTTTACACAACAGCACACCCCATCTTCTACCGCTTCCTCTCAGAACCTTGCCGCACCATCCTCCTCCTGCTGTGATTCGGGCACCTCATGACTTATCACTCGCCCCACCACCACTAGCACCACAGATGCTTCAGTTGATGTGTCAGAGGAGTTATTGACACATCAGTTTGTGGAAATTACTGATGCGCAAGCTTTATTGCCAGAGGATGGAGATAAGGATGTTTCACCTGATATGCCTCAATCTTGCGACATTACACACATGGATGTAAGGTGTCATGATGATGATGTACCCGCTGCTGCTGCCTATTGTGAGTTGTCAGAAACAAGTGAAGCAGCTGATGATGACGATGTGTCCATGGATGTGATGTGGGTGCCCACAAGAAGAGATGAAGAGGGGGACAGTTCAGATGGGGAGACAGACAGGAGGAGGAGACGAGATGTAAGCAAAGGGAGCTCATTGCAAGGAGCTAGTGGCACTGGCCAACATCATGTATTGGCACCTGTGGCCAGCCAGCCAACACGCCCGCTAACTTCTGCTGTTACTACCACCCCCACCAGAATGCCGGCATCCCAAAGCTCACCAGTATGGCAATTTTTGTGTGTGTGCGCCTCTGACAACAGCAATGCAATTTTCAACCTGTGTCATAAGATTCTGAGTCGGGAAAAGGCCACTCCCCACCTAGGTACAACTGTTTTGCAAAGGCACCTGAGTTCCAAACTCAAATGACAATGGAAGCAACACATGAGGATAAGCAGCACCCAAAGTCAAAGCCACCCTCCTCCTGGTCCAGCTTCTTCATCCACATCAACCTCTGCTGTCCTTGTCCCTTCTCAACCAGCCTCCACTCCGCCTGTCACCTTGAGCAGTTCCTGCTCATCTGCCCACAGTCAGGTGTCTGTGAAAGAATTTTCTGAGCCTAAGAAGCCAATGTCTCTGAGTCACCCCCTTACCCTGTGTCTGACAGCTGGCTTGTTGGAACTCTTGGTCAGAGCCGGGACAAGGTCCTCCAACACCCAAGGCTGAGACACCAAAGTGCGCCCCTCCATCCCTCCCACCCCAGCCGTCACATACTGACTGCTATTAGACTAAGAGGCGCCTCAGGGCCCACAACCTCCCCAACACCTTAATATCTAGTTAACTGGCTTGCAGTCACTGCCATGTATCCCCTTTTCTTATTTCTTTCTGCTTTAAACACAATTAGGAATGACAGCTGAATGAATTCTGCGCCCCCTCTTACACTGCGCCCTGAGGCTGGAGCCTCTCCAGCCTCTGCCTCGGCCCGGCCCTGCTCTTGGTCCCCCAGCTGTTATCATTCCAGCTGGTGGACTCTAAGGCCTTTAAAAAATTGTTGCAAATGGGACAGTGCAGTGCAAGGTACCCATCAGGAACTTTTTCTCCAAAAAGGCAAGTCCGAACCTGCACCGTACTGTGAAGTGCCAAGTCAACGAATTTGGGCAAGTTAACACATGTGCCCTGCATTGTACATGTTCTGAATCCTATTATACAAAGCTTTGTGTCTTAGTACCCAGGCTTTCAGGATGTCCTCAGGCAGTCCAGGAAGGTGTGTGGCCATTTCAGGCGTTCATACACAGCCACGGGCGCCTTGCCGAGATTCAGTGGCAAAACAACCTGCCAGTGAGGCACTTGATTTGTGACAGTCCGACTCGCTGAAATTCCATGCTTCTCATGTTTGAACGACTACTCCAACAAGAACAAGCCATCAACAAGTATTTGTATGACCTGGGTGCTAGGACAGGCTCTGCGAGCTGGGGATTTTTTTGCTGCGTTATTGGATGCTCATGCATCCTTTTGAGGAGGTGAGAAAGCTGGTCAGTCGCTACAAAAGCACCATCAGCGAGCTCATACCATATACTTTCTTCCTGGAGCTTGTCCCGTAAAGAGTGCTGGCTAAGGCCTGTGTTCGCCATCACCATGAGAAGCAGCCTTTTTGTCACCTGCTGTACTTGCGGCAACGCAAAGAGAGGAGTCTGAAGAAGAGGAGTCAGAGGAGGAATGTGGCTTTGTGGAGGTGGAAGACCAACCGGAGCAGGCATCCCAGGGGGCTTGTCGTCACCTTTGCTCTGTAGAGCTGGGGATTTTTTTTCACTGCGTTAGTGGGAGCACTTTATAAACTAAAGCTCTTTGCGGTTGTTTGCGCTGCGATAAAAGCGGCATTTGATCTCTCAGTATGAAGCGGGCCTAACCCTTACACTACTAGATGGACATGTACATACGCCTGACGTTTTAAAGCAGAACTTTATTCCACAAATGTGGGAGTGTAATGTGATTTCTGCCCTTTAGAGATTAAAACACGACTCTGCGTCAACTACGTAATTTTTGGTGGGACCTTTGCCATGGATCCCCCTCCGGCATGCTACGGTCCAGGTGTTAGGCCCCTTGAAACAACTTTTCCACCACTTTTGTGGCCAGAAATAGTCCCTCTAGGTTTTAGAATTTGCCTGCCCATTGAAGTCTATGGCGGTTCGCCAGTCCACGAACAGTTGCAGCAAGTTCGATTTTGGGTTTGCGATACAAAAATTATTAAATTTCAGGCCATCTCTACTGCCCATTGAGCATTCTTCTGTAGATATTCATATAAAGCAGTAAGACCACCTGGAAACTCCGGCGTGAAATTCACTGCTCATTGATAGGTTGATATACAGTATTATCTATCATTTAGCTGCATTTAAAAAATATTTTGTTCTATCGTAACTTTAAAATCGTTTTTCTCAAAAACTGCAGGGTCTTTTTGAAAGATGTATTCCCCTTTCTCCCACTGCATGTATGGGGCTTTGCTAAAATCTGGCTTGTACAGTGGGTTGCAAAAGTATTCGGCCCCTTTGAAGTTTTCCACATTTTGTCATATTACTGCCACAAACATGAATCAATTTTATTGGAATTCCACATGAAAGACCAACACAAAGTGGTCTACACATGAGAAGTGGAACGAAAATCATACATGATTCCAAACATTTTTTACAAATAAATAACTGCAAAGTGGTGTGTGCATAATTATTCGGCCCCCTTTGATCTGAGTGCAGTCAGTTGCCTATAGACATTGCCTGATGAATGCTAATGACTAAATAGAGTGCACCTGTGTGTAATCTAATGTCAGTACAAATACAGCTGCTCTGTGAGGGCCTCAGAGGTTGTCTAAGAGAATATTGGGAGCAACAACACCGTGAAGTCCAAAGAACACACAAGACAGGTCAGGGATAAAGTTATTGAGACATTTAATGCAGGCTTAGGCTACAAAAAGATTTCCAAAGCCTTGAACATCCAACGGAGCACTGTTCAAGCGATCATTCAGAAATGGAAGGAGTATGGCACAACTGTACACCTACCAAGACAAGGCCATCCACCTAAACTCACAGGACGAACAAGGAGAGCGCTGATCAGAAATGCAGTCAAGAGGCCCATAGTGACTCTGGACGAGCTGCAGAGATCTACAGCTCAGGTGGGGGAATCTGTCCATAGGACAACTATTAGTCATGCACTGTACAAAGTTGGCCTTTATGGAAGAGTGGCAAGAAGAAAGGTATTGTTAATAGAAAGCATAAGAAGTCCCGTTTGCAGTTTGCCACAAGCCATGTGGGGGACACAGCAACCATGTGGAAGAAGGTGCTCTGGTCAGATGAGACCAAAATGGAACTTTTTGGCCAAAATGCAAAACGCTATGTGTGGCAGAAAACTAACACTGCACATCACTCTGAACACACCATCCCCACTGTCAAATATGGTGGTGGTAGCATCATGCTCCCCCCGAGCATCTCTTCAGCAGGGACAGGGAAGCTGGTCAGAGTTGATGGGAAGATGGATGGAGCCAAATACAGGGCAAACTTGGAAGAAAACCTCTTGGAGACTGCAAAAGACTTGAGACTGGGGCAGAGGTTCACCTTCCAGCAGGACAATGACCCTAAACATAAAGCCAGGGCAACAATGGAATGGTTTAAAACAAAACATATCTATGTATTAGAATGGCCCAGTCAAAGTCCAGATCTAAATCCAATCGAGAATCTGTGGCAAGATCTGAAAACTGCTGTTCACAAACGCTGTCCATCTAATCTGACTGAGCTGGAGCTGTTTTGCAAAGAAGAATGGGCAAGGATTTCAGTCTCTAGATGTGCAAAGCTGGTAGAGACATACCCTAAAAGACTGGCAGCTGTAATTGCAGCAAAAGGTGGTTCTACAAAGTATTGACTCAGGGGGCCGAATAATTACGCACACCCCACTTTGCAGTTATTTATTTGTAAAAAATGTTTGGAAACATGTATGATTTTCGATCCCCTTCTCACATGTATACCACTTTGTATTGGCCTTTCACGTGGAATTCCAATAAAATTGATGCATGTTTGTGGCAGTAATGTGACAAAATGTGGAAAACCTCAAGAGGGCTGAATACTTTTGCAACCCACTGTATATATGGCCTTGAGGTTATACTTTACTGCAAACAATATGAATGTTTATTAATTTGATGTTTTGCACCTTCTGCACTTTAATTGTCCCCTGATGGAGCCCCCATAAATTATGGGGGTAGACATGTTGGGCCAGGTGGAGGGTGGTGTTGTGTTTGAATATGCATTAATTTTATGTGATTTAAAAGGGTAGACATCCTGCTAATACTGAGGTGTGTCCTGACATATTTTTGCCTCTTATGTCACATATTGAGTACCTACATAAGCAATACAGACCGTACTTTAAGTTTTATCAACTATTTATTAAAAGTTAAGTTTTATGTAACTCTCTATAACAAGCATAAATAGTGTGTTTTATGTTTTCAGCAGTGTTAAGGCTTTGCTACAGTCAGCAGTATTCTTCAATGCAATTCCACCCTAACATTTGCCGGTGAATTTGTGGAAATACGTAAAGGCAAACAGTAACATGAATATGCTCCATCGCAAGATCGAGCTTTGAAAGACTGCCGCAAGACTTGACCTTCGGCCATAGCCACTAATTATCCCTGTCCTTATTTTGTCCGTATTATATTCTGCCCGTATTGTATTACAAAATAATTTTCAAGCACAAATTCATTTCAGATATCATCTAATTACATTTTAAATACAAAGGCCCATATGCAATTCCAGTTTTCTCCTATGTTTTCTCCTAGGAGATAATTTTCCATTGTCTATTTTAAATAATTGTCCAGCACTTTTCAACTGAAAAAGTACTGAGAAATAAGTGCAAAAGTATTATCAAAATTATTCTGAGTATTTTCTTGCTTGCTGGTTGCTTAAAAGGCATTTTATTGACAAATTAAAAAATATCAGCTAGGAGAAAACTCAGGTGAAAAAGTGAATTGCATATGGGCCCAAAGTGTCTGAACTTTATATGACAACAGCTAACCAAGTGCACTAAGGGTCCTGCTCCACTAGGCTACCGTACGCTTTTAAAAAGAAGATTGCAGCCTTTTTTGCTATTGCAATGGGCACAGGTGCTCATTTTCCATTAGCACATTTTTTTCCCCCAAAAAAAGCAATCGCCAACCTGCGCAATTCTTGATGAGATCGCGCTTTGATCCCACCGGCTTTACAGTACAAACGTGGCGAGTAGAAATAGAGGGTTGCACTATCATAACGCAACAGTGTTGTGCTTGTGATCGAGCTAACCAGTGGAAAAAAAGTCCTTGACTCCTCATACACATAAAAGCAGCTTCTGCTACTGTCTACGGCCTGGAAGACAATGCACACTTCGTTGAGCTGTAGCTTGAATAGAGCTGCAGCGATCATGGGAATGTTGAGACTGGACTGGGGTGTATGTGACAAAAGAGTGTGGTACTGGCTTTGTGTTTTATGTCACAGGTGCTGTGCAGGGCCAGATTTGTACAGTTTATCGCCCAAGGCCACTATCATCATCCGCCCTCTGATCTACAGCAACCCCCACCCCCCCCACATACAAAAACTTTTAATGGGCCTAGTAATCAATGTATTTAGAGGTGCCCATTTACAATGCAGTTTTACTGAATGATCAACCTTCCGATTGATTGAATTGTACAGGGTGGTGCCAATCGACTACAAACAATCGATTTGTCATCATTTTATCAATCTGTTTTGCAGATCAATTCCATCCGAAATCATCACATTGGTTATAATTTTCATTCCATGGGCCCATTTGATTCTTTCTAATTGTTTCTCTCTGATTACAATTATTAGATTGGAAGGTTGATCATTTGGTAATATTGCATCATTAATGGGCATCTCAAGACCTTGGTGGTGCTATTTTAAATTACATAGCATGCACAATTTGCATAACTTGTACCTCTCCTGCCCTGCTGTAGCTCCAATCCAAGTTGGAGCTTTGTAAAGGGCACAGCTGGACTCGAAAAGTGACTAGTGGTGACAGTGAGAGACAACTCAGGTCACAGACAGTAGTCCTCACTCGTTTGTTGTCCCTTCATCCCTCAAGTCCCAGACACTTGGCTGTCTACTGCAGTTCACATATTTGGCAGCTTTACTACATGATTGTGCCAGTCTGCTGCCGCCCCTTTCTTCCTGGTGCAATAGGCCATGGCCTTTGTGGCCCTGCCTGAAATCCGGCCATGGTGCTGTGTGGAGGTGGCCTGACTTCCAGAAGATGCTGTTGGTATGCAGATGTTGGGCTGCGGGCCAATCAGCTGCAGCTTGAAGATGATTGGAGGTTTTGCTTTTCCCCATAGAAGATGAACCAATCAGCTGCTTTCTTGGGATAGATGAAAGTGTTCCTGTCAGAGAGCTGATTGACATTTGAGACAGAGCGGGGCAGCTGCCCGACCACCCTTTCCTGTTACACTAAGTTTTGTTGTGGCCTTTACTTATTGGGGGGTATGTTCTGGTATTTGTGAAGGACTTTATGAAGTTTGGAGTGGTGTGATTGGTTTAGACCGTCAATCTAGGTTGATCTTTGGAACAAAGTTATTTAAAGCGGTATAAAACCCTTGCATAATATTCAATAAAAACACATTTTCCTACTTTTAAATGCCATACGGTTATCAGATTTGCTTTTGTGCATAAGTATTATTATTAATTTAGAAATTACAAGTTCCCAAAGTACACTTTTTTTGCTCTGAGCGCTGACTTTGCATTGTATTCATAACTGTTTTTTTTATCTTGAAATATAAGCAGAAATGTTTTCTGACTGTCTGTCTGTGTTCAGGAGAGTTTGCAGTGTCAGAGAAGTGTTTGTTTACATTTCTCACTTGATATAATTAAATACAAGATAACATTATCTCCTGTTCAGATGTGTCCAACTTGCCAGTTGGGAGTTCTTAAGTCCTGTGTTTAACCCATCGACTGCTGTTCTAGTAAACATGGTGGTAGTATAAAATATGCTGTAAATAATGTTTTAGAGCAAATAAGAAATGTTGGGTTTCATTCCGCTTTACATAAAGAAGTTGTTAAAAGTGAAATGAAAGTTAAATGTGGTTCAAGTTAAGTTGAATAATAAAATAATAATAATAATAATAAAATAAGTAATAAAAAATGGTGGTTGGTACCCCCAATAAAAAAAAGGCTGCAGCCCTTTATTCACCACATGGTTGTCTGTGTCTTATTTGTAATACATAAGTATAGAGTGTTATGGTTAATGTTTGAGTAGTTCCTGGGACAATGTTGAATGCATTTCCATGCAGTGAACACAGGAGGACAGATTAAGAGTTACTCAGCCCACAAGTGTCACAGTCATGTCACTGTGCAGAGTGACAGATCAGTTCTCCCTCCCATGTTCTCAGCACAGAATAAACAATGTGCCTATCCGAAGAACAAGGCTCAGAGGAGGAAAAGGTAAAACACAGCCGGGCCGGGCATAGGCGACCACCCAGCCATGCACACATTTCTCCTGCAGGGACCTCGCCGGTGCACCTAATTAGACAGTACGTGAGGCTAAAAAGTTACATTCTTTATGACTCATTGGCTTGGTTGAATGACTGAAAATTTCCACCGGGTAAAGTTCAATTTACTTCTGTGGCCCAATTAACAATGCTAATTGGGGCACAAAATCTGTGCAATACAAATGGCATCATTGAAAAAGTGGCGGGGAGCCAATAGAGCACTCAGGAATAAAAACACATCTGACCCCCCCTCCCCTCTTTCCCTCTACAGCTGGTACAGACCATAAATAGAGCAACTTTCTCAAATAAACGACATGCTGTTGTTACTGCTCAACTTCATATCGTTTTCTGTATTACTGGAGTGAAATGTATAATCCTTCCACTGATTAAGGATCACTAAGTGCTGATCATTCAAGAGTAATTTGACGATAACTACTGGACAGAAGAAGGGACAAATGAATTAGCCTACTGGATGGGACTCACAGTAGGTGTAGCTCTGCCCCTCCTCTTTCCTCCTCCTCTTACTGGCCCATCCTCATGATCCCGCCTTCAATACATGTATGGCTGCATAAATGCATTTTGTAATTTAACCAGTTCACTACTAAGGTTTTTTCCCCCTTATGGACAAGAGCAATTATCACATTTCAGCACTCCTCCCTTTCATTCGCCAATAACTTTATAGCTACTTATAACAACAAAATGATCTATACCTTGTTTTTTTCGCCACCAATTAGGCTTTCTTTTGGTGGTACTTTTCCTAAGAATTATTTTATGCTAAATGCATTTTATTGGGAATAATAGAAACAAATCTAAAAAATTAAGGGTAAGAACACACTAGGCAGAATTGCATGCATTTTCCACTATGTGCTATGGGGAAAACACATGCGATTTTGCCTAGTGTGTTCCTACCCTAATTATTTCTCAGTTTTTTGCGATTATAGTTTTAAAATAATACGTGCTACCATAATGAAAACCCACGTATTTTTTTTGCCCACTTGTCCAGTTATTACACCATTTAAATTATATCCCAAGCATTATAATGTTTTAGCATTAGAGTACCTCGAAATTTTTTAAGTACACCAGAGGTGCGCGTTAAATAAGAAAGCATTTTCAATAAAGCAGCCAGTTTGTCCACAGGAGGGCCAAATCTGAAGCAGGTAAAATGGCGTCAGAGGTGCCCTGTCAAAAACGGTGCCGCCACACTTGTAAGGCCACATATGGAGTATGGGATAAAGTTTTGGGCAACGCACTATAAAAAGGACATTGACCTTCTAGAACAGGTACAAAGACGGGCAACTTAATTAATCAGAAGAGATGGAAGAACTCACTTACCAAGAATGGTTGGACAAACTGGGCTTATTAAGCTTGGGAAAAAGGCGACTGAGAGGTGACCTTATTATCATGTATAAATACATCAGAGGGCAATACAAAAGCTTAGAGGGGGAGCTTTTTGTCCCTAGGGTTGTACAATGGACAAAGGGGACATGACCTGCGTATGGGGGGAAAAAAAGTTGTTTGCAATCTATTTAGAAAAGTGGTCCTTCATGTTGAGAGTGGTTAAAATCTGGAATATCTTACCTCAGGAAGTAGTTATGGCAACCTCTATATCTGCATTTAAAGAGGCCTTTCCTTGCATTGAAGGGTATCCATGGCTATAATTATTAGGTAATTCCCGGACGAGTTCATCCAGGGATTTATCTGACTGCCACCTGGAGTTGGTAAGTAATTTTTCCCTTCTAAAGTGAACTCTTGCACAGGACAAAAGGAAAACATAAATAAATGTACCCTGTATGTATTTAGAGAGTTTAGCCTGTCTAATTCCCCTTCATCTGTTACTAATCACAAGTTGTAATTTCATCTTTCCCCTGTGTTGCCTGAATGATACTGTGATACTGCAATTACCAAAAAAAAACAAAGCTGCTACTGTGATACTGTAAGGCAGATAATATAAGAGTGAACAGAGGCGCCAGCAGGATAAAAGGTACTAAAAAGTTTAAAATTCCTCAGGAGGTGGTGGTGGTGGACTCGCCTCCTTGAAGTAGACAAGATACTGTCAGCTTTTTAACAACAACAGGTTTATTTATATACTCCAGACAACCATGCAACGCGTTTCGCAGGTATATTCCCGCTTCCTCAGGCAACAACAAATAGGAGTACACGCAGTACAGTCTCAAGGTCCCGATAAGCGCCTCTGTGATCAGAGTCCACCTCTGCTCCTCATCCGATGCCTTAACTTCTATTAGATGGGGAAATATGCGCTAAGCATTCCTTTTTGTGTGTCCAAATAAAGAAGAACATATACAAAATATTATATCCTTGTTACTTGACCCCTGAGGTACTATCAAAAATATATCCTGGCACCCCTGACTTTTGTTGGATGGGTTGTGGAGAAAAGGGTTCTGTTGAACATACAGTATCTTCTGGTATTGTCCATCTATTTCCCCTCTATGGCAAGAGGCTCAATCTCTGATTTCTTCTGTTACTGGTATCTCTGTTCCCTTTGATCACCTTAAAATGCTATTGGGCAAACCTATTTCCCGATATTAATAAATATACCATGTGCTTTATCACGCATATTCTGACGGCTACTAGGCTTTCTATTGCAACAGCATGGAAAAACTATGGTCCCTCCCACAATCTTTGAAGTCAAAGTTAAAAGACACTGAAGATAGGTTCCATAAAGTCTGGGATCCTTGGTCTTACACTTCCTCGGACTACATGCCCCCTTGATTTCTATCCTACCTAGACTACACCTACACGTAGGGCTCACACTAATGCTCTTGATAATCTGGGAGAACATGGATACCTCTCTCTTCTCCTATTTTCTCCCTCTCTTTCTCCTCCGTTACTGGCCATCCTGATCATTTCTCTTCTCTTTATCAGGCCCTTCTTTTTTATGAACTTGTCTTAAAGGTTATATAAAAGGCTTTTGACAATCGTGACTTACTCTGTTTTTTTAGACCATTTTGGTTGATCTCTTTTCTTTCCTTTGTTCTCTTTATCTTTTTGGTTCTTCGTTTTCTCTTTTATTTTCTACTAGCAGACCCAAGCCCATTTAAAAATGGGCTCTAGGTCTGTGTTTCTCGCCACCTCCCGCCACATGTTACTGCGCACGCGCGCGCACCCGCTGCACACCCGGCTGCCCGCTCACATGCCCGCCCGGTTCCCTGGCCCCACTCTCCTGTCTCTGGGAGGCTGGGTCCGTGCTGCGCACATGTGCAGTAGCAAAAATCACAGACCCAGCTACACAAGGACAGCGTGACACAGGGACACAGTGGTTTTATTATAGAGGATACTTACTCAGTTTAGCTGTCTTTGACCTTTAATGTTTTGGTCGGCAGCATGCATTATTTCATTGACAACTTGTTCAGGGATGAGGTTTACACATCCTTAGTTATACAAAAATGTTATCTACAGACTCAGTGCGTATCTTATGATCTCCTTGTTACCAAACATTCGTGGTTATTTCTTATTTTGACTTGGCTTTGTAAACCTTCTTTTTGATCTCCATCAGTGAGTGTGACCAATGTTTGTGACTATTAGCACTTAGGCGTTCCTTACTAAACTTCTCTAGAGGTTAGCATGCCCAAACCCAAAACTTCTCAGCTTATTTTACCACGGCTGTTTGGGTTTCAGGTGACGAACTTCCCGACGTTTCACACCTTACCTATAGTAGTTGGTCATGTAATCACATTTTTTCAAATTATGATTATTATAGTTCAGGAAACCTGCTTTGGAACACGAATTGTAAATATTATATAATTACTTACCCAATTATAACCATTACCCAGTTATAGCTGTGCCTGACTCTTGCAAACGCCTTAAAGAGTAACTATAGTGAAAATAACATGATGCAAAAAATTGCTTATTTATTTTACAATATTAATTTATAAATATTTTTTTTTTCCTATTGTAAAATCTTTCCTCACTCTGGTTTACATCCTGATATTTATCACGGCATCATCTTGTCAGTCCTGTCAGGTGCAGCTCTGGGGAATGTTTGTTTGGGTGAATTCCAAAGTCACTGTGATGCGTTTCGTGAGACTGACCCACTTCCATGGGCAAATTTGTGGAGCATCTGTCTGTCTGATGGATGAGCCAAGCTTTATCACTTGGACAGATGTGACATAAATTTGCCTGAGGAAGTGCATAGTCCCACGAAATGCGTTGCAGTGGAGATTTTTTTATGATTGTGAGAATAAAGAGATTTTTATTTGAAATCTAAACATCTTGTGTCCTACTGCTGGAGGTAAGTCTACCTCTAACTCCCTTTTAAACTGTTTATAACAAATTATATCCCACTTTTGGCACCTCTGTTTTACATCTGTGTGACATATCAGTATCCACTCTTGGTGGAGGGATACATCCCCTATTTTCTTATTACATACAGAGAGCGACTTCTTAAGTGGTGACAGGTTTCTTTCTCCATCTGCTTATACAGTGGTTGCCTTGGTGGTAGCCTGCGTTTGTGAGTATTTCTCTTAATTATACATTGTACTTAATTTATCTACTTCATCATACTACACCATATTGGTCTCTCGGTTCTTTCCTTTGATTATTGTGGGATGGTTGCACTGGGCTGAGCAGTACTGCAGCAAATTCCATCTGCCGCTACTTCCAACCGGGTGCTAAGTTCTAACTCATTTCCACAAAGAGTTAAAATGATTAAACACACTCACTTTGTGATATTATTTTAATGAAAGAAACATACAGGTTTTCAAAGGTAATGTATCTATTTAAAGATCACATCCTGGCTGCAAGAATCCTTTATATTACTTTGCAAATGATTAGTAGAAAATAAAATAAAAAATAAATATGAGTTCATTGTTCCATGTGTGGCCAGCATAAAACTTTCTAATTAGAGGCTTAGGGTGCAAGAACGTGTCCAGTTTTGATTACCTGCCAATTTTACTTCCTCCATGTAGTATCAGTAATCAAAATCTGTTGGCCCTAGTACAACAAGGAAGTGGTATAACTGGCAGTGGCCAATCATTGGCCAGTCAAAATTGGATTTGTGTATGGACCCTTGAACCTTCAATTTTGATTTGCCAATGATTGTGCAGTTTCAGCACTTCCTTGTAGTACTAGGGCCAACAGATTTGAATACTCATACCACTGTAAAGGTAGCCAGGGAGCCCCCCCCCAACACCTTCTACTGTATACCATACAATATTAGTATTATCACCGTATATATTATTATAGTATTAACATATTTTTCAGAATATAAGATGCACCTAGGTTTAGAGGGCAAAAAATAGGGATATATATATATAAACCTGGTACGTCCATGTACCAGGAGCATCTTGTAGATGTTCCCCCCATTGTCCTCTTTTGTCCCCTTCTGTCCACCATGTGTCCCCTCCTGTTCTCCTGTGTGTATCCCTGAATCCCCTCCTGTCTGTGTCCCTGTGTCCCCCTCCTGCCCCATGCAGTCCTCCTGCCCCCCTGTGTCCCCCCTGTCCTCCTGGGTGTGGGGTCAAGGACTGTTTCCCCTTCTGCCCCCCTGTTCGGTCCTCCTGCCCCCATGTGTCCCCTCCTGTCCTCCTGTGTGGGTCTCTGTGTCCTCTCCAGCCCCCCTGTGTGGTATTCCAGTCCCCCTATGTCCCATACTGACCTCCTGTGTGTCCCTGTGTCGCCTCCTGCCCCCCCTGTGCAGTCCTTCTGCTCCCCGTGTCCCCTCCTGTGTGTGTCCCTGTGTCCCCTTCTGCCCCCCATGTGGTCCTTCTGTGTCCCCTACTGTCCTCATTTATGTGTCCCTGTGTCCCCTCCTGCCACCATGTGCAGTCCTCCTTTTGGGTCCCCTCCTGTCAGGGTCAGCGCTACCATATGGGCAAAGCAGAGCTGGGACAAGGTTTTGCAGCACCCAAGGCTGAGACATCAAAGTGCGCCCCTCCATCCCTCCCACCCCAGCCGTCACACACTGATTGCTATTAGACTAAGAAGCACTGCAGGGCCCCCAACACCTAATCTCTGGTTATCTGGCTGCAGTCACTGCCATGTATCCCTTTTTCTTATTTCTCTTTGCTTCAAACACAATAGGGGAATGATAGCTGAGTGAGTTGTGCGCCCCTCCTACACTGTGCCCTGAGGCTGGAGCCTCTCTCGCCTTTGCCTCGGCCCTGGGGCAAAGGTGGCAAATGCCCCAGAGCTCCAGCATCCATAGGGGCCCCAAAGCGTTTGCCACCACCCCACTAAATTATCTCCCTTCCCCTCCCCCAGCAGTGTTACGTAGGCAGTGGTGACAGGCACACACTCGCCTCCTCCGAATTCCAGGCATTGAAGGTCCAATTGTTCTCTTTATTGTTGCTGCTTTGTACTTCCTGCTTCTCTTTTTAGGCCCTAGTGCAGGCATGGGCAAACTTGGCCCTCCAGCTGTTAAGGAACTACAAGTCCCACAATGCATTGCAAGAGTCTTACAGCCACAGTCATGACTCATAAAGGCAAATGCATTGTGGGACTTGTAGTGCCTTAACAGCTGGAGGGCCAGGTTTGCCCATGCCTGCACTAGGGCCTGTTGTGAGAGGTAGGAAGTGCAGAGCAACAACACTACAAACAAACAAAGTGTCTGCCTGTCATCCTTGCATCTGTAATGCTTTGGGGGTTCTTTTGGGGCACCTATGACTAGGTGTCAGGGGGGCCCCTAGGTTAATTTTGCCCTGGGGCCCCATTGTAGCTATAACCGACCCTGCCTCCTGTGTGTGTCCCTGTGACCCCTCCTGCCCCCCTCTGTGGTCCTCCGGACGCCCTGTGTCACCTCCTGTGTGTGTCCCCGTGTCCCCTCCAGCAACCCTGTGTGGTCCTCCAGTCCCCCTGTGTGCCCTCCTCTTTGTGTCCCTAACTCCTCTCTAGCATCCCCCCCCCCCTGTGTGTCCTGCCCCCAGAAAGTCTCCGCTCCCCCTGTGTAAGATTAATTAGCGGCAGAGTGGCTCACCTCCCTATTAATTCCAACAACGGCAATCTGCAGACATCTCCTCTTTTGCGTGGCTTCTCTTAGTGAAGGCTTCTGTTGATGACATGATCTGCAGGTAGCCGCTGGAATCACTGGTGAGGTGAGGTGAGCAGCGCTGCCACTGATTATTCTTACACAGGAGGAGCGGTGACATGCGGGAGCCTGCAGGACCGCACAGGGGGACAAGGCAGGGAGTCCCCAACATCGCAGTGGGTTGGTGGTTCGTATTGGCAGACATTCGTAAGTCAGGGACCCCTGTCTTTGGAATACAAGACGCAGGGACTTTCCCCATTTTTGGGGAGAATAAGTGCATCTCATGTTCCGAAAAATATGGTAGGTAGCCAATGAGCCCCCTTCCCTCCACAGTATAGGTAGCCAGTGAGCACCCTCCCCTCCACAGAATATATAGCCAGTGAGAGCCCCTCCTTTCCACAGTATAGGTAGCCAGTTAGCCCCACCCCTCTGTATAGGTAGTCAGTGAGCCCCCTCTCACATTATGGGTAGCTAATGAGCTTCCCCTCCCCCCTTCCCCTATATAGGTAGCCAGGGAGCCCTCACCCCTCCCCTCCCACAGTATAGATAGCCAGAGATGTCCCCTCTACCTCCTCTTCCACTACTCTGCGGTCACCTATATTTTCTTCCTCCATCAGTCTGTTAAGTTGCATTGGTAACAGTGCCCTTTTGTTGTGACTTAACACCACAGGGGATGCTGTTACGAATGCAATGGAATGGATGGAAGGAGAAAGAAGATATGCAGCGTGTGGATCTTGGAGAGGTGAGCAACAGCTCCCTCCACCCAGCCCGCTCCTAAAAACGGGGTTGTGAGGGTCAACAGATATTCAATACTATGAGAAGACTGTCTAGGTGAACCTTAATACTACACAGAGGTGGTACAATTGGTCAGTGATTGGCCAATCATAATTGAAACTGTGTACTAGAGATGTTGCAAACATCAAATTTTGGTTTTCGCAAACGGCGGACTCGAACTTGCGGAAAAGTTCAAGTTCGCGCAAACCACCATAGACTTCAATGAGCAGGCAAACTTTGAAACCCACAAAGACTGTTTCTGGCCACAAAAGTGAAGGAAAACTTGTTTCAAAGTGTCTAGCTCCTGGACAGGGGCATGCCGGAGGGGTATCCATGCCAAAAGTCCCCCCCCCCCCCCCCAAAATTATGGCGTTGGCGCAGAGTCAGGTTTTAAACCCTAAAGCAGAGTTCCCCAACCCTGTCTTCAAGGCCCACCAACAGTGCATGTTTTGCAGAAAACCACAAACATGCACAGGTGGGGTAATTAGTGTCTCAGCGGAGCTCATTAACTACCTCTGTGGATTTCCACAAAACATGCACTGTTGGTGGGCCTTAAGGACAGGGTTGGGGAACACTGCCCTAAAGGACAGAAATCACAGTACATTCCTACATTTGAAGTGATAGTACTCTGCTTGTGTAATGTGCCACACAATTATATCCCTAGCAGTGGTCACAGGTGTGGGTCAGTGCCAGTGTGCTCTGTCTGTGGAGTATCAGACAGACACTGGATATGTGGAAAGAAGAAAAAACACAGAGAGAAGCCGGGAGCCCAATCTGGTGTAGTAGGGCAAACAAATAGGTAGAAGTAGCAATATTCTTAAAATTGGATACTCACAAGTAAGGGTTGTCAGTCAAGCAACCACTATAAGCGCTTGAGAGAGATGACTGTCTCCACTCAGCCTTGTGATGTTCTGGTAGGTCGCAGCTCCTGTGAAAGTTGTGAAAGTTAAGACAAAGCCCCCAATGGGGTAATAACATGAAAAACTGTAGGATGGGAGGCGTCTGGTGTAAAAAGGTGCATAAATACAGTATAAAGTGGAGAGATCAGCCTACCTTAACCACTTCACCACTGAGGGGTTTTACCCCTTGAGCACCAGAGCAATTTTCACCTTTCAACGCTCCTTCTATTCATTCGTCTATAACTTTATCATTAGTTATCGCAATGAAATGAACTATATCTTGTTTTTTTCACCACCAATTAGGCTTTCTTTAGGTGGGACATTATGCCAAGAATTATTTTATTCTAAAAGCGGTGCGGGATGCGTGTATCTACGCTCCTGGTGGGGAAAGGATGCCAAAAGGAGGGTAGATACACACTACTGCGGGGGTAAAGTGGTTAATAGGGATGACTCAATATTAGTTTGTTTATAAAAAAAATGTTATTATTGCACCATGGAATAGTGCACTCAGGTGTGGGTCAGTGCCAGTGGGCTCTGTCTGTGGAGTACCAGGCAGACACTAAGATATGCAACAGTTCAAACAAAATACAGTGATAGCAAAGGCCCTGGAGCAGTAGTGATAGTACTCTGCTTGTGTGATGTGGCACAAAATTATATCACTAGAAGTGGGCACAGGTGTGGGTCAGTGCCAGTGGGCTCTGTCTGTGGAGTATTAGATAGACACTGAGATTTGCAACAGGTCAAACACAATACAGTGATAACATAGGCCCAGGAGTACTATTCTGCTTGTGTCTAATGTGACAGACAATTATAGCAGTGGGCACTGGGCACAGCCCTGGGTGGGTGCCTGTGGGCTGTGGAGTGTCACACACACACAAAAAAAAAAAAGCAGAAGGATGAAATGGCCCTCAGAAGGGCTGTTTGGGATGCTTTAACAGCAAGTCAGTCAGCGAGGATCAAAATAAACAGGCCTAGCTAACGCTTTCCCAATCTCCAGCAAGCTCTGTCCCTTCCTCTCACTATTCCAGAAGACAGACTGGAACATGGCGGGCGCGAGTGTGTTTTTATAGGGGTCGGTGGGGTCCGTGAGTGAGTGTAGGCTTGATTGGCTGCCATGTGCCTGCTGACTGTGATGTAAGAAAGTTTAGCTGAATCATAATGTATGGGGCGGGTCGAATATCGCTGCTCACAACAAGCACGAATACCTGATCTTCACCGAATAGTGGCGAAGCGTTTGGGCCATTTCTAGTGTGTACCAGACTTTAATCATAGCAGGCAACTTTTTCGTTCCTCAAATGCTTCAGGTACACTTTGTATTCCTCAACATCTGCTACAACTCCTCAAACAAATGCGCCGCAGCTCTCCCAGCGATCGCACTCCTTTTATTTTTATTTTTTTTGCTAAGTTTGGAAGAAGATTGTCATGTTCCATTCATTTGGAATATAAAACTCTGGAACACTTAATGAGAGGGTTGTTGTAATCATACAAGGCACTCCACAGGCTCCTAACAATTATTCCTCAAAATGAAATATTAGCGCTGATGCAATCTGCCAAGCGCCAGCCACACATTTTTGTTGATAATCTGTTTTAGCAAATGACATTAAGAAAACACTAATACTGACCTGGAGCATCGGAGACGGGTACTTAAGCCACCATTAGGAGGAAGTAAAGTGTATTTAAAACCACTAGAATCTCATCTGGAAGTAAAATGAATGCGGGTTTCGCTATACTGGTATGTAAGATATAATCAGAGGAACCACAGGAAACGCCATAATCCCTCTCCGCTATGCCAGGCAGCTAATCAAGGCATTTTTTTTCCCATGTGTTTTTAGATGTCAGCTGTGTAATAGTGGTAATCTGCACCTACCTACCTCCCTCCCAACAATAGGCGAGGAAAAAAAAAAATCATTTTACCAACTCAATCAGATCTTTTCGAGTCCCGTAGCTTTTGATACTTGTAACTCCCCTTGAAGAAATTTCTCGCCGCTGTAATCTTCATATCAATGAGAGATCTCACGCGGTTTCGCCTCTCATGAGAATTTTCCAATGCAGAAGTATTTATATGTGTCACTCCGACAACAATATATCGAGTGCGCTGGAGCTAATCAATGTCAATATGTTGGATTCAATGGCCTTCAAAATGATTAAAGCTTTTCCAAAGCTGCCAGTATTTTTTTCTTTTTACGCTTTTTTTTGGGGGGAGGCTGGCAAAAGTACTAATATCACGATGTTATGTCTAAATACACTTGAGTCATTTAAACCGTTTCTGCGATGTATAATTGCTGTATATTAATGCGGTTCTCCCTAACAAAAGCTTTTCAGGGGACCGATATACCAGCAGGAAAATGATCGGAGACATTTTGTGCTATGTGCTGATTGGGATGAGGAAATCGAAATGCAAAAATAGAGTTGTTGTTTTTAAAACATACACATATGTACATACGCACACAGCACTAGTCAAAAGTTTGGACACACTGGGCCCTATGCAACTGAAAAATTCACAAGCGTTGTATGCTGGCAAGTTCTAGAATCCATTAATTCGTTAGCATTAGCAGCTTTTTAGTCAGGGGCATAGCAATAGCCATAGCAGCCATAGCAACTGCTATGGAGTGTCAGGAATCGGCCCGCGGCACGCCTGCGTATACGGTTCTCGACTGCGGGTTTGACCAGATCGAGAGGGGAAGCAGCCTTAGTCAAGCTAAAACAAGGCTGTGACCCCTTAGAACACTTCTCACTGCCACCACTGGCTGTTGCTAGACACGTCCACTCGGCTGTCGAGTGCTCAGCTCGCAATCCGCGTTTTTGTATTCGGGTCAGCTTTGCGCTTTAGGCCGAATACGGGAACGCTACGCCCACACACACACACAGTTGCAATCTTACACTGTAGTGAAGCAAAACCACTAACAGTCATTCCGAACGATACTGTTAGACTTCCCACTCCGCTGTCGAGTGCAGAAGTGCCCCATACACACAATGCAATTACAATTGTATGCGGTAGTGTGGCTCAGTCATACAATCAGGCATGGACCTATACACAGTTACACTTCAGTCTCTTCTAGGCTATGAGTGTTAGTTTAGTACAGCAGAAGTCAAACTTATTAAATAACAATTTAATATTCCAATAAAAAAAAATGGAATAATGCAGAAAATAATATATACAAAAGATTTACAAAAAACAGTAAAAGTTACAAAATACAAGTTACAAAGATACACACAAGGATATTTGCTTACCAAAATAACAGGGATCAAGATAGAAGAACCTTGGACTTGGGTTTTGTGGACAGACACAGTTCTGGTTGGACCAGGAGCCAACTTAGCTTGAACCAGGAGTCCAGCTTCAGCTACCGTCAGGAGTGGACTGATTTTAGGTATCTGCCCCTGCTTTTTATGCTGGAATATTTGCCTTTAGGCTGCAAGCCCATTGGGACGGGGAACTAGTTTTAATTAAATCTCCAGACATAATTTAATTTCCAGAGATCTAACCTCCATGTAAGAGTGCATTTTCGCACACACCCAACAAAAGACTTCCTTAACCTCCCTGGCGATAAGCCTGTGCTGAGCACGGGCTATGCCGTGCAGGAGGATTTCCCAGGCCCAATTTGCATAATTTTTGTGCAACACGCAGCTAGCACTTTGCTAGCTGCGTGTGCATTCCGATCGCCGCCACTACCTGCCCGATTAGCTGCCTCTCGCCGTGCCGCCCCCCCCCCCAGACCCCGTGCGCTACCTGGCCAATCAGTGCCAGGCAGCGCTGAGGGGTGGATCGGGACTCTCAATGACGTCACAACGTCGATGACGTCGGTGACGTCAGGCCGCCCATCGCCATGGCTACGGGGGAAGCCCTCCAGGAAATCCCGGAGGCGATCGAAGAGGGTGGGGGGATGCCGCTGCACAGCGGCTATCATGGGCTCACTACATGATTTAAAAAAAAAAATCCAATATTCAGTAGGCTGTCATGTAAATTTCAAACATTCCTGTTCCTATTCACCATCGGTCACCTTCAGAGGCACATGTAGTGGTCATTGACAAACAGACCACCACACCTGAGACAGCAGATGGGCTAGAGGCCTAACGAGCCATTTCCTTGCCCCAAGCTAGTAATTCCAGGTAACAGCTTCCTTCTAGCAGACAATGGTAGAGTTAATCTACATACAGACTAACACATTAGCATTCAGTTTCCTGGAGCCAGGTGACACCTTCAAAAGCCAGACTAGCTTTTAGCAGACATACGTATCTGAGGTAGTGCAGACAGAAAAATGATAAAATATGTCCCTGTATTTTCCCAACATCATCAGCATCATAACTAGCTGCTATATTCCTGACATGGAGTCCTGGAGAAGAGGGGGCCCAGATGGTCCTTGATGCATTCACTATTAACTTTGCTTTGTTGCCCCCCCCCCCCCTCTGACTTTGTCTCAGGGTTCGTGGACAACACAAGAACAGGATCATCCACCAGGCAACCTAGGCAAGAGCTGGGGGCACACCTGCCACCTTCTCTGACCTCTCTCCACTTCAGCTTACCAAAAGGACCTCAAGGGGGCCCAAAATCTACTGCCTTGCATAGGGCCCCGTTACATCTTAGTTCATATCTGGACTATACACAGTGTGCATTGCATAAGAATGTAAATTGCTCATTCAATTCATATTCGCAGGTAGCATTGCTCAAAAATGTCTGGATATGATGTTCCTACAAAAATGTTGCTATGGGACTCCATTATGTCTAGCTATGCCACTGGGGTACAGGTATTGGGGGAAGGTCCAGGAAGCAGGGGCCCCATAAAAACAATTTGCTATGAAGCCTGGTCATTTCTAGCTCCGCCCCTGTTTTTAATTGTCAGGTACTGAAAAATTATTTTGTAAATAAAATGAAGATGTATCTCCTGGGAGAAAACTCAGTGGAAAGGATGAATGTTTGCTGTAACCTTCCATCTGGACCTTTTCTTCCTGCATAGGACACAAGGGGCTCGATTCACAAAGCAGTGCTAACTGTTAGCACTGGCCCTTATCACGTCTAAACTGAGTTTAAATGTGAGAAGTAGTGATTGCGTGCAAAGTACTGCACGCAAAGTTAGGACTTTGCGCGTGCAAAACTTTGTGGGCGGTACTTAGCGCGATACGATTAACCTACTTAGCACCTTGGTTAGCACGCCTAAAGACTTTAGACGTGCTAAGTTGGTTAGCACCGCATAGTGAATCAAGCCCAAGGTAAAACAGAGAGAAATGCACCCAGTGTGTTTTTAGAGAGAAGAGCCTGTCTAATTGCCTCTCATCTGTAAGTAATCACAAGTGTAATTTGATCTCTCAGCTGTGTCGGCACAGAAATTGTACAGTTCTCTGCAGACACAGCTGTGACGGATTCACCTGTGCCATCATATGAAAATATGTGCACAAAGGCGTGATTTGGAGTAATCCTTTAGTTTTCATTTGACTTAAAAAGGAAGTGTTTTGTCATGAAGTATGGGCACAGCAGTTCGCGGTTCACAATGCATACTGCACAAAGGTCAATACAACTTTTAAGAGGTGAATGATTCTTCTAGCTAGTCCACAGCCTGAGATATCAATCCCCTAAACAGGGAAGCCTGTAAAATGAGCATGATTGGTACCTACGGTTTCAGCACATGACAGTCTAAATTGCTGGTTATTATAGCATATACCGAATATCCATAGAGTTGTGGCATAATCTGAGAAAATGACAAAACTCTCTCACTAAGGCAAGGGGCTGGTCTCAGACTGAGGTCAGATTGCTAGGGGTGGGGATCATCTCTCCTTACAAGATCCACGCCTAGCAAATAGAGCGTAAAATATGTGGACATAAAGGCTGTTGACAGTCCTTGCTGGGTTTTTATGGACTTCTGTTTTGAACTTGCAATTCCAAAGGACACAGTAATTCTACTGCTCAGAATATATCCCGTTATCTAGTAGGTAGGGATGGTTGGAATTGCAGAATCCTGAATCTGCAAAAACGTTAGTGGAAATCTGTGAGCTTATGCCTAGTAATAGGTTCTGCATACTGAAATGAACTGTAAGTGACATTACTTTTATCTGTGTCATTAAAAATTCAGACAAGGGATTCTTGCAACTGTTAGGGCCAGTGCACACCAAGAAGCGCTAGCATAATCGCAAACGCTTAGCGCTTTTTGAAGTGATTTTTCAAGGCGATTCTAGGCATCTGCCTAGCTATTTTCTATTTATATTATGAAAAGGGGGGGCTGCGCATCCATAAAAACATGCTGCAATTGACTGGTTAATCGCTCAGGCATCCACCTCTATTAAGATGAAAATGCATGCCCTGCATTCAAAACAAATGCTACATTTATTATACTATGAAGGAACTTTGGCTTCCACTATAGTTTGCATGCAAAATATAACATACTAGACACTTGCACCACTGTGAGGTAGACCTCCGGGCAAGTGGCCTAACCTAAATTAAAAACAACATATGTATAATTCGGGAGCAGCTATGTAAAAATGTGTAAATTACATTTTAATGGAAAGCAAGGAGAGGGCCAGCGCATACCACAAAGGCTGCATCTGAAATGACACACAGCTCACATGTGCAGCACCTCTAATAAGCTATCTGCACACTTTGCATTCAATTCAGATGCAAATCATATGCATAACTACTATTACTTACCATGCAAACAGCAAACTCAGGAATATGGGCTGGGAGCAGCTAACCTGGTAGTTACATACTAGCAAAATTATGAAAAGGGGGGGTTGCGCATCCCTAAAAACGTGCTGCAATTGACTGGTTAATCGCTCAGGCATGCACCACCTCTATTAGGCTGAAAATGCATGCCCTGCGTCCAAAATAAATGCTACATTTATTATACTATGGAGGAACTTTGGCTTCAACTATAGTTTGCAAGCAAAGTATAATTGTAAGGATCCCTCCTGTAGTGTATCTGTCCGTTGCAGTGGAGCTGCAAACGGACAGTTCTGGCTTATCTGCTTGCATTCAGTTGTGCATTTGCAATGGGTCTCATTGTCCTTTGCAATCGCTCTGCAGTTCTAGGCAGCTCAGGATGCTGTCACCATTCCACCAATTGCTTGTTGCAGCTGAGCTGCGGCCAGATAGCCCTGGATTTCCTGCATGCATGTTGTTACATAGTTCTGCATGTATTTCTTATGGGGGTCCTTTGCATTCATAGCCAGCTAGCAAATGGTAATCAAGCCAGCTCAGGATTGAGTGATTACCATTCAGCTGTGTGGAGATTTGCATACCTGCGTCCATTGGCTGATGCCAGCATAAAAGTCTGCCTCCCATTTTATACCCTGCCCGTCATAGTGGTCAGTACACTGATCTACTGGGCACCTTGTTACTCTGTATAGTTCTGGTATTGTAGTTCTATGAGACCTTATCACTTGTGCTTTAGCTAGTTCTTGATAAATATATATGCAGACTTGCTAATATATATTTATCCATTAGTTGAGCTGTTTGTTATTTTTCTAATTATTGTGTATTGCCTAGTTCCATGCTTGAGGGACGTTTGCTGCATCCGCGGTGGATCAGTGAAGTCCATTTTCCAGATGGCTTGGATTCTGCCATCATCACGTTAGTGACTGTAGTATTCCTGCTACTCTAGTTTCTGGGAACGTAACTATAGACGGGAGTTGCTATTGGTTGTGTCCTATCCTGTAGTCTTGCCTGGGTGGATGCTTGCGGGTGACTGTTGTTAGCCTGCTTGCTCTGCTTCTGTGGACGTGACTGGGAGTTGCAGTTGCTTCTAGTTATGCTCCAATCTATAGTCCTGTCTTGTACCTGTCTGAATACTTGCTATCGCTAAGGCAGCACAGTGCGAAGTAAGGCAGCGCAACATCGCACTGCGCTGCCATTGTGTTTTATTTGTAGTGATATCTGAAGCCCAGAGTTGCAGTTGCTCTTCCAATTATCCAGCTCTTAGCCTTGTTGTGCTGGGTAGTAAGAAAGTATGACCCCCCCCCCCCCCCCCCGCATTACAATAATATACTGGACACTTGCACCACTGTGAGGTAGACCTCCGGGCAAGTGGCCTAACCTAAATGAAAAACAACATATGTATAACCTTGGGAGCAGCTAAGCAAAAATGTGTAACTTACATTTTAATGGACAGCGAGGAGAGGGCAAGTGCATACCACAAAGGCTGCATCTGAAATGACCAACAGCATATGATGCATATGATTTGCATCTGAATTGAATGCAAATTGTGCAGATAGCTTATTAGAGGTGCTGCACATGTGAGCTGTTGGTCGTTTCAGATGCAGCCTTTGTGGTATACGCTGACCCTCTCCTCGCTGTCCATTAAAATGTAATTTACACATTTTTGCTTAGCTGCTCCCAAGGTTATACATATGTTGTTTTTAATTTAGGTTAGGCCACTTGCCCGGAGGTCTACCTCACAGTGGTGCAAGTGTCTAGTATATTATACTTTGCATGCAAACTATAGTGGAAGCCAAAGTTCCTCCATAGTATAATAAATATAGCATTTGTTTTGGACGCAGGGCACGCATTTTCAGTCTAATAGAGGCGGTGCATGCCTGAGCGATTAACCAGTCAATTGCAGTATGTTTTTAGGGATGCACAACCCCCCCCCCTTTTTCATAATTTTGCTAGTATGTAACTACCAGGTTAGCTGCTCCCAGCCCGTATTCTTGAGTTTTACGTTTGCATGGTAAGTAATAGTAGTTATGCATATGATTTGCATCTGAATTGAATGCGAAGTGTGCAGATAGCTTATTATAGGTGCTGCACATGTGAGCTGTTGGTCATTTCAGATGCAGCCTTTGTGGTGTGCGCTGCCCTTCTCCTCGCTATTTTCTATTTATACTTACCGATTTTTTGAACGTTTTTGTGTAGCATTTTTATTTATATACAGTACAGCTGCTAGTGTACTGGTTTTGTCACAAAAACACTTGGAAAATTGCTTTGATCTAGCCCTTTTCAGAGCGATTTTCCACTTTCCAATATTTAACATTGAGGCTGAATTGCCTCAGAAATCAGCTGAAATCAAACCCGCGTTTGCGTTTGAGAAAAAAAAATCACATCGCTCTGGTGTGATCCATCCCATTCAAATACATTAGCCAAGCGCTTTTTAAAGCGCTAGCATTTTTAAAAGCACTCAAAAGTGCTCTTGGGGTGTACCAGCCCTCCGTCAATATGGTAAATTAAACAAATCAAATATTGTGGATTTTTGAGTGTGTACAGATACATAATTAAAAAATAAGAGGTATTTGGTATAACGCTTTATGTGAAATCTCTGAAATAAATAAAACTAGTTTTGGACACTTTAAACGCTTTGAACTTCAGCCGGACTCATTAAGGATGAAATTGCTCAAAGCTCCCTTTCCTGAACGGAGATTTTTTTTATTCTTCAAAGACGGAGCAGATATCTGATAAGTACATAAAAACGCCTTTTTGTCACAGAAGGGACAGTGGAAAAAAGAAGAAAGGCCCCAAAATATTCATTCAATGTTAGATAAAGGTAAAGGGCAGAAAGGGAAAGTTGTTTTGTTTTTTTGCGTTTGTTTGTTTTTGTTTTTGTAGTACTGTAATATATGGAAAAAAAAGTATTTTTTTTTGTTTGTTTTTTAATGGTGAAATTTGCAGGGACAGTAATACAAGACAGTGGGGTTGATTCACTGAACAGTGCTATTGAATAGCACCATAGCGCTACATGAATTCCGCATGTCATTGTGCGCGTAAAACTTTATGTGCGATAAAACTGATAGTGCGCATTAATTTTAGAGCGTAGAAGTTTACACGTGTATTGTTAACATTTGTCAGATGTTTGCCTATATAAGCTTTGCTCCACAGCACTTGCTTCAGAATAGTTTGAAACTGGGCAAGTAAGTGTTATTTGTTTGTATGTGTCCTTTACACTTTTCTGCTGTTTTTGGTTGTAGTTTTTCATTTTTTAAGTAGTAATTCAATTGTGTTGGTCATATGTACAATGCCAAACAACCATAACTTTTATTAATTGTATATCACTGTATGCATTGTAGCATGTGGATACTGTGTAGTGTGACTTGTGTTGTGTGCTGTGTAATGTGTGTGTATTGTGAAGCTGCAGCACACTGCTGGGGACACTGTGAAGCTGCAGCACACTGCTGGGGACGCTGTGAAGCTGCAGCACACTGTTAGGGACACTGTGAAGCTGGGACACAGTTTGTGCTGGAGCTGACATAGAGGTAAAGGGAAGCCCCTGAGCTCTGCAGGGCCACCTGCACTGCTGGACCCACAGCCGGGCCGAGGCAGAGGCGAGAGAGGCTCCAGCCTCAGGGTGCAGTGTAGGAGGAGGCACAAAACTCACTTAGCTACAATTCCCCTATTGTGTTTGAAGCAAAGAGAAATAAGAAAAGGGGATACATGGCAGTGACTGCAAGCCAGATAACTAGAGATTAAGGTGTTGGGGGGTTGGGGACCCTGGGGCGCCTCTTACTCTAATAGCAATCAGTGTGTGACGGCTGGGGTGGGAGGGATGGAGGGGCGCACTTTGCTGTCTCAGCCTTGGGTGTTGGTAAACCGTGTCCGGGCTCTGGCTGGACCCCAAGTTGCCTCTTCCTCCTCCTGCACCCCCATAGGGAACATGTATTTACATGGTGTTGTTGGCCCCTTACAGATGCTCGAATGTACTTGATCACATAAATTAGTATTTATGACATTTAGAAAGTATGAATAGGCCTGGACAAATGTTAATATTTTTGTTTACATTTTCCTTCAGTGATGGAACCGTTTGAGGTTTGGCTGGATGAGTGCATGTTAGGTAATGAATGCTAACTTTGCTATGCTTTTAAAGCATACACTATTAAACTACACACTATTTAAATTAATAACACATAATTTTGTATGCGCGTAATTCTTTAACGGTGCAAAGTATTACGCGCATTGAAAACATCACCGGTCTTGATTATTTCCCATATCTAATTAACACACTCTACCGTACTTGCTGATTGCGCTTGTGGCGTTATGCCGATAGCGCACACAGCGTTACACGCGTTATGAAATAGCGCTGCGCGTTACAAAATAGCACTGTTTAGTGAATCAACCCCATTGAATTTACCCATAGAGATAAAATGCATTGAATAAGACAAAAAAATAATTCTGCACTTTGAAATATTTTAAAATGTACCGTATATATAAATATAATTTATATAATCCCTTAGGGCTAAGATTGTATTCTTCACAAATGTACATCTTTGCAAACGTATAACTACGCCACCAGTGAGCTGGGCGCAGGGTGATCCAAATGGCGGCTCACCCTGCTGCTGCTCAAACTCCCGGCGGTGTTAAATACTATTCCCCCCTCCGAGTTGTAGCAACTCAGAGGGAGAAGTATTTTGTACCTTTGCGTTAGGATGCATTGCAAACATTGGAGGGTTACGTGCAATCTGCTGTTACATATGGAAGTCAAGGCAGGTCACGAGACAGGTCATTTTGATGTCCACTCGGCCCCACCATAGGCTGTAATGTTATTTATATGGCTATAGCAGTGCAACCCAAATGATCATAAGATCACCGTAATTCAGGTGCCGGCAACAGCTGACGCGCTGTCTTTCACCTTCTCCCTGCGCCCAAATTACACACAGCCGGCGGTAACTAGTGTTGGGCGAACATCTAGATGTTCGGGTTCGGGCCGAACAGGCCGAACATGGCCGCGATGTTCGGGTGTTCGACCCGAACTCCGAACATAATGGAAGTCAATGGGGACCCGAACTTTTGTGGTTTGTAAAGCCTCCTTACATGCTACATACCCCAAATTTACAGGGTATGTGCACCTTGGGAGTGGGTACAAGAGGAAAAAAAAATTTAGCAAAAAGAGCTTATAGTTTTTGAGAAAATCGATTTTAAAGTTTCAAAGGGAAAACTGTCTTTTAAATGCGGGAAATGTCTGTTTTCTTTGCACAGGTAACATGCTTTTTGTCGGCATGCAGTCATAAATGTAATACATATAAGAGGTTCCAGGAAAAGGGACCGGTAATGCTAACCCAGCAGCAGCACACGTGATGGAACAGGAGGAGGGTGGCGCAGGAGGAGAAGGCCACGCTTTGAGACACAACAACCCAGGCCTTGCATGAGGACAAGAAGCGTGCGGATAGCATGCTTTGTACCACCATGCAGTCATAAATGTAATAAAGATAAGTGGTTCAATAAACAGGGACCACGCGGCAACGCTAACCCAGCAGCAGCACACGTGATGGAACAGGAGGAGGCGCAGGAGGAGAAGGCCACGCTTTGTGAGACACAACAACCCAGGCCTTGCATGAGGACAAAAAGCGTGCGGATAGCATGCTTTGTACCGCCATGTAGTCATAAATGTAATAAAGATAAGAGGTTCCATAAACAGGGACCGGCAACGGTAACCCAGCAGCAGCAGCAGCAGCAGCAGCACACGTGATGGAACAGGAGGAGGCGCAGGAGGAGAAGGCCACGCTTTGTGAGACACAACAACCCAGGCCTTGCATGAGGACAAAAAGCGTGCGGATAGCATGCTTTGTACCGCCATGTAGTCATAAATGTAATAAAGATAAGAGGTTCCATAAACAGGGACCGGCAACGGTAACCCAGCAGCAGCAGCAGCAGCAGCAGCACACGTGATGGAACAGGAGGAGGCGCAGGAGGAGAAGGCCACGCTTTGTGAGACACAACAACCCAGGCCTTGCATGAGGACAAAAAGCGTGCGGATATAGCAGCAATGCTTTTTGCCGCCATGCAGTCATAAATGTAATACAGATGAGAGGTTCAATAAACAGGGACCGGAAACGCTAAACCATCCCAGATGTTCATCGGTCATGTTACTTGGTTGGGGTCCAGGAGTGTTGCGTAGTCGTTTCCAATCCAGGATTGATTCATTTTAATTTGAGTCAGACGGTCTGCATTTTCTGTGGAGAGGCGGATACGCCGATCTGTGATGATGCCTCCGGCAGCACTGAAACAGCGTTCCGACATAACGCTGGCTGCCGGGCAAGCCAGCACCTCTATTGCGTACATTGCCAGTTCGTGCCAGGTGTCTAGCTTCATGCCCGGTTTCAGGTCCAGCGGTGCCAGCCACAAATCCGTCTGTTCCTTTATTCCCCTCCAAATTTCCTCCCCTGTGTGCTGCTTATCCCCAAGGCAGATCAGCTTCAGCAACGCTTGCTGACGCATGCCAACAGCTGTGCTGCACTGCTTCCACGATCCTACTGCTGCTGGTGCTGGGTTAGCGTTTCCGGATGAGGTACAGCTTTGAGATGCGTTGGAGGAGAAGGAGTCAGAGAGGTAGGTGCTGCTGTTGTTATCCAGTGGGAGGGACGGCGCTGCAGCTGTTTGCGGCGTGGGCAACACCCGCGCCGTAGCAGGTGAGGAATCGCTGCCAGGCTCCACAAGGTTCACCCAGTGCGCGGTAAGGGAGATGTATCGACCCTGGCCGAACGCACTCGTCCAGGTGTCAGTGGTGAGGTGAACCTTGCAGGCAACGGCATTCTTCAAGCTTCGGGTTATTTAGCTGACCACGTGCTCATGCAACTCAGGCACTGCAGAGCGCGCAAAGTGGTAGCGGCTGGGAACCACGTAACGTGGGATGGCCACTGACATCATGCCCTTGAAGCTGTTTGTCTCCACCACTCGATATGGCAGCATTTCGCAGGCCAGAAGCTTGGCTATGCTGGCTGGCTGTTACTGCCACGGCCCGGGGGTCATTTGCTGGCAATTTCCTCTTGTGCTCAAACATCTCAGAGACAGACAACTCAACCGTAGCGCTGCACACCGAAGGGCTGTTGGTTGTTGTGTTTGATGAACACTGGGAGACCTCAAGAGCACTAGTCCGGAAAGTGACAGTGTCAGCATCGTCTGATGTTTGTGAATGTTGTGAACCACGCAATGGCTGGGCTACTGCTGCTGCTGAGGCGGGTCTGGTGGTGAGTCTGGTGAACCCAAGGGAGGCAGTGTTGCTGGTGGTACCCTGTCCTGCCGCGTTTGCCCACAGAGTGGGATGTTTGGATAGAATGTGGCGGCTCATGCTGGTGGTGGAGAGGTTGTTAATACTTTTCCCCCTGCTCAGGCGGGTCTTGCACACCTTGCAAATCGCCATGGTAACATCCTCAGTGCAGTCTTCAAAGAAAGCCCAGACTTTAACTGGCTGAGGACTCGGACCTCGTGCGTGATGTGCTGGTGCTGCTTAACCCACTGCTGGACGCTTGAGAGGTCATCCAAGTAATTATCTGGTCCTGTTCTTTTGGATCTGTGAGGGTTGTTGTCCTGGACAACATGGGCAGTATTGAGTGGGTTTTCTTGGGTGCTCCCCTGTGGCCTGTACGTGAACCGTCAGGGGAAACACCTCTTCCCTTGCCCCTCCCTCTTTCACCGGATTTCTTCCTCATTTCACTTATCCTTAAAGTACACGCTGACTGGCAGCAGTACAGTGGCAGTACAGAAATGCTATACAGTGGTGGGTGAGCGGTGTACCACTATTGTCAGCAGTGACACAGAGCACAATGCTATACAGTGGCGGGTGAGCGGTGTACTACTGTTCCCAGCAGACACAGAACAGTACACAGAATGCTATATAGTGTGGCTGAACGAGCGGTGTACTACTGTTCCCAGCAGACACAGAACAGTACACAGAATGCTATATAGTGTGGCTGAACGAGCGGTGTACCACTGTTCCCAGCAGACACAGAACAGTACACAGAATGCTATATAGTGTGGCTGAACGAGCGGTGTACTACTGTTCCCAGCAGACACAGAACAGTACACAGAATGCTATATAGTGTGGCTGAACGAGCGGTGTACTACTGTTCCCAGCAGACACAGAACAGTACACAGAATGCTATATAGTGTGGCTGAACGAGCGGTGTACTACTGTTCCCAGCAGACACAGAACAGTACACAGAATGCTATATAGTGTGGCTGAACGAGCGGTGTACCACTGTTCCCAGCAGACACAGAACAGTACACAGAATGCTATATAGTGTGGCTGAACGAGCGGTGTACTACTGTTCCCAGCAGACACAGAACAGTACACAGAATGCTATATAGTGTGGCTGAACGAGCGGTGTACTACTGTTCCCAGCAGACACAGAACAGTACACAGAATGCTATATAGTGTGGCTGAACGAGCGGTGTACTACTGTTCCCAGCAGACACAGAACAGTACACAGAATGCTATATAGTTTGGCTGAACGAGCGGTGTACCACTGTTCCCAGCAGACACAGAACAGTACACAGAATGCTATATAGTGTGGCTGAACGAGCGGTGTACTACTGTTCCCAGCAGTGACACACAATGACTGGGGGGGACCCTGGCTAGCGTGGCTGGAGCGCGAACTACCCTGCCTGCCTACCCAAAGCTAAACCCACAGACAAATGGCGGAGATATGACGTGGTTCGGGTATTTATTTACCCGAACCACGTGACAGTTCGGCCAATCAGAGCGCGTTCGGGTCCGAACCACGTGACCCGTTCGGCCAATCACAGCGCTAGCCGAACGTTCGGGGAACGTTCGGCCATGCGCTCTTAGTTCGGCCATATGGCCGAACGGTTTGGCCGAGCACCGTCAGGTGTTCGGCCGAACTCGAACATCACCCGAACAGGGTGATGTTCTGCAGAACCCGAACAGTGGCGAACACTGTTCGCCCAACACTAGCGGTAACTAGAGATGGCCCGAACAGTAAACAGGCAAGCAGTATTCTGTGAACATCGGCTGTTCGCAGTCGCGGCAAACATTTGGCGTGTTCGATACACCCTCTACCTCACAGTCAGCAGACACAAGGCAGACACTCAGCTAGCACCTCTTTCTGGACCTCCCCCCCAATCAAAAAGCAGTTGCGGTGGCCATATTGGATTAATGCTCTGTTGGCTGCTAACTGTTAGTGAGAGCAGGGTCAGACTTGCTGCAGATAGGTAGGGAAAGTATTAGCTGGGCCTGTGTTCCTGTTCCTTACTTGCTGTGAAAGCACTCCTAACAGCCCTTTTGAGGGCTAGCACATGGGCGTCCACATAAAATGTTACGGGGGGGGGGCAAAATGGGGGGGGTCGGAGTCATGCCGAAAAATGGGCATGGTCATGAACCACAATGTGGGTGTGGTCACAGGTGGAGCCAAATTTACATGAATTTAGCAATGGTGGGACATTAGACTAGGGCTATGGTAGGGATTAGATTGCGAGTGTCCCCCAGTTTAGGTAGTGACAGGAGAACTTAAGCCATGCCCCCTGTGTAGCATTAAGCCACAGCCCAGATTTTGCAGGAGGGTACCAGTGGGTGGGAGAGGGTGACAATGAGCAGAAGGGAGGTGCCAGGGGGTAGGAGGAGGGTGCCCGTGTGTGGGGAGGGCAGTAGAAAGGCAGAGAGAGAGACTGCAGAGAGACACAGCTGAGAGGGAGAGTGACAGCTGAGAGGCAGAGAGAGAGAGACAGCAAAGAGAGAGAGCAAAAAGGCAGAGAGGGACAGCAGGGAGGCAGAGAGAGAGAGCAAGAGAGAGAAAGAGACAGCAGAAAGGCAGAGAGAGAGAGAGAGAGAGAGAGAGAAAGAGTGCGAGCACAAAGGCAGAGAGAGAGAGCGAGAAGAAAGGCAGAGAGAGAGAGACAGCACAAAGGCAGAGAGAGAGAGAGAGAGAGAGAGAGAGAGAGAGAGCAGAAAGACAGAGAGAGAGAGACAGCAAAAAGGCAGAGAGAGAGAGTGCGAGCAGAAAGGCAGAGAGAGAGACAGCACAAAGGCAGAGAGAGAGAGAGACAGCAGAAAGACAAAGAGAGAGACAGCAGAAAGGCAAAGAGAGAGAGAAAGAGTGCGAGCAGAAAGGCAGAGAGAGAGAGCAGAAAGGCAAAGAAAGAGAGACTGCAGAAAGGCAGAGAGAGAGAGACAGCAGAAAGACAGAGAGAGAGAGAGAGAGAGAGAGACAGCAGAAAGACAGAGAGAGAGAGAGACAGAAGAAAGGCAGAGAGAGAGACAGCAGAAATGCAGATAGAGACAGCAGAGAGGCAGAGGGAGAGAGAGAAGAGAGAGGGCACAGAAAGGGAGAGACAGCAGAAAGGCAGAGAGAGAGACAGCAGAAAGGCACAAAGAGAGAGACAGCATAGAAGCAGAGAGAGAGAGCACATCAAGGGAAAGAGAAAGACAGCAGAAAGGCAGAGAGAGAGAGCAGAAAGGCAGAGATAGAGAGACAGCATAGATGCAGAGAGAGAGCAGAGAGAGAGAGACAGCAGAAAAGCAGAGAGAGCGAGCAGAATAGCAGAGAGAGAGAGAGCAGGAAGGCAGAGAGAGAGAGAGAGAGAGAGAGAGACAGCAGAAAGACAGAGAGAGAGAGAGAGAGAGAGAGAGAGAGCAGAAAGAGAGAGAGAGAGACAGCAGAAAGACAGAGAGAGAGAGACAGAAGAAAGGCAGAGAGAGAGAGAGACAGCAGAAATGCAGATAGAGACAGCAGAGAGGCAGAGAGAGAGAGGAGAGAGGGCACAGAAAGGGAGAGACAGCAGAAAGGCAGAGAGAGAGACAGCAGAAAGGCACAAAGAGAGAGACAGCATAGAAGCAGAGAGAGAGAGCACATCAAGGGAAAGAGAAAGACAGCAGAAAGGCAGAGAGAGAGAGAGAGAGCAGAAAGGCAGAGATAGAGAGACAGCATAGATGCAGAGAGAGAGCAGAGAGAGAGAGACAGCAGAAAAGCAGAGAGAGCGAGCAGAAAGGCAGAGAGAGAGAGAGCAGGAAGGCAGAGAGAGAGAGCAGAAAGGCAGAGAGAGAGAGAGAGACAGCAGAAAGAAAGAGACAGCAGAAAGGCAGAAAGAGAGACAGCAGAAAGAAAGAGACATCAGAAAGGCAGAGAGAGAGAGACAGCAAAAAGAAAGAGACAGCAGAAAGGCAGAGAGAGAGAGAGAGATTGACAGCAGAAAGGGACATCAGAAAGGCAGAGAGAGTATGGTTGCCCTTGCCCCCAGTGTAGCTAGTATAGTTGTCACCAGTATAGTTAGTATAGTTGCCCCCAGTATAACTAGTATAGTTGCCCCCAGTATAACTAGTATAGTTGCCCCCAGTGTAGGTAGTATAGTTGCCCGGTATAGCTAGTATAGTCGCCCCCAGTATAGCATAGTTGCCCCCAGTATGGGGGGAAGCTTGGAAGGAGGGACAGCGGCAGGGAGGGGGGCGGGGCCCCCCCCCACCTCCCTCACCTGGGTCCCCACCTTCTGGCACTTCCCCCCTTCAAATTAGCAGCGGCAAACAGAATCGAGCATCAGCGGGTGGAGAGGAACTTCCCACCTTCTTCCTGCATTCCAGGGGATGGCGCGCAGCGTCATCGCCACGTGACACTGGTCTCCGACTTCTCCGCCGCTCACTGTGCTTCCGCTAATCAGGAAGCACAGAGCGGTGGAGAAGGCAGTGACCACGTAACGATGGCGCTGCGTACCATCGCCTGGAATGCAGGAAAGAGGTGAGTAATTCCTCTCCATCCGCTGATGCCCGCTTCTGTTTGCTGCTGCTAATGTGGAGGGGGAAAGCGCCAGAAGGAGGAGACCCAGGTGAGGGTGGTGGGGGGTCTGGCCCCCCTCCCAGCCACTGTCCCCATGCCCCTCCTTTTGCGTTTCTTGCTCCTCCTGCGGGTTCGGGTGGCCAGCAGCTGGCCGGGGGGGGGGGGGGGGGGGGGATGCCAGATTTTGCCCAATGTGCGGATGCCCATGGGCTAGCACATCGGTCTCCTGTGTTTTTTTTTGTGTGTGACACTCCACAGCCCACCACTGATACCCAGAGCTTTGTGCACATTACTGCTGTTGCCTCATTAAGTTGCAGGCACAAAACCACTCCAATGCATTATTATGTCACTGTATTCTGATAGTATTATTGCATTTCTCTGTGTGAGACACTCCACAATGTGGTTTATGCACATTAGGGTTTAAAACCCGACTTTGCATCAACTCTGTAATTTTTGGTGGGACTTTTTGCATGGATCCCCCTCCGGCATGCCCCTGTTCAGGTGTTAGACCCTTTAAAACAAGTTTTCCAGCACTTTTGTGGCCAGAAACAGTCTTTGTAGGTTTTTAAATTCGCCTGCCTATTGGCTATTGAAGTCTATGGCGGTTTGCCAGATTCGCCTGTTTGCGAATATTTTGCGGAAGTTCGCGTTTGCCGTTCACAAACAGAGAATTCTGTTTGCTACATCTCTATTGGTAACATGTATTCGCTCACAGCCCCACTTGGGTGCACCAGCTGTATATTCCCCTGGGACCATTGCTCATTTATCAGCAGGGCTGTTTCTGGCCATTTTGGTGCCCCAGGGAAGGCATCTTTTTGGTAGGTTGATGGTTAAACCAGGATAAAGTAGGAAACTGGAAAAATGCAACAGAAGAAAACGTGGAGCCAATAGTGTTAACTACTTTAGGCAACACCATTATAATGAAAGGATAGAGAAAACTACCACACTTTTTGTGTTGCTGCCTCTGAAATGCAACCACTAGTATAGCCTATGGGAGAATCCCACTCGGGTTGGGGTAACCACTCCTTAGTAATCGCTCTCCGGAATGCAGACTCTGGGATGGAAGGAGATTGCCAGCACTCCCAACTATAGGAAAAAACAAGATTACAACCTTCCAACAAATGTGTAAATGGTAACACCTAGTGTGTGTATGAAGGGGGGGAGGGGGGGCACCCAATAAGAATTAAATACGTTAAAACTGTTTAAAGAGGAACTCCAGTGAAAATAATTTAAAAAAAAAAGTGCTTCATTTTTACAATAATTATGTATAAATGATTTAGTCAGTGTTTGCTCATTGTAAAATCTTTCCTCTCCCAGATTCACATTCTGACATGTATTACATGGTGACATTGTTACTGTGGGCAAGTTATGTAGCTGTTTCTAGCTGCTCTGGCTGTTACAGACAGCTTTAAACAGCCATTTCCTGTCTGTGAACATTGTTACATTGTGGCAGTTTGCCCAGAGTACCAAGGTATTCAGAGCCTCTTGTGGGAGGGGTTTCAGCACAAAATTAGTCACACAGCGCCCCCTGATGGTCTGTTTGTGAAAATCATTCTATTTCTCATGTAAAAGGGGGTATCAGCTACTGATTGGGATAAAGTTCAATTCTTGGTTGGAGTTTCTCTTTAAAGGCAGAGGTGGTTTGCTTATCTTACCTGATGGAAAAAAAACTTGTTTACTACACAATAGTAGACAACACATTACGCGGGTGTTTTTCCTGCTTCCTCAGATCAATAAAGATTGTGTCTGGAGGCTGGGGAATAGGGAACGAGTGCCTCTAGAGGCTTCCGCCAATTAGTTTGCACCTTTTTGATGCTTTTAATCATCCTTTAGCACTCCAAATTGACTCCTTCTTAGACACACAAGGCTGTGCTTTGTACTGACTCTTCCTTCTAGAGGAAGGACTTTTAGCATCACCCCTTGAACATCATGTTCTCTCTCTGCCCCCGTCCAATATAGTACGAAAATGCCAATATTCTTTTCGCATTAATTTTTGTGAAAATGTTAAATTAGATTTTTGAGTCAAAATGCCATCGAAAATAAAAAAAAAGGGAGAAACCGAGAGCCCGATATGGTGTAGTATGTATTGGATCAAAGGAGGGGATGTGATAGGTAAGTAATATACTCACAAGCATGGGTTACCGCTCAAGCAACCACTGTATAGGCAGGTGGGGAGATTAGACCTGTCCCCACTCAGGATTAAGAAGTCGCTCTCTGAAGAAAGAAAGGAGGGTTTGTCACCCTTCCACCAAGGGTGGATATCTTGACTAGTAGATGTACAGAGGCGCCAAAAGAGTAAAAATTATTAAAATGTTTAAAACATTCGGGTGGCGGTGGTGGACCAGTCACTCAAAAATGGACTTGAATCTGTCACTTGAGATACAAAGGCCTCGATTCATAAACAGCAGTGCGATAACAAAAATCTTGTCGGGAAAATACCGCACTCGGTATTTTCCCGGTCTGTGTGCTAATTCATAAAGATTTCCCCAGCTGCCCTTGGAGGTCGGTAAATTACCGCAGCCCATTGAGCGGTAGAGTAGAGCAGTGTCCCGATTCCCTCTTTGCCCTGCAGAAATGAATCACACAGACGGCTCTCTCTGGCTCTCCCACTGATGACTCAGACAGATGAGTCACACAGTCTTTCCCTGCCTGCAGAAATTACTCTCACAGCCGGCTCTTTCCACTGATGACTCAGACAGATGAGTCACACAGTCTTTCCATGCCTGCTGAAATGATTCACACAGACGGCTCTCCGGCTCTCTCCACAGATGAATCAAACAGACTTTCGGATCTCTGCACTTTGCATTAATCAGAGCTGTCAGAGCTGTCGGTAACTTGTTAAGACCTCACCAGAGGTGTCGGTAACTACCGCCAGGCTTACCGCATGTTCAAGGCTTTATGAATTGACATTTTCTGACAATTTACTGACATGTGTTGTCGGTAACTGCAGCCAAGTCGGTAATTTAGCTCCCTGGTCGGTAATGTCAGCTTTTCATGCCGTAACAGCCTTTATGAATTGACATTTTGCTAAGTGGTCGGTAAAGTCTGCTGTTTTCAGCATTACCGCATGAGGTAATGCTTTATGAATCGAGGCCAAACAGTTTATTCACATACTCCACTGGCAATATCGCAACGCGTTTCACGGGCAAGGTCCCGCTTCATCAGGCATTCAACAACGGGAGTATTACACTAAAAACGACAGAGGTACAGGTATATCAACACCATAAAACCATAACACCATAATAACAACCACAGCCCCCCCCCTCTCCTCTTCCATCGGCTGAACATCACCAGAACTACTTATCCCCAGCATCAACTCTTGATACCTCACACATATTACTAATCCCTTGTATTTCAAATTACCAATTGATTTACCAAACCCTACCGAATTCTGTATATCTGCTCAATAATTATTTGATTATTGCTGTCTTTTTAATTCATACCATACTTTAGTGTACAATTTTATTACAATTTTATTGTAATTTCTAGATTTCATTTCTTCTTACTATGTATACATCATACATTAGTATGTAATTATTTACTTGAACACCATCGCACCTGTATAGCACTTTGATATACCTGTACCTCTGTCGTTTTTAGTGTAATACTCCCGTTGTTGAATGCCTGATGAAGCGGGACCTTGCCCGTGAAACGCGTTGCGATATTGCCAATCGAAAATAAGTTGTTTTTTTTTGCGTTAAAAATATCTATTTGCGTATTTTCGCATAACATTTTATCTGCGGTAAAATATCGAAAATAGCATTTTCAATGCAAAATTTCCTTTAGTGAAAATTTGCTAATAATGCTGCCCAAATTTCCTTGGAACTCTTGTAACAGCTGGTGGGTATAAAATTACCTACATTAAAATTACTTCTATAGTCACCAGGTGTCTCCTAATGTTGCAATTCCTTGGAAAGCATGGCATGGATTTGAGTGACTGATTTATCTTTCTTTGCTCACAACCAGCCCACAGAAGATGCAAAAGTGATCACATGACATGATAATGACAAGCCAATCAGAGAAATTCAAAATGATCAGCCATGTTTTTCCACGATTTCTCCTTGCAGGTAAATTATAAATAATTATGTTATAAATAAATACTCTTAGGAGAACCGATGGTCTCTATTCTAGATATCGGGAAGCCAACAGCTGCATCTAACCAGACAATGAGTCCTCAGTCAGCAGCCATTTGACTCAATGATGGAGGCAGCAGAGAGACTAAAGAGTTATTTGCACCTCCGAAATTTGGTGAGGTTGTGATTTAAACATACTGTAAGCTTTTAAATAGAATTTTCATGATGCGCGTTGCGTTTGGAATCTGGTTTTGATTTACTTTAAATGTAGTTCCTCAGCACTTCAGACCAGAAACTCCCAATTTCCAAATCTCTGTAAATTCCAACCATTTTTCATACTTTTAGAGGTAATAATGAATAATGTTGAATAATTTGTTGTGGAGTAAGAATAAAGCTGGTTTCTTTTATGTGAATCAGTGCGATTTGTCGTTATTGGGGAGGTGTATCATCCAGCATCCCCCATTTTGAGACTTTTAAAGTACAGTGTTTTAATCTTTGGGCGCCTCTGTATTTCTGTACGAATAAGATTGTATCCACCGGTTGGATGGGTGTGAACACCTTCTGTCTATAGAGAGCGACCTTTTAACCTGAGCGGAGACAGGTCTAAATTCCCCGCCTGCAATAATAGTGGTTGCCTAGGTCGGCAACCTACACTTGTGAGTATTTTTCCTTCTCTGTATAAATTCGTTAAATAATAACAATAATACACTATTGGGGCTCTCGTTTTTCCATTTGTCTTTAAATAATGAATAATGGTTTGTAGTCGACCTAGCCAAATGTATACCATATTGTTTTTAGAGTACTTATATTGCTTTCTTTCAACCCATTAGCAACTTTAATAGCGTTGTCTCGCTTGCGATAAGTCCGCTGCTTTCGACCTCAGACGGCAGAGCTCATTGTGCTGTAAATTATTGGAATGCTTTGATCTCGCTTTACTAGCAGAAAATATAGAAACTGAAAGCCGAAGTCCTCTGTTATTGTCTCACACTGCCCCCTAGGGACAAGTGGCCATAAAAAACACATAGCAACAACACAAATTATATTCCTGGATATGGGGGCACAGAAGGGACAAAACAATAGTGCAGATTGCATCTAGTGTTGACAGACTGCACAGACAACTGCACTTACTGGCAAATACTTATCATAAGAGTATTCCTGAGTATTCCCCAAACGGAAAGCTTGCTTATTAGCCAAACGCTTACAAGTTAGCCAATAAATGGCATCATCCTGATTCAAAACGTCTTGCTTCCACCAGTAATACATCTCAGAATGTAAATCAGGGAGAGGAAAGATTTTACATTGGGCAAACACTGACTAAATCATTTATAAATTAATATGGTTATTTTGACTTTTTATTTTCAGTTCAGGTTCTCTATAAAGAGGAAGTGTAGTAAAAAGGGGAAAAATCAGAAATCAATATATGGCAAAGTGAGAAGTTAAATAGAAGAGAGATAAAGAAATGATTGATATTCGCCATGTAATTTGTTCATGTTGTTTGATCCACTTTCAGCCTGCAGGTCATCATCTTTACTACTGACAGTCAATAAAAAACCTAGACAGCACTAACTGCCATTATCAATGACCACACTCACTAACATTGCGATAGACTAAAAGGTTGTTTGTTTTATAGATATACTGTACATAGCACAGAGGGATATACTGGTTACTTGGCAGTTGGAAACAGCTGCTGTTTCTCACAATGCAACAAGGTTCACAGACAGGAAACAGTCAGCACCATGGTCCTGACATCACACTATGGGAGGGGTTTCAACATAATATCAGCCACACAGACCACCCTGATGATCTATTAGAGAAAAAGTAAAGATTTCTCATAGGAAAGGAAGAATCAGCTACTGACTGGGATGAAGTTCAATCCTTGGTTACAGTCGCTCTTTGACAGTACATGTGTAATCGAATAAATCATTTGTTACAACATTCAGTCAGGATTTTACCTGCTGCAGGTGTCTCAAATAGAAAGCCTTCGAGCAGTTTGATTGCTGAGTTATTACGCAATATAATTAAATCTGTGGCTTGAGGTGGTATAAAGCTGGACTTTAAGCACTTCCACTATAATTGAGCCTTTGTTATATGCTGGGCCGCTTTTGTTGTTGGTTTGCAATGCTGTATAACATGATGTGTTTAGTAAGACCAGAGGCTGTCTGAGGATGGTGTAATCTATTTAGTGGCACCAGAGGCTGTCATTATATTTCTTGCTGACACAAAAAGACAACAATAAATGTTGCGTTTAGCCATCTCATTTCACATTTGGCTGAAGGCTCACATTGTACTGAGATTGCCTGGGCTAAAGAAGAACTCTAGTCTCTGTTCCATGTTATCTAGACGTAAACGGCCCAGTGTAGATCGAAAAAATATCATCTGATGTATTAATAACCAGACTTCCCAGAGGTCTTTGTGCGAAATGGAACTTCTGCAGCTAAAAATCTGTCTTGAATTTTTGATCTCTTGTTGTCAGCAAACCTGTGAGTTTCGAAATAGAAAAAGTCAGACACTTATCCCAGTAGATATCCCAGAGTCTTCCCACCTCCTCCTCAAGTCCCCCACCGCTCGCTGACCCTCTGAAAGTTTGCGGCTACGCTTCTATCCATGAACGAGTATGGCCGCACTGTATTGTAGTATGGAGCCGCTCATGCACGGTGGAGAGAAAGCTCCAGTGGCTGTGTGCAGGCATGAGACGTCTTGCGCCTGCCCAGTGTCGCCACTCTTGTTCACGGGTGGGAGCGTGGTCGTGCAACCCGCTTCGGCAAGCTCTTGTCGAAGAGGTTCAGGGGATTCCAGCATTAGGATGGCTAGGTGAATGGGATAAGCCTTACTGAGGTAAGTATCTATTTAGAGCACTTTTCCCCTACAGGTACACTTTTTAAGTAAGCTGGCATTGTGGCTATGTGGGTGAAGCTGTTGCTGATGCCTGGATTACATCATCTACTTTGTTCAAACTACAAGGCAGAAGGCACAGGCTGAATTTCTAAAAAGACTGCAACCTATAGCACAGTTATGTAGCAGCAGTAACTTGAAGTAAGTTTTCTGTATGACTGTCAGGCTCTCGCATCAGTGTAGAGGAATTTTGGCCCACTCTTCTTTTAACATCTTTTTTATTGATTTATATCAGAGGACCATAACAAGAACGTAAATCTGGCTTCAACAGTAGAACATGCTATATAACACATCATTGCATCAAACCTATTAAATTGGACCAGGACAATTACCGTGGATAATTCTCGTGCTACTGTTATGACTGGTATTGCATATACAGTATGTAAGGATTACCCAATAGTTCAGCAACACACAACTACTAATATTTCAGAATATACCTCCATTCACTGATAGAGTTGCTAGTTGTTATTTAGACCCATCAATGTTTGGCTTCCAAAAATGTAGTAATAACCATCCAAGCAAGTACATATAGAGAGGGAGAAAAAGAAGAAAAAGAGATCCTGTATAGAGACTAGATTAGACTAAGAACAGTAACAGAGCAGTACAGATAAAAATAAAATTAGATGATCTTAATATCATTCCACAGCATTTCAATCAAGTTGAGGTCTGGACTTTTACTGGACCATTGAAACACATTGTTTGTTTGTTTTTTCATCCATTCTGGTGCAGAGTTGCTGATGTGCTTAGAATCCTTATCCTTTTGCATGACTCCGTTTCACAAGGCTTTAGCTGGCACAGAGGCTTCACAATTGATTCTAGATTACATTAATATATTAAGTTCATGGTTCACTCCATTGCAAGGTGCCCAGGTCTTGTGGCTGCAAAACAATAACATGATGCTGACTTCCTCAGTAGGGCCTTGGCCAGTGCTGTTGACAGGGACCGATCTACCCTGTTGGTATGGAATAATAGTATCACGTTTGGTATAAGACTTTTGCACAGAGAATCAGATTAGTCGTAGTCAAAAAGTAAGCTAGGATCATACACAAGATATCAGATAGCTGCGGTACAATGGGCTGAGACAAAGGCTAGGTCATTTAACAGGCTAGGATCATACACGGGTGGTCAGATGGCTGAGGAACAATAGGCTGAGACAAAAGTTCGGTCATTAACAGGCTAGGATCATACACGGGTGATCAGATGGCTGAGGTACAATAGGCTGAGACAGAGTCTGGGTCAAGGAGTAGCAAAAGTCATACACAGTTTATCAGGAAAATAACAAACACTAGTCTAAAGGATAGATATATATCGCAAACACTGTATATATATCAGAGCAACTAGACTAATAACATACAATAATACAATAATATCACAGAGTGACAGGGTGCCCAGCACCAGTGTACTGATTGCTATCACGGGCAGTGAGCAACTGAATGAACAGAGCTTATATACATGTGGGAAGATCACAGACCACCCCAGAAAAGGAACTGGCCAATCAGCAAAAGTTCCAGCAGAAAAGTTTCAGCTGACCAGTGTGTCAGCTGACACCTACTAGAGCCGCCTCCTCAACCTATAAGAACTGCTCTGGGACGGGCGCATCCCCCTGGGGAGGCTGGAGGAACGTACATGCTGAGTCACAGCCGCAGGGCTGCTGGGGATGCCGATGCAGAAATCAGAAGAGGAAGCTTCCTGCAGCAGCCCAGTGCTGCCTGAGCTCTTGCTGGAACCATAAGCAGGTAAGAGCGTTACACATAGTGCTCCACAGACCTGTATTCCAGTTGTACTAATGTATTTACCCTTCTCTTCAAAGACACAAAAAATTATAAGGAAAAACTGGCCCATATTGAGCAGTGACCCGACCCTTGCCCATGTGTTTCACAAACAACCGATCAAAGCATTCGTGGCTCAAGAAGTCTCAGTGTTTCCCTAGTGCGTGCCAGGAGTGCTAAGCAAGCCACTACGAGAGAAGATAATTGGCTCTCTAATCTTCCTCAACCCAAGGGCATGTTCCCATGTGGACACTGCTTAAAGAGGAACTCCAGTGAAAATAATGTAATAAAAAAGTACTTAATTTTTACAATAATTATGTATAAAAGATTTTGACGCCGGGGGAACGCCAGGAAGGTGAGTGGATCCTCTTCTTCCCCTCATACCGCCGCTGCACAATAGTGATCACTACGATCCCCCGGCGATCCTAGTGATCACATGATCATGAGCCAATCGCGATGGCTCCTGATAACTGAGAGGAGATGTCAGCTTTCATATGACAGCTTAATCTCCATTCTTAGGTGCGCACGATCACGTCGGAAGCAGAAGCAGCAGGCAGCGTAAATCCTACACCGCATCAGAGTTGGACAGTCACAAGTGCAGCATAGGATTTACTTGCGGCAGTCCCCAAAAGGTTAAGGTTAGGGAGGGCTTGTGTGAATATAGGGTTAGATATTTCAGAATGATCACTGCCCAATAGTAGAATATTTGTAATTTTACAGTTATTTTATTAGTGGCCTTTTTTGGCACCCAAAAATGCTTACAATATAAAGAAATGCTGAAAAAAAAATTGTACCGCTTTTGGTACAAAAATTGCAGGGAAATTAAAAGCCAGGGAGGTTAATTACAGTATAATGTGTTCCTACAAAATCAAAATATATTTTACTGCACTCTGCATTTTCACCACACGGTGGAGCTCTTTCATAGTAAAACCTGCTACTCTGAAACATTGTATCTGGCCGATAAATGATAATAAATGGAACTGAGCAAATAGAAGATTAGTAGACGATTGGTTCGTTTGGGGTAATTGTACAAAATGTGCAGGTCATTTTCAGAACCCCTTTTAAGCAAATTTAAATATTTAAAAAAAAAATAAATGCAATAAACAAGTACTTAAAGGATACCTGAGGCGAAAAAAAGAAATGCATCTTTACTTACCTGGGGCTTTCTTCAGCCCCCCCTATAAGTCTCTGTGCCCCTCGCTGCAGCTCCACTCTCTCCTTCTGCTGGGTAGCTGGGTCGGCGGCAGGGCCGGTATAAGCAACAATGGGGCCCCAGGGCAAAATAAACCTGAGGGGCCCCCCCAACAGAATCCCCGGAGCAAAAATTGGCATTAAGGGACCTTTTTTGCAGCTGGTATAGCCAGGGTTTGAAGCCCCAATCGGTCGGAGCTCCACCGGACCCCACATAATTTTTTTTTTAAATTCCCACACTCTAAACATAAAAAAAAATTGGGAAAATAGGAAAAAAATGCCAGGGATCTTCATACAGCCATATTGCGGCTGTATAGCGATCCCTGGCCAAAGCGTTGCAGCTGCGTACAGACCCCCTGGAAACCCCGTCAGGAAATTTATTGCGCTTTCATTTGATGCATGTAAAATTACACTACCGTTAGGTACTAAAAGTGACATTTACCGCATTTAAAAGTATAAATTTTTCCTTAGAAACTTTAAAATCGATTTTCTCAAAAACTATAAGGTCTTTTTGAAAAATTGTTTTTTCCTCTTATTCCCAATGATCCCCTTAACATATCCTGAAAATTTAGGGTTTCTAGAAGGTGGATTTGCTATTAACCATTAAAGTCGGCTGGTTTTTAAATGTGTATTTTTTTTCCTTTGAAACTTTAAAATCGATTTTCTCAAAAACTATAAGGTCGATATGAAATTTTTTTTTTCCTCTTGTAGCCACTGGGGGCCCCTACAAGCTCTGGGGCCCTGGGGCAGCTGCCTCCTTTGCCTCTATGGTAGCGCCGGCCCTGGTCGGTGGCTTGCTTGCTTGCGTGGGTGTGCACACATGCCGCTCGCGGTCATACTCCTGTGCTGTGCCTGTGCAGAGATCTTCCGCCACAGGCTCAACCACAAGCGGCGTGTGTGCGCACCAACGCATGCACAGAAGTCGCCGGCCGGGTCGCCAGCTGCAGGGGACAGCAGAAAACAGTAAGGCCTGGAACCTACATTTTTGGAGCGTTTAGGGAGTGTTTTCAATCGCTAGTGATTTCCCTAACACTCTGCCAATGTAAATGGATGGGACCGATTCCACTAGAGCGAGTGCGATTAAGGAAATCGCAATTGCAGGACATGCAGCATTTTGGGAGCGTTTCCATTCTAATGAATGCTATAGGGGCAGGGAAAATGCTCCAAAAATCGCTCACAAAAAGCTATTACAAATCGCTAGCGATTGCGCTTTTTATTGGGTTCCAGGCCTCAGAGTGAAACTGCGAAAAGCATTACAATGTAGCAACACATTACTTCCTATTGCGTACTTATTGTACGGGAATAGGAAGTACTCAATGGGGACATCATGTGACCAAATAGTAAAACTACACCTACTGACTTTGGAGGACAACATTTTTTTAATATGTATGTCAAGAGGGCATATTATTAATAAATTATGGAATAAAAATTAGTGATGGATGCGAAACTGTAAAAATGCACCTTTATTTCCAAATAAAATATTGTCACCATACAATGTGCTAGGGATATAATTTTAACATTGCAATTACTGGGATAAATGGCCAAATAAAATGTGTGGATTTTAATTATGGTAGCATGTATTATTTTAAAACTATAATGGCTGAAAACTGAGAAATAATGATTTTTTTTCCATTTTTTTCTTATTATTCCCATTATAATGCATTTAGAATAATATGATTCTTAGAATAATGTACCACCCAAAGAAAGCCTAATTGGTGGCGGAAAAAAACAAGGTATAGATCATTTTGTTGTGATAAGTAATGATAAAGTTATTGGGGAATGAAAGGGAGCAGCGCTGAAATGTGAAAATTCCTCTTGTCCATAAGGTGAAAAATATCCGCTGGCTGAAATGGTTAAAGGACTTCCGATACGAATGTGATTAAACAGATTTTACTCACCTGGGGCTTCTTCCAGCCCCTAGCAGCAGTCTCAGTCCCTCGCCGCAGCCCTGATCCTCCATCTTGTATCCGCTGGCTGCCGGTAAGGATCACGATTCCGCCACCGGGTCGGGTCTTCTACATCTGTGCAGGCATTCGTGCCTGTGCATCTATGTCGGATCTGGCGTGCACTGCGCCTGCACAGGCACAGAAGAGCCGACCCGCCGGTGGGATCACGATCTTTACCGGCGGCCAGCGGGACAACACGGAGGTCCGATATTTTTAATCATATTTGCATCAGAAATCCTTTAACTATCTAACTACGCGGTGGCTCCCCCAGGACCGCGTAACACCAATTATACACAAATAAAAAAATAAATAAGCACGGCAGCAACAGAAAGCTCTGTTGTGGCCAGAAAAGGGGGGGGGGAGGGATCACTTGTGTGCTGAGTTGTACAGCCCTGTGGCGAGCTCTTAAAGCTGCAGTAGCCTGAATTGTAAAAAATAGCCTGGTCACTGGGAGGGGGTTTAAGCCTACAGGCTTCAAGTGGTTAAACAATTTACACTTACAAGAGTTTGCAGAAAAAAGGTTATTTTTTTTCTTCTACAAGGTATGTTTACGCAGTGGCTTAGCTAAGGAGCTATGGGCCCCGTAGCAAGTTTTACAATGGGGCCCCCCAAGCCCTCTATACATAAAAATTGATACGTTACACCAAAACCTGCCAAGGACATCCACAGTGTCAGAGGTGCAAGAAGGGGATGGGGAACAGTTTGTTCATAATTACTACTATTCAAAGTATCTATAGAAGTGATTATTATCAGCACAGGACCAATAGAGAGCTAATACTGCGGTTGATGGAGGGCTCCGATGAGGTCGCAACCTCTGCACTCCCTATTGCTATGCTACTGTGTTTACGAATAAGCAGGGGCAATTTTTGACATTTTGCTGCCTGAGGCAAACTTGCAGGGATGCAGCCCAAGAATTGGAATAATCGCACACAGTGTCGGACTGGGAGGTGGAAAAACTGAGGAAATCCACCAGCTGGCCAAGCAGCAGTAACCCTGTGTTATCACTTCCAATAGAAGCCTGCAGCAAGTCTTCACTGTGAGCAGCAACACCTGATTACTGCTGCTTGGCCAGCAAGTGGATTTCCTTATTTTTTCCAGCTCCCAGTCGAACACTGATCGCACAGCAGCACCAGGCAATTTGCACCGCACGTTATAGCTGCGGTGAGCCCCCCAAAAAACACCCTCAGTATAGGTAGGTATCCAGGTAAAGGTGCCCCCAGTATTGGTAGCTAGGTACAGTTTCCCCCAGTATAGGTTAGCCAGGCACTCTCTTCACTTCCTGTTTCTGCCTGGTGCTGTCCCCAGACTTCTGCTGCCTGAGCAAGTTGCCTTACTTGGCATCATGGGTGGACCTGTCCTGTGAATAAGGGGCTATGAAAATGTACATTTAAATACTGCCCTAGTTTATATACAGTATATTGTTCAGAGGTCTCCTGTAAACAGGTGAAATTCAGGCTTTGTACCAGTAGAGGGCACTGCAGCCAAAGCTGAAAGAGGAAGATTTATTTTCTTCTGTAGCCATGCATGTGAAAGATGTCTCATTAGCTTTGAGTGTTTGGTATGTTTCTGAAGGGTGGAGGCAGCTGCAGCAGCATGGGCTTCCAGATAGTGAAGAAAAGCAGCTCCATGTTTGCTTGTTGTAGAGAGGTTGTTCTATTTAAGATAAGAAAACCATTAAAGTGACAATATTCTGTGTAAAGAACAGATACAGTATTCATGTGTGTGTTCTTTCCACTGACCCTGAAGCAACCTTGATCTATATACACTGTGCACAGGACCAGCGGCATCACTACAACATCAGCAGCTTGCAGGTCCTGGTGGAGAGAGGGAAAGGGTAAGAGGGCATAACTAAAAATCACTGGGCCCCCTGCAAAAGTTTGGATCCCCCCCCCTCCCCCCACCGCGCTTTTTGCACAGGGAAACTGAGAACCAATGTCATTCAATTGGCTAGTGCACACTTGAATGTGTTTTCCCCATGCAGATAAAAACATTTTCTCTATCAATTACATTCGTTTCTGTGATAAAACATGCATGTTTTCACACATACAGACACACGTGGTGTGCAGAAAATGCACACACAAAAAAAAAAACGACAGACAAGTGTGCTTCCAGCCTCAGCTTATTACACTCACTCTGTCCATCTCTGATGGAGCAGAACTGGCTCTGCAGACTTCTCCAACATCACTACAGTACAGAACACTTGGGGAGGGATAGAGAGGTGGGGCTGGGCACTGTACACAAGAGCCTGCTGCACACTGAATAGGGACTGTCTACAAATCTTTGTCTAAAAAACTTTGTATTATTTAGAGATGTCGCAAACCCGTGGATTTTGGTTTGCAAACCGTGAACGTGAATTGGAGGCCTAAAGTGCTTGAAAACATCTTGCATGTGTATATGTTACGGCCAGAACCCGAAGTGTGGCCACTTCTAGTTCTGGCCGTCCACTTCGGGTTCTGGCCGGCCAATTTGCGAAGTGGCCGCAGCGCAGCGGCCATTGTTAGAAATGCAAAGCTACACTTATTTTACGGCCGTCTCGCTGCGGCCAAATGTATTAAAAGTTGCTTAAATTTAATTAAATATAGCCGGCGGCGATGTGATAGATGAAGCCGCCGGCTTTCGCACTGCCTCCCCCCCCCCGCCTCTCTCCTTGTCCCCGCCTTCCATACAATACGGAGCCGCCGGGAGAGTCGTTCGTCGCGGCAGGGGAAGCAGAGCGGGGAGGCTGCAGACATTGCTTCTGCCAGCGCCCGCTCTGCAGGAACGGCAGGATTCCCCTGCCGCGACGAACGACTCTCGGGGGACACGCGTGTCCCCGCCCGGCTGCTCCGTATGTCGTATAGGAGGCAGGGGAGAGGAGAGAGGCGGGGGGGGGAGGAGGAGAGGAGGAGGAGGCAGTGCGAAAGCCGGCGGCTTCATCTATCACATCGCCGCCGGCTATATTTAATTAAATTAAGCAACTTTTAATACATTTGGCCGCAGCGAGACGGCTGTAAAATAAATGTAAACTTTCCATTTCTAACATTGGCCGCTGCGCTGCGGCCACTTTGCACATTGGCCGGCCAGAACCCGAAGTGGCTGGCCAGAACTAGAAGTGGCCACACTTCGGGTTCTGGCCGTAACATATACATCAATCAGGGAGTGTAATTAGTGTACTGCTCCACACTGACAGACCAAACTCACTGTGTAATGCACTGCAACAGTTTGTGTAATGATGGCCATGCTGGACTGGTGAGCACTGATGACATGGCGAGATTGCTCTTCCTCTGTGATGTCAGGAAATGTCTGACTGCCTTATCAACTTTCAATGGTTCTTTCTCTACCATTGTTAAAGCTTACATCAATTTTTTTAAATTACTCTTTCTGCTGTCTGTTTAGTTCCTTCAACGAGAATCTGTTATGGAGGGCAAGTCTGCCATTCATTCAACTGTGTGATAAACTTTCCATATTACTTTCTCAGTACCATGGGTATTGGCCGGGGAATCAGGGTTCGATTCCGGTCCGGAGTAGGATCCTGAGAAACGGCTCCCACCACACATCCAAGGAAGGACCCAATGTGCTGTATAAGTAATGTACCTGCCCTGACCGTGCTTTGCAGACCAGGCATCTGGACCCTTGACCCAACGCTGTGTGCCAGAGATGACACAACTTGCCTTTCAACATCACGGTGCAGTTTGGGTATCGCCTTTTTAAAAAAATAATTGCTGTCTGGTATCTTCCACTGCGGTGTCCCAATCGCCACAAATTTTTGGAAGGCCTCAGAGTCCACCAGCTGGTATGGAAACAGCTGGCGAGCTAACAGTTCCGCTAAGCCAGTTGTCAGACACCGGGCAAGGGGGTGACTGGCAGACATTGGCTTCTGCTGCTCAAAGATTTCCTTAATGGACACCTGGCTGCTGTGGGCAGAGGAGCAGGAACAGCTACCACCACACATCCAAGGAAGGCAGCAGGCACGGCAAGCAAGTCCCGACTCAGGGAGGTAGTGACGAAAAATAACAATACAGGAGGACTCTTTTGAGGCCTTTCTGTATAATGATGAGACAAATACACTTGAAATCCTTTAACAAGGATCTGTTATGGAGGGCAAATCTGCCATCCATTCAAGTGAAAGGTATGCACTGACTGACAGGTATAATACAATGTGCAGTCACAGATGCAGTGAGAGGTATGCACTGACTGGACTAATACAGTGTGCAGTCACACAGGTGCAGTGAAAGGTATGCACTGACTGCTGGTATAATACAATGTGCAGTCACACAGATGCAGTGAAGTGTACTGACTTCTGGTATAATACAATGTGCAGTCACACAGATGCAGTGAAAGGTATGCAGTGACTGCTGGTATAACAATGTGCAGTCACACAGGTGCAGTAAAAATGGATGCACTGACTGTTGGTATATAAAACAGCGTGCAGTCACACAGATGCAGTGAAAGGTATGTAGTGACTGGTATATAAAACAGAGTGCGGTCACACAGGTGCAGTGAAAGGTATGCAGTGACTGGTTTTATAATACAATGTGCAGCAGTCACACTAGGCACTGAATGTGCTGGGCCTGGACAGTATAGCAATTAGCAAGGGCCAGCTGCAACAGACAGGGCTGTATATGCAGTGTCAGTAAGCCACACACAAAAAAAAAAAAAAAACACATCACAAGAACATTAGCTCTCAAAAGAGCTGTTTTGGTGGTGCATTTCAGCAACAAATATCAACAAGGAACAAGCTAACAAGAGCCTAACTAAGCTTTCCCTATGACTGCAGCAACCTCTCTCCCTTCTCTCACTAATACAGCAGCACTCAGAGTGAGAACATGGCCGACGCTGCTGCCTTATATAAGTGTGTGTGTGTGGGGGGAGGGGGGGCTCCAGGAGGGAGTGCAGCCTGATTGGCTGCCATGTGTCTGCTGACTGTGATGTTGGGGGTTCAAGTTTAGCCCAATTATGTAGTATAGGGGGCGGGTTGAACTCACATAAAGTTTGCGATCTGATGCGAACACAATCCCGCGTTGTTTGCGCGAATAAGTTTGCGTGCGAACCGTTCGGGACATCTCTAGTATTATTCCCTATGAGTGGCTTTGCAGATGCAGTCATTAGAACAATTGTGCAAAGAGCAGGCGGATTTTTCTCTCCATGTCCTTAGTTGTCAGTTTCTCAGCGAAAAGAAACTTTACCCCCCACGGGGCCCCCTGTGACTTCTGGACCCCCCTACAGATGCATCCCTTGCAGGGTCCATTGTTACGCCCCTCAGTACACACCAGGGGTGTTCAACTCAATCACATAGGGGCCAACATCTACAGCATGGTCTTAAGGTGGCCATACATCAGACGACTTGGCGGCCAATCAACCATCCAATTCCAATAATTATAATTGAATCAGATAAAAATCGGTGCCGCCAAGTGCATGCTCGATCGACGATGCAATTAATTTCAGTCCAAAATTGCTCGCATTAATCAGTTGGGCATGCTGCAAAATGTCAGGCAATCGTGGTCAGTCAGATGCGCAGAGGTAACGGCGAGCAATATCGGGACGAGTGACGAAACTCCCGGCGCTGTTCCCCTAATGTATAAATGTGTATGTGCATTTATACATTACCTGTCTTGTGTCGCAGTGCTCATCCGTCTTTCACATCAGCCGCTCTCCGTTACACTTCCCATATACGATGCCGGCACATAGCATGCTGGAGCACAGGTGACATCACAAACACGCCACGGCAGCCGGTGTGTGTATAGGAAAGAGCGGCAGATCAAAATACACATGGGCACCGCGACACAGGACAGGACGCGGCGGGCTCTGCAAATTCCCGAGAGATTTCAGGGTGAAATCGATCAGGCATCGGCCTGATGTGTATGGGCGGCCAATAAATCTCTCTCTAATCAGATTTGATCAGAGAGATTTTTGTCTCTTGGTCGAATCTGCCCATCATCGCTAGATGTATGGCTACCTTAAGTTGCGGACCATATTCAGGGGCATAACAATAGGGGATGCGACCCCCTAGGGCCCGCTCAGGGCCTTTTTGGGGGACAGGAGGGGTCGCAACATAAGGAAAGTGTGGCAGATCAGCGGGGAGGGTGGGAAATCCCCCCCCCCCCCTCTCCCTCACCTCGGGCTCTCCTCTTAGCGCGCCCCTTCCTGCAATCATTAGTGGCAGCGGGCGGCAGGCTGGATACAGACCTCCATCGCACAGGAGGTCTCCGATCAGTAAGAGCTTCATGTTACTTCCTGTGTAACAAGAAACAGAATCATGCGATGGGGTTTTTAATGGCTTTGATACAATAGTTCCAGTCATAGCCGGCCTTTGACCTGAGCGACCAGAGCGGTCGCTTAGGGTGCCGGCTTCCAAGGGGGCGCCTATAGCTGGTTACCTATACTGAAGGCACCTACACCTGATTTCCTATGCTGAGGGCACCTATAGCTGGCTACCTTTACTGAAGGCACCTACGCCTGGCTACCTATGGGGGCAATGGAGACCTTCAAGTGACTTCCTATACTGGGGGCACCTATGCTTGGCAATCTATATTGAGGGCACCTGCACATGAGATCCTATACTGGGGCACCTATATCTGGCTACCTACCTATACGGAGGGCATTTTTTGGGGGGTGGTGGCACACTGTGGGTATGATATGTGGTGCAAATTGTTGGTGCTGTGCTATCATTCTAAATGGGACGGGGGGGGGGGGGGGGGCGGCTAACTGTCCCACTGATTGTTTTTATTAATATTCCAGAAAGGTTCTAGCCATCATTTTTAAGTATGTTCAGGATAATGCACTCTTTCCATCCATTCGTGGTTATTAATAGTATTTTTCCTATTATACATATGTGATGTGTCACAGAGATCTGAGTGTTTGGCCTGATGTGTCACAACTTCAAAAAGGTTGGGAACTACTTGTGCTAGGAGATATCTCTGGAGAACAGGTGAATTGCATATGGGCCTGTGTGTGTGTGTGTGCATGCGTATGTATGTGTATGCGCATGTGCAAAGAGGATGAAGGGGGGCACAAATACCAGGTTTCACTCAGGGTGCTGTGAAACCGAAGGTCGGCCCTGGTTCCAGTTAGTTCTAGTCTGTGGGAGGGGTGTCCACCAATGAGGGTTAATGATCAAGCTGGACACATTAGGGGGAGGGCCCTGCTAGAGGCTTACAATCTAAAGGGTGGGGTAGAGACACATGAGGCGCATCTGCTGAGAAGGTGCTCACTGCTCAGCAGAACATATGGAAAGATGTGGGGGATAGGCAAGCATGAAAAGGTGAGTTTTGAGGGCTTGTTTGAAGGAATTGAATCATTCACACAAGTGCTATGCGTTGTGCTATCACGTGCACCGTTCACCCATGTTTACATGTTTCCTCACTTGTAGGTTTTAATCCACAACTGCGCACAGTGCAAATTGGAAAATGTCCATGTGAAAGTGCCATAGCTACCAACTGTCCCTCTTTCGGAGGGACAGTCCCTCTTTGGGAGCCCTGTCCCACTTTCCTCCTTATTTGTCCCTCTTTCAGGACTTTGTCCCTCTTTCTGTGTAAATATATATATTTCTCTACTAAAAAATGTGTTTGACTCTAAACTTTATTCCCATCCTTTAAATTGTTATATTACTAATTTTAAAATATTAATATGAAGGAAAATAAACCAGGATAGAAGGGACCAGTGTGGTTTGTATTATAAAACAACATATTTTTCTTATGAAATCTTTATGGTATGCGTGACAGGGCGTGATCTGGGGTGTGGCAGGGGCGTGGCTTAATTGTCCCTTTTTCTCATCTCAAAAAGTTGGGAGGTATGAAAGTGCATTTGGGTATGAGTTACAGGGTGAAAGGGGCCTAAGACAGAGGTGAAAGTATGATAGTAGGCTAGTCAGAGAGGAGGTGTGTGTGTGTGTGTGTGGGGGGGGGGGGTTATAGCCAATTTCCAAGCAGTAATTTTATGCATTCTCTGATTGGCCAAATACTTCCTAGTTGACTCTGAATTCTCTGATTGGTCCAATGCTTCAGAGTTCTGTATTTGGGCTAAAATCACTAAGTTGCAGTAAGGCGGTATTTCTGCAGAAGAATTTCTGATTCCCGATTTCCTTTGAGGTTTTTTTTTTGGTCATTTTTTGCATTCTCTGCTTTGCCAAATACTTCCCAGTTGACTCTGCATTCTCTGATAGGTCCAATGCTTACGAGTTCTGCTATTGGGCTAAAGGCCTGTACCCATGATGCAATTTTCCCTACGATTTTTCAGACGAACAGCGATTACTTTGAGCGGCGAGCGATCGTTTCTGCGATCTCGCGATGTGGGTCCGCAAAAATTACGGAATGTTTAGCAACACACGGCAATAGCGACCGTCACGGCGGATTGGATCCCTGACGACTCTGGTCTAACAACAATAACAATAACAATAATATTTATATAGCGCTTTTCTCCCTGGGGACTCAAAGCGCTGTGACCCTGCATTATGCAGTCTCAAAGGCTCGGGAAAAGAGGTGAGTTTTAAGCCTTTTTCTAAGTACCACGATCGTTTGCCTTTCCATTCGCGCCCGTTGTGTAACGTGTACTCGCTGTTCGGAAGATGGATCGTGGAGCACTAGTCGTCAGGGGGATGTGGCTGGATCCAGCTTCCTCTGCTGGATGGTGAGTATTTAGCTTAAAATTACCAAGTTGCGGTAATGCGATATTTCTGCAGAAATCCAATTTCTGTTTTCCGATCAGAAATGCAGATTTTTCTTTCCGCGGAACCTGAACGGGCATCCCTACTCCCCACCTGCACAGCACACGGCTATAACCAGCGAGTTCTCTATGCGGATCCACAAAAGGCCCAAAACCTTTTCATTTACGGATGTAAAAATATGACAAAATAAAATGAATCTGTCAAGCGAATTCATTTTAAGAATAGATGAGATGAGATATAATTATGGTAAATAAGGAATTGCTGAAAAGCTCTCTGTGTGTCACAACAACATTAAACATAATTGTCATTGTGATGAAAAATCTGCTCATTTAGAAAATGTGGAATTCTCATTTGTATTCAATTCAATTAAAGAAAATGCACTTTGTCATTATTGGAGGGGTTTAATGTGACTTGTAATGGGCACAACAGCAACACAAAGCTAATTGTCAGCACCGTTTACAAAAGCGACGCCTGGAATTTATTGGACTGTGCCTAACGAATGAACTTTGTTATTTCCTTTTTGTATTTGCAGTTATGAGGTTCTTTTTTTAATAGGAAGGTGATAGTGGTAGTGGTGTGAGTATGTTGAGGGGTCGGAGGACGGATGAACAGAATGGTTAGTTTATTGTTCTATTGGAGGATGGCCTTTAAAGCTAGAGGGGCCCAGTCCCGAGGTGCAGAGCAGCTACACCGGAGGTTCCTTGTGTGCACTCCCAAGCAGGGCAGTTTCTAGGCTAAATTGCACCCAGGACGAGGGTGTAAAAATTGCGCCCCCTTTCCCCTACAATCTTACTCTTTAGGAACAGTCACACAGCTACAGGTCACAAGTAGATCTGCCTACTTACTAGTGACCAGCCGCTCATCCAGGAGGAAGCAGGGCCCAGGAAAACACACAGGTGAAGAGAGCCCAGAAAGCCGACTCCTCCATAGGTGCCACACGCTGACAGCCTGCTGTACCGCTACAGGACATCAGGTGTCATCACGCGGTGGTGACGTGATGATGACTTGACGTCTGACGCAGGCAGCCTAGGAGGAGTCAATGAAGGTGATCGAGCTGGTAATCTTTTTCCATTTGGCTGCACCGCGCGTCACCAGCTCCCTAGTGGTTATGTCCTTCTGCTTGCGCCACCCTTCTTCTACTTGCCGGTCTGCACCCAGGGCGGTCACCCTGACGCACTGCCCAAGAAATGGCCCTGCTCCCAAGCTCACTTTCTCCTCATTCACCATGCAGCCTATGTGGCACTCAGTGATTGTCTCATGACATGCAGTTTTGGGAGTCACAAGCTGATAGGCTGCACCAAGAGGCTATATAGAGGAGTGAGGAAAACCTGTCCCACCGCCGGTATGAGGTGAAGTTAGATGCTCCGCTGTGGCTGCTCTGCAAAGTCTGGGGAATGCTAGGGAGTGGTGGAGGGATTTCAGGAGTGCACAAAAGGCACCATATTTGTTTTTTTTTACTAGCCCACGCTGGGTGGGGGCAGCATATGTAACTTACACCCCTGCTATGAAAAAAGGCACCTGTCCATCCATACAGTTTAATCTATTAAAAAACTGGTGAGAGGATGTTTAGGTTACAAAATGTATACTTATCTGTAATAAATTTTGTGTTGTAGGTTCATTCCCTGTACTCTCAGGAACTCTACCATGAAAGTTGACCGTGGCTGACCACCACTTGTTACCACCCCTGCCACCCTTGTGAGCTTTATTCCAGCCTCTCCCCTTTCGTGACCCAACACCTTTTGGCAGTCTTGGGTAGTCCTCTACATGGTTTTCACACTGTCATGCACAGGAAGGAGCGCCAGACAGGTGCACATATGAGTGTAACCCAGCGGGTCTGTATAGTGGCAGCAGGGGGCCGGTGTCCCTACGCATCCTGCAACAAAAGAGCAGCGCAACACCAGGAGGCGGAGCCAGGGGGAGAGGATTGCGGAGGGTGAAGAAGAGGAATGCACAAGAAGCAGGATATAGTATATATGCTGGTGTAGTATACCAGTAGCTTAGCTTCCCTGCGCACTCTGCATCGCTTTTTCTGTATCTTTGGAATATAAGAAACACCCAAAATGTGGGGAGAGAAAAAATTCCCAAAAATATGATAGTTAAAAAAAAATAGGAAAAAGAGCTAAAAATAGTAAATCATTTTAAACCTTTTTTAGATTGATACATTGATACATTTTTTTGTGTCCAACAGCAATTTTAGAAGTATTAATAGAGATTTTCTTTCAAATGATAGTCACCAAAATACATATGTTTATAGAAATACTGTAGAGATACATGAGCATGCTTATTTGAAGACAGAATAGTTAACCCATATAGAACAGCCATATGGTATCTCAGGAATTGGGAAAAACAAGAGAATATTTAAAATTGTAACTAGGCAATATATGACACTATAAAAATAAAAGCAAGATTTGTCCTGAATATTTTTTTGCCAGACAGCCGAATAATAAGTTTAATAATGTGTAATCGAAAACACTCATGTTTCAAAAATGTGTGACCAGAGAAAAAGCTTTGTTTTTCCCCCCCAAAAAAAACAGAGCAACTTTTAAAGTTAAAGTGGACCTCCGGTGTAAAAATACATTTTTAATACGGTAAGTCAAGTTAAAAAAAAAAAAGTAGGTTTTTTTTTTACAAATGTTTTATCAATGCAGTTATTAAAAAAAATCCTTTGTGAATCCATTATTAAAAACTAAACACATAATGATAAAAATGGCCTATTAATAAAATAATACTCACAATTTAATAATACATAATCAAATTAACGAATGCCAATAACAATAAAAACGAAAATGTTGAAAACAAAACATTTAGGCCTGGTGCACACCAGAGGAGTTTTTCTGAGCGTTTTGAGTTTTTAAATCTGCTGCTAATGTTATCCTATGTGTCTGTGCACACTGGAGCAATGAGGTTTTGTAAAAAAAACCCATAGCATTACATTGGGAAGAGCTTTTGAAACCTCTAAAAGCTCTTCCCAATGTAATGCTATGGTTTTTTTTACAAAACCTCATTGCTCCAGTGTGCACAGACACATAGGATAACATTAGCAGCAGATCTAAAAACTCAAAACGCTCAGAAAAACTCCTCTGGTGTGCACCAGGCCTAAGGCCCAGTGCACACCAAAACCGCTAGTAGATCCACAAAATGCTAGCGGTTTTTGAAGCGTTTTTCCTCGCATTTCAAGAGAAAACGCTAGCGTTTTTTAAAATAAGTGTAGCGTTTTTGGTAGCGTTTGCGTTTTGCGCTTTTTACTTTAAAGTGGTTGAAATAGCTCAAACAAAGGGTAAAAAGTGTTATATTGATGATGTATGTGTTGTGAGTTAAGTAATCAAGCATCAAGCAGTAATTAAGGTCAATTGAACAATATAAAAAGGGTGTTTCCCTTCACAGTCTTGTGGGTTTGTTGAGGAGTATCTAGATAGGTTTTTGGAGAGTAGAGTGGTTGGTTTGAAGAGAATGTATCCTGATCTGATTTTGTTTTTTGCTGTAGCAGCATATATGAGGGGCAGACCAAGGGCCCGGAGATTCTGGGTGCATCCTATGCTGCAAGTGCGGCATAGGAAGGGGCAATTTTGGATCCTCTACTGTGATTTGAGGCGTCATCCTGAAAAATGTTTTGGCTACACCCGGATGTCTATTGCCAGGTAAATGTTCTTCATGTTATGTACATATATAACAATCTGTGTTCAGAATATATGTATAATATATACCTTTAAATGTGTTGTATGCTTCTTCATGTTGTTTTGTGCACACACTGTGTAGCAATATACATCACCTTGCGTTTTAGTAACATTATATTGAATATGCCCATAGCAAACACAGTTTTGCGTCACATCATGTTATAAAATGCAGCATAAACATAGATCTCGACATTTCTTGTGGTGTTTACATTAAACCAGGTGCCTGATATTCCTGCTAATTGAGTTTTTTGGATCATTGTCGCCACAGCCCCTGAAGAAGCTTGCCATTCAGGTGGTCATAGTCAAGGCACAGTCTATTATGGTTAGAGTTGTGTTAATCAGACACTACTGCAGTCAAGAAAATGTAGAGGACAGTTGAGCAACAGGTATATTTAAACCTGCAACATACACCTCCCTAAAAGTTACTTTTTACTTACATTAGCCTGCAGAAAGGAGGTGTTTGATGTCAATTTATCATGCATTCTCCAACATGTCAGACACAGTAATGACAATCTTATATGGTGCAATGGTTTATTTTTCACACCTTTATAAGAAAGTAACAATGCCGCTTAATTGTTAACAACAAAGTATTTGTTTTAAAGTGACAGACATCCACATGTATGAATATATACTAGCATCAATTTGGAAAATGAAATCAGGTTTGCCATACCAACAGCAACTTACATTGTCAACCTAACTTTCTCGTTTCACAGTTTTGATACACTGTTGGAGAAGTTGAGGGATGGTCTTAAAAGAAAAGATACAAATTATGGAAGAGCTATTTCGCCAACTGAAAGACTCCTCATAACATTGAGGTAAACATTCTTAAAGGAATTCTATCAAACTTTAACTATTTCTGTAAGCAGTATAAATCAATGTGCCAACAACAGTGAGTATGAGCACAGCATATATTTTTGCTGTGCAGCGTGTCATAGTCTTTATCTAACTACTGTCGGCATCCCCTGAGAAAACTGACGGCGACGGGGAATTGGGGCAGTCCATTATACAAGAGGGGAATCCTCTTGCTGCGTACAGCAATGCTTTATTCTATTCTGATTCTCCCCACACAGAATAGCAAGTTATGCAGCATGTGAGCCGGCTCATAATGTTACTGTGAGGAGCCTCTCTCAAGCCTAGTCTGAAGGAGACTCCGTGCTGAGCTGCCGTTGTGTGATTACTTGTTGCTACACAATGGTAAGCACATGAGCTGGAGGAGGGTGCGTCATTGCTCTGTAGACGAGCCGTAGAGGAAGATTTATACTATAATAGAAGTAATTAGCTTCTCATCATATTCAGCCCTGCTTATACCTCTTCCCATTCTCCTTCCTTGTGTAGATGCCCTGAACCCTCTCTGTTTCACATTGGTGCGTGTCCTGGTAGATGGGGACCTGTTTTGTGTGTGTTGTGGTGGAGTAGATGCACTCTCATCCTGTGTTGGTGTCTCTTGGTCAGTTCTTTAAAAAAAACATATAAAAAGATATACTAAGCATATGTTTAATGATGGTATAGCAATAGGTTCACATTTGCGCTATACTTACGTCGCAATAATCATTATGTGGTCTGAGGAATTCTAAGATGGATGTGAATTTGTATTTCACCCGTTGTGAGCTGCCAGAACCACTTTTGGATTCCTGAAACTGTTTTTCCAACTCTTTCCGATAACTATCACGTACCGACTTCCATCTTCTACGAAGAACAGCAACTAAAAAACATAATTTAACATAATTTTTTTTATTTACAGATTCTTGGCTACAGGCACTGCATTATCAATATAGGATGGGAAGAAGTACTATTCGTTATCTGGTTTTGGACACCTGCACTGTACTTTGGAATGTGCTTCAGCCAGACTTTATGACTTTATGACCACACCTGATTCTGCTATGTGGGAGTCAAACATTCAGATGTTTTGGGACAAACACCGGTTTCCTAACTGCCTAGGAGCAGTGGATGGCAAACATGTCAGAGTGGTCATGCCTGCCCGCATGACCGCTGTGGCTGATCCAGAATACAAATTTATATATGTGGATGTGGGTGGTTATGGTAGTTCTCATGACTCAGCTATATTTCGCCATAGCCGGTTTGGAATTAAACTGCAAGCTGGCACTTTGAATATGCCTGCAGCACGACCCTGGCCTGGCACACAAGAACCAAATTACCCATGTGTGTTTGTGGGTGATGAGGCTTTTGCCCTTTCTGAGCATGTCATGCGCCCCTATGCTCAAAGACATTTGTCTGAAAAAAAAATTGTATTCAACCACCACCTAACACAAGCAAGGCAGGTGGTTGAATGTGCCTTTGGGATTCTGACTAGTAAGTGGTGCATTTTCCACACAGCCATGAAAATGCAGCCTAAATATGCTATAACTGTTATTAAAGCCACCTGCATACTGCACAATTATGTCTGACCTTAGATGGGGTACAGGTGGAAGAAGAGATTCCACCAACTGTACTACCACCTGTTGCTGCTGCTACATTACGTGGATCTTGTACAGCACTGCAAATTAGAGACAGACTAGCTGATTATTTTGGGACCTAAGTTTATGATTCTCCCAGTACAAATCTTAACACTTGTACATTATGTGAATAAAAATCTAAATCTATATCAACTAAATATGCCTGCAAATACTGTGTTTATATTCAATAACATATACTAACAGAATCCAGCATCATCTACATTTAGGCACACACATCCACCTGCCCATGATAAGTGAACACACAGATCAGCACAGATATAATGATGATATATATCCATGGCCGTCTCTACGGCCGTGCGGGGCATGCCGCCGCCCGGGGCGCTGCTGGGAGGGGGGCGCTGTGATGGAGGGGGGAGCCGCAGCCGCGGGGAGGGCAGCCCGACCTCTCCCTCCCTCTCCCCGGGCCGCCCTCCATGCGAACCCCCCTCAGACGGAGTGCAGAGTAATGCGCAGGGAAGCGCTATCGAAAACTATTGACCTCGCTGGCTCCAAGCGCTGCTCTCTCGCCGCCAGTCTCCTCTCTCTGCCTACACGCTGATACACACACACACTGCTTCCTGTTTAGCAGCGTGTGTGTGTATCAGCGTGTAGGCAGAGATGAGACTGCCGGCGAGAGAGCAGCGCTTGGAGCCAGCGAGGTGAGTAGTTTTCTATAGCGCTTCCCTGCGCATTACTCTGCACTCCGTCTGAGGGGGGATCGCATGGAGGGCGGCCCGGGGAGAGGGAGGGAGAGGTCGGGCTGCCCTCCCCGCGGCTGCGGCTCCCCCCTCCATCATGGGGGGCACCTACCTAACCTATACTGGGGCAGCTACCTATCTAACCTATCCTGGGGGGCACCTACCTAATCTAACCTATCCTGGGGGGCACCTACCTAATCTAACCTATACTGGGGGGCAGCTACCTAATCTAACCTATACTGGGGGGCACCTACCTAATCTAACCTATATTGGGGGGCACCTACCTAATCTAACCTATACTGGGGGGCAGCTACCTAATCTAACCTATACTGGGGGGCACCTACCTATTCTAACCTATACTGGGGGGCAGCTACCTAATCTAACCTATACTGAGGGGGCAGCTACCTAATCTAACCTATACTGGGGGGCACCTACCTATCTAACCTATACTGGGGGGCACCTACCTATCTAACCTATACTGGGGGGCACCTACCTATCTAACCTATCCTGGGGGGCACCTACCTAATCTAACCTATCCTGGGGGAACCTACCTAATCTAACCTATACTGGGGGGCACCTACCTAATCTAACCTATACTGGGTGGCAGCTACCTAATCTAACCTATACTGAGGGGGCAATTTTTACACCCTCGCCCTGGGTGCATTTTAGCCTAGAAACTGCACTGTATATATCATTAAACCAATGTTGTGCAGGGGGAAGGGGCTACAATACCTACAGTAATGCAAGGAATAAAAAAATGACATTGATAACAAATGCTATATAAAAATCCATGACACTTACTTTTTGCTTCTTTGGCCTGTGGTGAAAGCTTATCCCAGGTGCTCTGCAGAAATTCTTTTGCTATACGACTCCAATAAATATTGGTTTGCCCAACCTCTTTATAACCAGATAAACTTTTATCATACATTTCTGGTATATTTAGAATTTTTATTATTAAGGCTTCAGTATCAAACCACTTCTGTGCCATCTTCCTTGCTGTAAAGCCTCGCCCAGCTTCAACAGCTCACAAACAGGAAGTCCACTTTGACCTGGAAAAAAACATCTCCCTCAACAAAACGCAGCTCAAACCGCTTGTTGTAGCGTTTACCGAAGCGGTTTGCCTTTTCCTATACTTTACATTGAGGACGAAACGCTTCCGAAATCCGCAAACTCGCAGCAGGAGGCGCGTTTGCGGCTTGGCAAAAACCTCAAACCGCCGGTGTGCACCATCCCATTGCAATACATTAGCCAAGCGTTTTTCCAGGCGGATGCGGCCGGCGGATTGCTCCAAAAACCGCTCGGTGTGCACTGGGCCTAACTGTCCTTTTACAGTCAAGTCAATAAAAACACTTAAAAAGAACTGCGGTATGCCAAGATTGTCTATGTAGGGTGAAGCATGTAAGAGCTATAATCCATGAATGCATCACACCTCTAAAAAGCCCCTAAAATACTAATGAAATGGTTTGGTTGCTGAAAAGGTAGTAAATTAGCATTTTGGTGATTGCAGCTGCATTGGTTTCTGGAAGGCACAGAGGGATGTGGGCAGGGTAATATCTGCGTAATATAGAGCCTATGGCAAACACTGAAATTGAGCCCCCTTCCCAGCTAAAAACTGCATCCTTTCTCATGTGCATGTGTTATGGTTGCCTGTGTTTTTTGGCTTAGGATATTGCTGAAGTTACTTTTTTGGAAATATCTCTTCTTATTTCCTCCCTGTCCTCTTTTCTAACACTAAGCCAAATGCGTCCTACATATATAAAGTAAGTAGCTATGTTCCCCAGAACACATAATTAATTCGATCGGAGGTCTAAGTCAGGCATGGGCAAACTTGGCCCTCCAGCTGTTAAGGAAAAACAAATCCCACAATGCATTTTCCTTTACGAGTCATGACTGTGGCTGTCAGACTCCTGCAATGCATTATAGTTCCTCAACAGCAGGAGGGCCAAGTCTGCCCATGCCTGGTCTAAGTGATGAGGAGGCACAGGGACAGGCATGGCAGTGCAGCATGGTTGCAGGCATGACAGCACAGCACAGGGTCAGGAACCCATGGCACGAGCCATACTTGCACCATTCTAGATACGCCTCTGGATGTGGGAACTGAGGCATTCAGACAGGAAAAGTATATCTGAAGTGCTGAGGATTATGGTTGTATGCTTGTAGCATGTGACTCTTAAGCTAAGGACTCCGATAGATGATATGGGATGGATTTAAAGTGGACCTACACTGCAAGTTCCAAAGTGAAAAGGAGCCAGAGTGAAACTTACAATGACTGTTCCCCTTTGTTTTTACCTAATGCAGCAACAGCTGACTACTTTATTAAGCAGCAGGGAAGCATTGTGGCAGCTCTGGAAGGTAACATACTGTGCCTGGCACTGCAATACTTCTCTCTTTACCTCTCCTCTCTGACATAAGCCGGCTCAGTGGCACCCGTAGAAGCAGAGTACCCTTCAGGCCACACGACGGGCGAAGCCACCCTCCCACCCACAGATCACAGAATCTCTTAGAAGTCTTTGCAAAGGCAGAAAACTGCCATGGCAGTTTTTCAGAAAGGGGTGTGGCTAACCAACAAAACCCGGAAGGTCAGTTTTCAAACTTTTCTTTTTCTTGTTACTCTATTACTTCTGCTGCTTGTGCTGATAGTATGGGTTTTCATTTTAAACCGGAGGTCCGCTTTAAGGATTTCAAGTATAGTGTCAAGTTAGTTGTGGGAGCGAGGGAATAGTTAGAAAAAAAAATTATTAGAATAAAAAGCCTTCATTGGCTACCAGCAGCTGAGGCACAGCAAGGCAGCACTCCATGCGATGATGACTCTGCAACAACTTAGCGTGACTCTGCACAAGAGATCGTTGAGGAAACGTCAATCATAAGAACTTAAAGGAATGACCCCTGAGCAGAAAAGCCCTAGATACAGAGATGCAGCAAGCAAACAAACCACAAACAGAGATTAGACAAAAAATAACACCGGGAAACAGATGCTTCAAACATGAGCAAAGCCAGGGTAGGAATGTCAATGCAAACTGTTCATCTGCTAAAAGTAAACGTCTTGCTCTGTTTCAGTGGGCCTCTCATGACAGCCACACATACAATGAACGACATTCCAACCGGCTGTGAACATCCTCACTACCAACAAGTAAGCCCGGCACACACAGTTGCCTGAAACGAATCGCTTTTGAGGACAGTCGCTGCCAGTGTTGTCCTATGGAGAGGGAAGGGAAGAGGAGCAGGAGATATCCTGCATCAGCTCACAACAGGATCTATAATAGCTGCCTGCTATATATTCAGAGCAGGATCATCCACTAGGCAACCTAGGCAGGCGCTTGGGGCCTAGTGGGTGTCAAGGGGCCCACCTGCCGCCTTCTTTGACTTCTCTTCACTTCAGCTTACCAAATGGACCACAAGAGGGTCCCACGTCTACTATCTTGCCTAGGGCCCCAGTATATCTTAATCCATCTTTGCATGTATGATTTTATTTGGCAAATCACTGAAGCTGTCAGTGCCAGGGGACACTCTAAATCAGTAATGATCATTTAGGCCCAGTGCACACCAAAAACCCCTAGCAGATCTGCAGAACGCTAGATGTTTTTGAAGCAGATTTCAGAGCGATTCTAGGCATGTATAGAGAGGTTTTCTAAACATGCCTAGCGTTTTTTGGAGCGTTTTTGTGTAGCAGATTTCATATATTGTTACAGTAAAGCTGTCACTGAACAGCTTCTGTAACAAAAACGCCTGGATAACCCCTCTGATCCAGCGTTTTTCAGAGCTGTTTTCCACTTTCCTATACTTTAACATTGAGGCAGAAACCAAACCACAAAAATGCTGCAGGAGCCACGTTTGCGGTTAGCTACAAACCTCAAACTGCTGGTGTGCACCATCCCATTAAGATACATTAGCCAAGCGTTTTCACAGGCAGCAGCGGTTTTGAAAATGCTACCAAAAACGGTTGGTGTGCACCAGCCCTTAAAGAGACACTGAAGCGAAAAAAAAAATGATGATATTATGATTTGAATGTGTAGTACAGCTAAGAAAAAAAACATTAAGATCAGATACATCAGTCTAATTGTTTCCAGTACAGAAAGAGTTGAGAAACTCCAGTTGTTATCTCTATGCAAAAAAGCTATTAAAGAGGAACTCCAGTGAAAATAATGTAGTAAAAAAAGTGCTTCATTTTTTACCATAATTATGTATAAATGATTTAGTCAGTGTTTGCTCATTGTAAAATCTTTCCTCTCCCAGATTCACATTCTGACATGTATTACATGGGGACATTGTTACTGTGGGCAGGTTATGTAGCTGTTTCTAGCTGTTCTGGCTGTTAGACAGCTCTAAACAGCCATTTCCTGTCTGTGAACATTGTTACATTGTGGCAGTTTGCCAGGAGTACCGCGGTATTCAGAGCCTCTAGTGGGAGTGGTTTCAGCACAAAATCAGTCACACAGCGCCCCCTGATGGTCTGTTTGTGAAAATCATTCTATTTCTCATGTAAAAGGGGGTATCAGCTACTGATTGGGATAAAGTTCAATTCTTGGTTGGAGTTTCTCTTTAAGCTCTCCGACTAAGTTAGTCCTGGAGAGGGCTGTTATCTGACTTTTATTATCTCAACTGTAATTGAACTGTTTACTTTTCCTCTGCTAGAGGAGATGTCATTACTTCACAGACTGCTCTGAAAGACTCATTTTGAATGCTGAGTGTTGTGTAATCTGCACATATTATAGAATAATGCAATGTTAGAAAAAACACTATATACCTGAAAATAAAAGTATGAGAATATTTTCTTTGCTGCTAATCTTCTAGTAATTATTCATAGTACACAACCAATTCATTATATCATATATTTTTTTCCGCTTCAGTGTCTCTTTAACCACTTCGCCATATCTGGACGCATATATCCGTCCAGATAGGCAGTGGTGCTGCAGCCGTGTGGTGCGCGCGATCGGGCGCGCGCGCGCGCGCCCCCGCTGCCTCCAGCTGCCCCCCCGATCAGTGAATGGGAATATAATTCCCATTCACCGATCCAAGTCCCCGTCAGAAATACCGACGCTTTCTCATCAGAGAGCGTGGTATTTCTGCCCCCAGGAAACAACTTCTCTTCATTTTAGTTCCTAGATGCGACATCGTTCGCATCTAGGAACTTTTTGAATGTGGCCATCTTGTGGCCAAATAGTAAACTGCACCCACATACCTGTATTGAATAAAAAATACATTATTTTACATCTAAAATTGGCTATTTACCTCCCAAACTAAAATTACCCAAATACATTTTTGTATTAAAAAAAATAATAAAAAAAATTACAATTAAAAAAAAAAAACTACATAAATAGTTACCTAAGGGTCTGAACTTTTTAAATATACATGTCAAGAGAGTATCTTATTACATTTTTTAAAATTATAAGCTTGTAAATAGTGATCGACGCAAATTGAAAAAATGCACCTTTATTTCTAAATAAAATATCGGCGCCATAAATTGTGATAGGGACGTAATTTAAATGGTGTAATAAGCGGGACAAATGGGCACATAAAATGCATGGGTTTTAATTACTGTAGCATGTATTAATTTTAAACTATAATGGCTAAAAACTGAGAAATAATGTTTTTTTTTCCATTTCTATCTTAATCTTCCTGTTAAAATGTATTTACAGTAAAGTGGCTCCTAGCAAAATGTACTATCTAAAGAAAGCCTAATTAGTGGCGGAAAAAACGAGATATAGATCAATTAATTTTGATAAGTAGCGATAAAGTTATTAGCGAATGAATGGGAGGTGAACATTGCTTGGATGCATAAGATTTTCGAAGCTGTAGGCTGAAGTGGTTAAAGAGGAACTGTAGTGAAAAAAACATAGGGAATCAAATTGCTTACTTTTTTACAATATTAATTTATAGAGTACTAGTAGTAGACCTAAGCCCGTTTAAACACAGGCTCCAGGTCTGTGTTTAAACCCCCTCCTCTCTCCTCCCCTCCCCTCCCCTCTCCTCTCCTCTCCTCTTACCCCCCTGGGACCGCCGCCACCGACGCACAGTCACCACGCCTGCCCGCTGCGCACGGCGTGCGTGCCCGGCCCCCTGCCTGTCCTGCTCCCGTCCAACGGCTGTCCCCGCGGTACATGTGCAGTAGCACGCAGGGACACACAAACAGACATGGGACGCAGAGACAAAGGGGTTTTACTATAGAGGATTTAGTTAGTGTTTGCCCAGTGTAAAATCTTTCCTCTATATAAATGACGGCACACTACTGGCTGCAAATAACTTGCTGTGTATTAGAGAACGAGAACACTACATGTTATGGATAAATCCGTTTATCTGTAACATGTAGTGTTCTTGTAGTAGTGTGCCGTCTCTTCATTTATATGGACGTTTCCTAAGCTGTGTGAGCAATCCAGCTGAGAATAGGCACCGGCAGGTATCCAGGTTTCATACACCTGAGAGGCTGTTCACCAGGCATCATTTGATGCACATAAAATCTTTCCTCTCCCTGATTTACATTCCGAAATGTATCACTGGTGGTGACATCTTTAGTTCTGCAAGGTGATCTGTATGTTCACTACTGAGAGCTCTATGAACAGAGGGAGACATTGCTTGCTTGGCAGTTGGAAAAAGCCATTATTTCCCACAATGCAACGAGATTCACAGATAGCAAACTGTCATGACCATGGCAATGACATCACACTGTGGGAGGGGTTTAACCAAAATATCAGCTACATTGAGGTCCCTGATGATCTATTTGAGAAAAGGTAAAGATTTCTCGTGGGAAAGGGGGTCTCAGCTACTGATTGGGATGACGTTCAATCCTTGGTTAAAGTTCCTCTTTAAGGCAATGAAAAATAAGTGGGTCTATAAAGAAATAAGAGAAAGTCACATAATTATTGGTATTCGCATGGTGAATAAAGCATCTTAAAAGTCCTGTCCAAAGTGCTGGCCATTCTTTGGAACTTTGCACAAGATTGATGTGCCTACCCTCTTTAGCTACTAGCACCCAAGATCTGCAGTAGGAGGAGTTTAAGTGCTTATACTGATTTTGCGTGAATGAGCGTTGCTACGCTGCGCAGGCACAGGATGCAAAGCATCTGCACAGTAGCACAGAGCTGCCCATCAACACTCAAGTGCTGTACTTTTCCAAGCAGCTCCTAAGCATTCTGCACATGAGTGACATGCTGTGCAACCTGTAACAGCTAGGTGGCCACCTGGGTTCCATGTCCCAACTACTAGCACAGAAAGAAATAGCTGTGACCTAGGCACTCTTTTCCATCTATAGCCCTCATTTAAAGTGTAACTGTCGGGCATAAAATCAAAAATCAATGCTTTATTTTTATCTGGTAAACAAGTAATAAGGGTGCTAACCTGGCAATCCAAAAGTTAAAATCACTATTACTTTTCTTGTTGATAAATGATCATTCCTCAGTTTACCTGACTCTTATTTGGTACACACAAAATTTGGTACACAAAAAGGAAGTTGCAGGGCATGCTGGGTTGTCCTTTTATGCTTCTCTATTTCCCCTCAGATTTAAGGCCTCTTTCACAGTGCGACGTTAAAGTCGCACTTTAGAAAAAGTTTTAAAGAGACTCTGAAGCGAGAATAAATCTCGCTTCAGAGCTCATAAATAGCAGGGGCACGTGTGCCCCTGCTAAAACGCCGCTATCCCGCGGCTAAACGGGGGTCCCTTCACCCCCAACCCACCCCCCGCAAAAGTGTGTCGTGAAAAGGTCGCTGGCTGTCTCTTCCTGGAGGCAGGGCTAACGGCTGCAGCCCTGCCTCCAGTCGCGTCTGTCAGCGGCGCATCGCCGCCTCTCCCCCGCCCCTCTCAGTGAAGGAAGACTGAGAGGGGCGGGGGAGAGGCGGAGATACGCGCTGACAGACGCGCGTGGGGCAGGGCTGCGGCGGTTAGCCCTGCCCCAACCAGGAAGCGCTCCCCCGGTGTATCGAGGGGGATTTGGGGGTGAAGGGACCCCCGTTAAGCCGCGCTATAGCGGCGTTTTAGCAGGGGCACACATGCCCCTGCTATTTATGAGGTCTGAAGCGAGATTTATTCTCGCTTCAGACTCTCTTTAACGTGTACTAACGCACAGCAATACTAAGTCTGTGCAACATTCACAGTGCACACGTTGTGTTGTGTGTAACGTGTAGCATTGTTAGAAAGAGCTGCATGCTGTTATACACGTTATTAACTGCGTTGGACTGTTTGCACATGCTCAGCAATGCCCTGGAAGTATACTTTTCATTTCCTGTATGCCTACTGTATGCAACGATAACAGGGCATAGAGTTGCTTTGTGAAATTTTTGGGACATTGCGTTTAGTTTGCGTTGCGACTTTAACGTTGCATCAAAACGCAACATCCCACTGTGAAAGAGGCCTTACTAATGCATCCTGATTGGCTGAAGCCTCTTTCCATCCTGTTTTCCCCTCCCACACCTCTGTTCCTCTCTGATTTTCTATAGTGAAGGGCGGGCAAAGCAGGCAGAGGAGAGTAGGGCAGGAAATGACATCAGGATTGGCTTCAAAATAGCAACACTTAAAGGGACTCTGAAGCGAGAATAAATCTCGCTTCAGAGCTCATAGTTAGCAGGGGCACGTGTGCCCCTGCTAAACCGCCGCTATAGCGCCGCTAAACGGGGGTCCCTTCACCCCCAAACCCCCCACTGCGACACTTGGTCGCAGACTTGGTCGTTCCTGGAGGCAGGGCTAACGGCTGCAGCCCTGCCTCCAGTCGCGTCTATCAGCGGCGCATCGCCGCCTCTCCCCCGCCCCTCTCAGTTAAGGAAGACTGAGAGGGGCGGGGGAGAGGCGGAGATACGCGCTGACAGACGCGCGTGGGGCAGGGCTGCGGCGGTTAGCCCTGCCCCAACCAGGAAGCGCTCCCCCGCATTATGGAGGGGATTTGGGGGCCAGGGACCCCCGTTTAGCAGCACGATAGCAGCGGTTTAGCAGGGGCACACATGCCCCTGCTATCTATGAGGTCTGAAGCGAGATTTATTCTCGCTTCAGACTCTCTTTAAAATGGGACATGCTAAGAAGGATTTTCTCTTTTTTTACTTTAGAAAAATCACTAAAATCAAAATGTGGACAGTGCAATACATGTTATGTATGTAAGTAGAGCAAGTATTTATCTACTTACATGTGTTTTTTTTTTCTAAGATAGTATGGCTGACAGCTCCTCTTTAAGTATTGAGAAGAATGCTTGACATGTGCCCAGTGTTCTTGTAGATGAAGGTAATTTATCACCAGTGGAGGGAGTTCTTGGAATCCCTGTTCCAGAACAGACCTGACCCTCTTCTGAGTTCATTTAAAGTGGGATTATACTCCCAAAACTAAAATTTCTGTAACTAGTCTTAGGCCTCATTCCCTTTATCAAACGCACATGGCCATGTGATCGGAACACAACGCGTACGAATGCACGCTATCTGCGCTTCAAAGCGTTGCGTGGCTGGTCCCATTCACTGTAGTGAATGGGTCAGCTGTGCCTTTTGCTAAACAATGCCTGCAGCATGCGTTCGCGTACCGCACTGGTACTGTTTTTTATAGGTCTGTCCAGGGTCCCTTTAATCAAGCAAAAAACAAAGATGGGTTGAGATGAGTGCTTCAGAAAACAGCACTGTAGTTGACCAAACTTGGAGAGCTAAGAGAAACACTTTTACATAGATAACTGAAGACTCTTAACTATTCCTGTACTGGAAACAATATGAGACTCATATCTGTGCTACCAAGAGTGTAAGTAGAAATCACTGGGCCCCCCTGCAAAACTTTGGATGGGACCCCTCACTGTGAAGCACTGCAGGCATTTTCTCTATTAATTACATTAGCTTCTGTGATAAAACGTGCATGTTCTCACACATACAGACACACATGGTGTGAAGAAAATGCATACAGAAAACCGACAGATGAGTGTGTTCCCAGCCTCAGCTTACAGTATTACACTAACTCTATCCATCTGTGATGGAGAAGAATTGGCTCTGCAGACTCCTCCAGCATCACTACAATACAGAGCACTTTGGGAGGGGTAGAGAGGTTGGGGGCTGTACACAAGACTCTGCTGCAGAGTGAAAAGGGACAGTCTACAAATCTTTGTCTCCAAAACTTTGTATGATTCGTTATCAGTGGCTGAGCAGATGCAGTCAGTTAGAATAATTAAACAGAGAGCAGAAAGTTTTTTCTCTACATTCCCTTAGTTGTCAGTCTCTTAGGACAGGGAAAAGAAACTTCGTCCCCATGGGCCCCCTTGCAGCTTCTGGGCCCCCCTGTGGCTGCATCCCTTGCAGTGTTTATTGTTACACCCCTGTGTGCTACTAATGTTCTAATTCTTAGCTGTACTACACATACAATGCATTATCTCATAAGTTTTTTTTTCACTTCATATTCCCTTTAAATAGTGTTTAATATCCCGATGACATCATCATTCTAGTCCCATTCTTTGTCTTTGCTGCAGGACTACTGGCTACTAATACACCAATCCCAGTGGCTAATGTCAGTTTGTATTACTACAGGGCGAAATAAAAGTGCAAACACGTGAGCAAAGATATAACAATACTTTCATTTAACATTCCATGTATAAGGGTACAACATGGCTTGTTCAGAGTTGTTCTCGAAATAAAAGGCTGACATGGACAGATGTCAGTAAATGTTATAAATGCGCTCCAATGGCCTGAAGCTTTCATAGAACCACAGTGAGCTATTATTGGGCTTACGTATGGTAAAGTTACCATTTCCATATGTGAGTTTATTGCACAGGCCTCAGCATCACACACCTTCCAGGCTGTGGCGGTTTGGCTGATCAGCACTGGAGGCCAGACATAACATCACGTACAATGCCATTAAAGAGCCAGAGAATTGCTGGCGTGTTTATAAGCATCAGCATCACTTAGACTTTATGTGGACACCTGCATTTTCATTTGCCGCAAACCTAAAATTGCAAACCGAAGGGACATGTTTTAAAACAGAACAGCTTACCTAATCGATAGGAAAAAAAAAAAGATGAAATATGGGGTCCAACCAACACCAGTCAGCCAAAAATACACCATATAAGATGATTTTAAAAGTGACTCAGCGTGGTCTTGGGTTTCAAATGTATGCAAAAAAATCAGGAAAAAGTACTGCTCCAAAACAACTCAATGGGTCAAAAAATATGTGAAAATATAACAGATTTTATTAAACATATAAAAAACATATTAGTAAATACCAAATTGCAAATGACAGTGGCGTCCCTACCATTGGGCGCAGGGGGCGTGGAGCCCTGGGTGACTGACACTCAAGGGGGTGTCGCCATGACCCCCCATGGTAGGGGAAGAGCAGCGCTAGAAGAAGGGGTGGAAGACAGCGGCGGGGAGGGGGACAGATACCAGCCTCCCTCACCTGGGTCCTGTCCTTCTGCCTCTCTTCCCCGCCGCTGCCCACCCGCGCCCGGTTCATCTCCCTGCAGCCCACTGCGGGGACTGCCTCCCGAAGGCAGAGCAGGGCTACGGGAAGATGGCTGCCGAAGCCCTGCACTGGAGACTATTTGTGTCTCAAGTACAGGCAGGGCCGGCCCGCCCATGAGGCGGGGTGAAACTTTTGGCTCAGGCGGCACTTCTGGGGGGGCGGCACCCGCCCGTCCGTGGGTGTGGGGGGCCGCCCGAGCTGGAGGGGATAGCGGGCAGGAAGGGGGTATTGGGCCTGGCGGCGGGGAGGGGGGTCGGACCCCCCCCCCCTCCCTCGCCTGGGTCCCCCGTCCTCTGCTACCCTCCAGCTTTAAAAAGTTACGTCGCTGGGTGCAGCTATAAGAGGCAACGGGCGGGGATCACTCACCTCTTCTTCCTGCCGCAGGAAGTGACGTCAGTGGAGCGCACGCTGGAACGAGGAAGAGGTGAGTGATCCCCGCCCGTTGCCTCTTACAATAGCTGCAGCCAGCGACGTAACTTTTTAAAGCTGGAGGGAAGCGGAGGACGAGGGACCCAGGCGAGGGAGGGGGGGGTCCGACCCCCCCTCCCCGCCGCTAGGCCCAATACCCCCTTCCTGCCCGCTATCCCCTCCAGCTCGTGCAGCCCCCCACACCCACGGCTTGGGGGGGGCGGCGATTTCTTTACAGCTATACAATGGGCGGCGTTGCAGGAAGTGACGTCAGTGGAGCGCTCGCTAGAACGCGGAAAAGGTGAGTGATCCCCGCCCGTTGCCTCTTATCTATACGCTGGAACTTAACTATTTTCAGCCTTAAGGGGAGCGCAGATCGGGGGACCCAGGCAAAGGAGGGGGGGTCCGACCCCCCTCCCCACCGCTAGGCCCAATACCCCCTTTTTGCCCGCTACTCCTCCAGCTCGGCGGGCGGCCCCCCACCCACGGACAGGCGGGTGCCGCCCCCCCAGATGTGCCGCCTGAGGCAAATGTTTCACCCCGCCTCATGAGCGGGCCGGCCCTGGAAGAATGGCACCAGCACTCGATATACAGTACTGTACAAATAAGCAGCCTGGGGGAAATGAGGAATAAGGTGAACGTTAACAAAATAGGATGCAGCTTTACCACTTCCACTTAGCAATCACTGATAAAAGTATCATCACAGTTCTCCCACGAGATTGTACGCACTCCCAGGTATCTCTTCCCTTGTTAACGATGACGCTCCTGGAAGCGCAGTACAGGCTATTTTTACTTGTAGTTCAGATCAGAGTGGTGCCTACTCATTCAAAACTAAGGAGAGTCGAGAGGAGAGTGCTAAGTCCCATTCAGGGAGGTATCGGACCGCCTCGCATTACAGATGTAAGTGGCTTATCGTGATTCGCTGCATTTTAAAGAGAGGTTTCACGATTGGCTCAAGTATCAACCGAAAGTTTTGCAGGTCCCACTCTCAGAGGTTTCGGAGCCACTCACAGGAAGTGATTGGCTGCCTCTATACAGTGACGGCTGCAATTTTTAAGGAGCCCCGGGTACTGTGCCAGCAATATGTCCAGCCTGGCTATGCAGCCCTAAGGTATACTTAGCCTTATAGTCCACCAAATGTGCAAGTGCTTGTACTGTACTTCCAATGGGAGGACAGAGTTGGTTCTTTGCAGCAGAGAATGTTCCAGGGCATGCTGGGCCATTTCTAGGACAATTTCTAATATAATAAACTTCTGATATAGTAAACTACTTTTCCTGGCCCCTTGGAGTTTACTGTAAAGTTACAAGATTATACTGTACTGTTAAAAAAATCAGTTTTATTCATTAAGCTTTATTCATTAACGTTCCTCTTTAAGAATACATTTAGGCCTCGTTCACATCATTTAGCGCAGATGGCTGTGCGATTGGAACGCAACGCGTCCGATCGCACGCCATCTGCGCTCCTATGCGCTGCGCTGCAGATCCCATTCATTACAATGAATGGGATCTGCGCTGCGATTCCCAAAAATGCATGCAGTACGCGATAGCGCAATCGCGCTGCCACGCAGCGCATATGATGGGAACGGTAGAAGGGCTGTCTATGCCCTTCTACCGTTCTTGCGTGTCGCACACTATACGCGCTGCCAAAATGCGGACGGCAGCGCGTATAGTCTGAACGAGGCCTTAGCCTATTGCTGTGTTACTGCTGCGGCTATTGATTCCACCCTCAATAGAGGCTGAGTCTAGTGATCTTCTATGGCTTGAATGTCTCTTCCCCAGCTTTCCATAGTAACAAAGGCTGGATTTAAAGAATTATCCATGTCAAAGAAAGAGGTTATTTACTGTATAAACAATAGGCCGAGCTTTGGGAAACAAGCGGCATTCTGAGCCATACTGTATGGCTGAGAGAGGTCCAGTGTTTCCAGCGCTTCTGAAAAGAGCCATTAAGAGTCACAATCCCACCGATGTGTAAGGCGATTCTGGGGCTGTTTCAAGAGAGGTCACAGCTTCATTAAAGGTCTCCCTTTTCAATTGCGTTCCAGTTCTGGATAAACAAAAAATAGTTTTCATTTCTGGCCTGTGAAGACTTGTTGAGCTCAGCCGGCAGAAACCCGCCCCGAGGGCCTGAGAACGGGGATCGGTTATAACCTGCAGCGGAGCTGTCAGGATATTTGTACAAATCTCTGATAAACCAATACGTTGGCAGCGGTTAATGGGATGGGGGGGTGGAAATGGCTCACCTGTTTAACCTGAGTTCAAAGATGAACTTGTAATGAATTCTTGCACATGAGATTAATGGAAAAACGTTTGAAGCAGAATTATGAACGAAGGGTGAAAACGTGCCGAGAGAAGACATCGGACGTGATTTATTGATTCCTCACTCCAAGTGCTAGTTGGTTTCCTAGTATTGTACAGCGTTCAAAGGTACAGCTTGTTTCACCTGTGTAGAAACACCATGGTTAGCTGTCGGAGATACCCTGTTTCCCCAAAATTAAGACATTCCCTGAAAGTAAGCCCTAGAATTCTGAGCATGCTCGAAAAATAAGCCCTACCCCAAATCAAGCAATAGTGGCAGTAAGGGGAAAAAGTATGGAAACTTGTGCTATTACTGAAGCCCATGGTCTCACGGGTGGGACGCAGGGGACATAGGGGCAACAGGAGGAGGGGATAGAGGAGGACACAGATACAGAGGGGGACACCAGGAGGACACTAAAAGTACAAGGAGGACACACATGAGTTGGATTCAGCAGAGGAAGAAGGCAGGAGGACACACAGCATGGGAACTTGTGTGTTCATAGAAATATAAGACCTGCCCTGAAAATAAGCCCTAGCACATCTTTTGGTGCAAAAATTAATATAAAAAACTGTCTTATTTTCGGGGAAACACAGGTATCATTTCATCCAGCACCTTCTCACTATCTTATTTCCTGTACCACAGACTTTTATTGCTATAGGCTGCTATTTTCTCAGAAAGTTCTGTCTGTTCCCCATCCCTTTTCACCTCGAACAGCAGGATGATGCAAACTAAACAGCAACCCAATCCACAGAGCCTGTTGTTAAAGCTGGCCACACACATCGATTTTTCCGATCTACTGGACACTCCTTGCTCCAACATTAATCAGAAGAACTAGTGTTAGGCATTAGATAGGGGAAAGGTTAGTGTTAGCAATTGGAGAGGGAGAGTTAGTATGTTTGATTGACTCTAAACTTTATTCCCATCCTTTAAATTGATATACAACTAATTTTAAAATGTTAATATGAAAGAAAATGAATAAGGATAGAAAGGACCAGTGTAGTTCTAATTATAAAACAACATATTTTTCTTATAAAATCCTTATGGTATGCGTGAATAGGGGTGTGGCGGGGGCGTGGTCAGGGGTGTGTAATGGGCGTGGCTTAACCTCCCTAGCGTTCTGGACGAGCTAGGCTCTTCCAGAGACGCCGGAGATCCCCGCTCAGGCCCCGCTGGGCCAATTTGAATAATTTTTTTTTTGCTTGCTGCGTGTTGTGTTCGATCGCCGCCGCCCGCCGCAGATCCGCCGCGATGCAGGGCCCCCCCAGGCGAGACCCCGTGCGCTGCCTGGCCAATCAGTGCCAGGCAGCGCTGAGGGGTGGATCAGGTCTCCCTGTGACGTCGCTGACGTCACGCTGTGCGTCGTCATGGCGACGGGGGAAGCCCTACTGGAAATTCCGTTCAGAACGGGATTTCCGGACGGGTGATTGCGCCAGCGGGGATCGGAGGGGTGGGAGGGACGCTGCAGGGAGGGGGGAATCATGTAGCTAGCGCTAGGCTAGCTACATGATACATTTAAAAAAAATTGCAAAAAACGTCCCTGCGGCCGCAGGGCCGCGGGAATCAGAACGTCAGGCAGGTTAAGTGTCCCTCTTTCTCATCTCAAAAAGTTGGGAGGTATGTGATGGAACCATCACCATATTTTACTGTAGGTAGCAGGTGTTTTTCTTGGAATGCTGTGTTGTTTTTCCTCCATGCATAACGCTCCTTGTTATGCCCAAATAAATAAATAAATTTTAGTTTCATCAGTCCACAGCACCTTATTCCAAAATGAAGTTGACTTGTCCAAATGTGCTTTAGCATACCTCAAGTGGCTCTGTTTGTGCTGTGGGCAGAGAAAAGGCTTCCTCTGCATTACTCTCACATACAGCATCAATGGTTGAATGATGCACAGTGACCCCATCTGCAGCAAGGTGATGTTGTAGGCCTTTGGCGCTGGTCTGTGGGTTGACTCTGACTGTTCTCACCATTTGTCGCTTCTGTTTATCCGAGATTTTTCTTGGTCTGTCACTTCAAACTTAACTTGTGGTCTTCCATTTCCTCAATATGTAACAGTGGAAACAGACAGCTGAAATCTCTGAGACAGCTTTCTGTATCCTTCCCCTAAACCATGATGGGAAACAATCTTTGTCTTCGGGTCATTTGAGAGTTGTTTTGAGACCCCCCCCCCCCCCCCCCATGTTGCTACTCTTCAGAGAAAATTAAAAGAGGAGAGAAACTTACAGTTGACCCCCTTAAATACTCTTTCTCATAATTGGATACACCTGTGTATGTAGGTCAGGAGTCACTGAGCTTACCAAGCCAATGTGAGTTCCAATAATTAGTTCTAAAGGTTTTGGAATCAATAAAATGACAACAGTGCCCACATTTATGCACCTGCCTAATTTTGTTTAACTGATTATTGCGCACTTTCTGTAAATCCAATAAACTTCATTTCACTTCTCAAATTTCACTGTGTGTGTCTCCTATATGATCTTTTTTTTTTGTAACACTATTTTTTATTGAGAATAAATGCAAACAGGTATAAAACGGATACAAACATTCCTATGTGATATATTTAAGTGACATTTTTTTATCGTAACAACCAATGATTTATACTGGAAATTCATGACTATCAACAAGGATACCCAAACTTTCACATCCCACTGTATGTTGTAAACCCCAGCTGCTGCACACAGTGACTCTACCTATAGGGAACCAACACTCAGAACACTATGGGGACCACTAGACCACGACTAGGAAATACTGTAGGGGGACGAGGCGGGGGGGGGGGCATTAGACTACCAGGAAATACTGTTGGAACATGGGGGATCACTAGACCACCAGGGAATACTGTGGGGGCCCCACTAGACTACCAAAGAATACCATGGGGGGACCACTATGCTACAAGGGACTATTGTGGGAAATGGGGGGACCATTAGACTTCCAGGGAATACTGTGGGGGTGATGGGGGACCACTAGACCACCAGGGAATACAGTGAAGAAGATGGGGGCCACTAGATTACCAGGGAATACTGTGGGGCTCACTTTGGAATATCTGCTTCTGGTGTTGAAAACCTTGTTGTTCGGCATTGGAGAGGAAAAGTTAAGGTCCATCAGTGCCAGAATTTTCTGGACTTCACATGCAATTTTCAGATCCAGCATCCAGGTATGATGAGAGCATGACTGAAGGTCTGATAGTGGTGAGAGTATAGACGTGGTGGTGGCATAAGTAGAGGGTGGGCTGGGGTTGTGGCATGACAGGAAGTCTGAGGAAAGTGTGACAGAAGGGGTGTGGGGGAGGGGGACATGACTGGAGGTTTGATTTGATGAAGGAGTGACTGGAGGAGTGAGAAAGTAATAACTGGAGATATGATTTGGTGTGTCTTTTGCCCAAATAAATTTGCTCTGAAATGGGTCCCTCTGTCACCCGTGACTCCACTGTGCCACCCAACGTCTGGTGGGCTGCGTGAGCGAGAAAAAAATCTCCTCAACAATCATTCGGCCAAGATGATCCACCAGGCAGATGGCTGGCCAGAGCACCAAGAGGGATTCTGGGACATTGTACACACACTAGATACTCCTTAGAGAAGGCTGCAACCACCCGCCTCGGCCAAGAACCATCTAGACTGTGTACAGGCCTTTACAGTGCTATTATCACCAACCGGTAGTTCATCCAACACCTACTATGTTCAAACATCTCCACTTACTGTTTTAGATCTGGCACTGCTGTGTCATTACTGCATGATGCACACATTCAAGTCAGACAGGTGCATGATGGTGTTGATTTGCCATGTGAGTTGAAGAGAAGGTCCTTGAGATACAATAACATCTGTGGAATAACTTTGCTCTTGAATGTTTCAACTCCATCATCTAAAGGCTTAGGGCTTTAAAGACACTGCTGTCCTTAACTGATACATTCCTAGTCTAATAAATGTATTTATTTCAAATGTACTAGCTTTGCTTGTGCAACTCCCTGTAATCAGCCTTTTTACTATTAGAATACTGTGGAACATAGCCTATCAACTTTTCTCTTGCCTTTAATTAAAAGTGATATTGAAGCGTTGTGTTACCACTGACATCGGTTATCTGCCACTGAGAGGAAGTGGTTGATGATTGAGGAATTGTGTTACCACTGACATCGGTTATCTGCTACTGAGGGGGAGCGGTTGTTGATTGAGGTGTTGTGTTACCACTGACATCGGTTATCTGCTACTGAGAGGGAGCGGTTGTTGATTGAGGTGTTGGGTTACCACTGACATCGGTTATCTGCTACTGAGAGGGAGCGGTTGTTGATTGAGGTGTTGTGTTACCTCTGACATCGGTTATCTGCTACTGAGGGGGAGCGGTTGATGATTGAGACATTGTGTTACCACTGACATCGGTTATCTTCCACTGAGAGGGGAGTGGTTGATAATTGAGGCGTTGTGTCACTACTGACACCGGTTATCTGCCACTGAGGGGGGCGTTTGATGATTGAGGCGTTGTGTTACCACTGACACTGGTTATCTGCCACTAAGGGAGAGCGGTTGATGGTTGAGGCGTTGTGTTACCACTGACATTGGTTATCTGCCTCCGAGGGGGAGCGGTTGATGGTTGAGGCGTTATGTTACCACTGACCTCGGTTATCTGCCACTGAGGGGGAGCAGTTGATGATTGAGGCGTTGTGTTACCACTGACATTGGTTATCTGCCACTGAGGGAGAGCGGTTGATGGTTGAGGCATTGTGTTACCACTGACATCGGTTAACTGTCACTAAGGGGGAGCAGTTGATGATTGAGGCATTGTGTTACCACTGACATCGGTTATCTGCCACTTAGGGGGAGCGGTGGATGATTGAGGTGTTGTGTTACCACTGACCTCTGTTATCTGCCACTGAGGGAGAGCGGTGGATGGTTGAGGCATTGTGTTACCACTGACATCGGTTATCTGCCACTAAGGGGGAGCAATTGATGATTGAGGCGTTGTGTTACCACTGACATCAGTTATCTGCCACTAAGGGGGAGCAGTTGATGATTGAGGCGTTGTGTTACCACTGACATCGGTTATCTGCCACTGAGGGGTAGTGGTTGATGATTGAAGCGTTGTGTTACCACTGACATCGGTTATCTGCCACTGAGGGGGAGTGGTTGATGGTTGAGGCATTGTGCCACCACTGACATCGGTTATCTGCCACTAAAAGGGAGCAGTTGATGATTGAGGCATTGTGTTACCACTGACATCGGTTATCTGCCACTTAGGGGGAGCGGTGGATGATTGAGGCGTTGTGTTACCACTGACCTCTGTTATCTGCCACTGAGGGAGAGCGGTGGATGGTTGAGGCATTGTGTTACCACTGACATCGGTTATCTGCCACTAAGGGGGAGCAATTGATGATTGAGGCGTTGTGTTACCACTGACATCAGTTATCTGCCACTAAGGGGGAGCAGTTGATGATTGAGGCGTTGTGTTACCACTGACATCGGTTATCTGCCACTGAGGGGGAGCGGTTGATGATTGAAGCATTGTGTTACCACTGACATCGGTTATCTGCCACTGAGGGGGAGCGGTTGATGATTGAAGCATTGTGTTACCACTGACATCGGTTATCTGCCACTGAGGGGGAGAAGTTGATGGTTGAAGCATTGTGTTACCACTGACATCAGTTATCTGCCACTAAGGGGGAGCAGTTGATGGTTAAGACGTGGTGTTACCACTGACATTGGTTATCTGCCACTGAGGGGGAGCGGTTGATGATTGAGGCGTTGTGTTACCACTGACATCGGTTATCTGCCACTGAGGGGGAGCGGTTGATCGTTGAGGTGTTGTGTTACCACTGACATCGGTTATCTGCCACTGAGGGGGAGCGGTTGATGCTGGATAAGTGTGCTTTCTGGTTGCTTGAGACTCAATGTTAAACATAGGCCTAGTTAATACAGCGCTAGACCCTCTGAACTCTGTATTAAATGTTAAAATACAGTGACTGAAAGCAAGCCTGGATTTTCTACTTTGTGTGCCCCTTGGCCAAGTATTTTGTGGTTCCCCTTCCATGTGCAGCAGCGCCCCTCTCATTCCATGTGCAGCCTCCTCTTTGATGTGTATCATCCATGTATGCAGCCCCTCTCTTTCATTAACAGCTCCCTTGTGCATCAGTTTCCCTTTTTCATGGGTTGCTCCTCCTTTTAAGTCTTTTCTTGCATAGGTAGCAACTCCATGTCCAGGTGCCCCCCCCCCCCCCCCAAAGGCTGTAGCCGCCCAAGCCCTGTGCCTTTGTGACCTTTCCAGAAATTCGGCCCCGACTAAAAGTATATTAACCTTGGGGGAGCAGTGGAACCCTTACTCAGTCTTTAAGCACAGCAGAGCCCGCAAACAGCCTAAGAAGTTGGCATTCCCCACTGTAGTACTGACAGAGTAACAGTGGTTTGTGCTGGTTGGTTGAGGCTGCTGGTTAGTTGAATTCCAGATTACCCAGACTCTACTATAAACAGCGGGATGCGAAAGTTTGAGCAACATTGTTAATCATCATAATTTTCCTGTATAAATCGTAGAGAATATCAGAGCTGTTCGGGGAGGCTGGATAGAGGTTTCGGTGAGTAAGTGCGGTGGGATTTGGTGGAAAGGGGGTGATCGGGGGTGGGGGCACCTATACTAGCTATACTATTGCTATCTAACATTTAACTACGTTTTGACTAGTGCGGTGCGATTCCGTTGCGGAAAAAGTGTAAAGGAATTTGCATGCGGATGCGAATTCGTACGCGTTTGAATGTCAATTTCAACGCAAAAATGCACGCGTTTTCACATATTTTTGTAAGTATGCGATTTTAACCATGTCAGTGCCTGTGTACTTTTACAATCATTTTACGCGAAAACATATGCAAATTCGCATGGAAAATTTGCATGGCGAAAATGCATGCGATTTTCCTATTAACTACATTACATGCGAATCGTACACTATGTGTGAATTCTGATGGCTCTGCTGTGCAGATTTTTTCTTGCACAGCCCACCGCACAGATTTTTTTGCTAGTGTAAAACAGGCCCATTGGCTTGTATTGGTTATGCCAATCTGCATGCAGAAAATGTATGCAAATTCGCGCTAGTGGAAACAGGCCCTTACTGAAGCCGCTATACTGAAATAACTTATACTGGGGGTCACGTATGCATCACAAAACTTCCTGAGCGGCATGCCCGACACTGTATTAGGCATACCGCTTTTTGCTAAATGTTCTTGCCCGACAGTATCGGGCATACTGCTCAGGAGGTTAAAGTAAACCAGAGCTGAAAAAACAAGAATATATGAATGGTCTCCCGTTCAGCCATGATCAGCCCCAGTAACTGGCTCAGTCTCGTCAGTCCTGGTCTACTGCACATGCGTGGGAGGTTTGCGCATGCGCAGAAGACCTAGGCTGGACCCGACTGAGCCTATTACCGGGGATGAAGAACAGCGGGAGAACGGCGTGGGACTCTGTGGGTGAGTATCAAATCTTCGTGTTTAACAGCTTTGGTACACTTTAAGATGTGCATCAATACATGAGCACACAGCAAAATAAAGGGGGGAACAAATTGTTTATTGTCATTTGTACATTGTTGCGTACATGTAAGTAATGATCTTTCAATGTTCTGGTGACAAACCTGTTTTAGCAGCTGTCAATATTTACTCTTCACTGAGGATTCTTTACTCAACCTGCTTCTCCACACAAAATTCACTAGAGGGAGCAATAAGCAGAGGAGTTTCTCATAGATCCAGCTCATATCATTTTTGTATATGCAATGTGTAATTTTCCTTGTATGTGGTTGTATGTGTAATAAATATATGTCAGCTGCTGTCATTAGTATTGACTTGTCATCACCTAAGCTAGGTAGCAGTAAATACTTACATCACAAATGTCCCTCTTTCGGACACACGGTGGCTGTTTTTGAATCAATTCCCCTGTCCCTTTTTGCTCCTCATTGTCCTTGTCCATTTGCTCCTTGTGTCCCTCATTTAGGTCTTAGGTCTCAGGGTTTTTTTGGTTTTGTTTTTTATAAATAAAGGACTACAAATGTTACCATTTTTAAAGCCATTCTCTTAGGCCCTTTTTACACTTGCGTTGCAAAGCTGTGTTGCGTTCTCCTGTTTTACCGCAGGGTAATGCAACGACAAAGCAAGGCAATAGGGTCTAGCACACTTACTGTGTGTAATTGTGCCAGAAGCTTCCGAATGGCCGCAGACCCATGACAAAGTCAACAACATGTCACCTTTGGATTTCAGCGGCGGTGGAAGTATTGAAAGCCAATGGGCCGCGCAGAAAATGTAAATACGTTGGCAGCGGCAGCGCACATGCACAAAACAACAGAGTATGTCACTGGGTGAGGGGTGGCGAAGGGCGCGCACGGGGGGGGTGTCAGGACTATGCATATGACCCTGTCGGCACACTCTGCTGCACGATCATATGAATGTAGGTTTTTGCGGTGTGGTGCAATGCAATGGGGGTGGAGCACTGCACTGCAACACTATGCCTAAGTGTAAAACCGGCCTTTAACCATTTATGCCGCCTAGGCGTGATTGTCACGTCCAGGCGGCTGCTCTAGAGCTGGTGCCTGGTAGCCCGGAGATCAATAAATGGGAACATTGTTCTCTTTCAATAAACCAAGTCCCCTGCAGAAAAACCGACGGCTTCTCTTCAGAGGCCGCAGTCTTTCTGACAAAAAAAGTTTCCCGTCCTCTATATACTTACTGGAAGTGATCAGTACGCTTCCAGGGCTAAAAAAAAAATCTCACTGTAGTAAAACTACATCTACGTACATCTACATACATTTTTTGATAAAATAAACACATTATTACATGTAAAATTAACTGTTTACCTCCCACACCAAATAATACTCAAATAAAATTTTTAATGAAAAATAATTACAATTAAAAAAAACTAAACAAACAGTCTCTGAACTATTTTAATATGTATGTGAAGAGGGTATATTGCGAACATTTTTTAAATTATAAGCTTGTAAAAAGTGATGGACGCAAAACTGAAAAAATGCACCTTTATTTTAATTAAAATATTGGCGTTATACATTGTGATGAGAAAAGAGAAAGAGATGGCGGGCACTGCAGATAGTATACCATAAAAGCTTTAATTGGCATAGGTGGTAAACCAGAGGAGGCCCCCGATGGAGAGCGCTCCCCCCTACCTTACAGCTGTTTCACAACGGATGTTGTTTCTTCAGAGGTTAAGCCGGGGTGCAGAGAGGCCGGTGACTGCGCCATATTCACGCTCCATCTTGTACTGAGCACTGCGTCTGACGTCACCTGCCGCTCCTCCCACCGTGCGCGGCGGACCTCCCCTTCCAGACACGCACAAACAATACAACGTGTGCCGCTGAAGCATGCGTCTAACCTAGATGTGATTGGCCAGCCTGTGTCCCGCCCACCTCTAGGTTAGACGCATGCTTCAGCGGCACACGTTGTATTGTTTGTGCGTGTCTGGAAGGGGAGGTCCGCCGCGCACGGTGGGAGGAGCGGCAGGTGACGTCAGACGCAGTGCTCAGTACAAGATGGAGCGTGAATATGGCGCAGTCACCGGCCTCTCTGCACCCCCGCTTAACCTCTGAAGAAACAACATCCGTTGTGAAACAGCTGTAAGGTAGGGGGGAGCGCTCTCCATCGGGGGCCTCCTCTGGTTTACCACCTATGCCAATTAAAGCTTTTATGGTATACTATCTGCAGTGCCCGCCATCTCTTTCTCTTTTCTCATTGCCTGGAAGTTGTGTGTCGGCAGAGGCACGCTGTGTATGGAGCCATAGAAGTGAGCTTACATCCTGGTCTAATTTCTTTTGCTGATGTGCTGGTCATTCTTCTTTATGCTGCGTTATACATTGTGATAGGGACATAATTTAAATGGTGTAGTAACCGGGATAAATAAGAAAATAAAATACATAGATTGTAATTATGGTAGCATGTATTATTTTAAAGAGACACTGAAGCGAAAAAAAAATATATGATATAATGAATTGGTTGTGTACTATGAATACTTACTAGAAGATTAGCAGCAAAGAAAATATTCTCATATTTTTATTTTCAAGTATATAGTGTTTTTTCTAACATTGCATCATTCTCTAATATGTGCAGATTACACAACACTCTGCATTCAAAATGATTCTTTCAGAGCAGTCTGTGAACTAATGAACTCTCCTCTGGCAGAGAAAAAGTAAATAGTTCAGGAACAGTTGAGAGAATAAAAGTCAGATAACAGCCCTCTCCACGACTTTGAAAGTCGTAGAGTTTAATGGCTTTTTTGTACAGAGATAACAACTGGAGTTTCTTAACTCTTCCTGTACTGGAAACAATTAGACTGATGTATCTGATCTTAATGTTTTATTTCTTAGCTGTACTACACATACAAATCATAATATCATAATTTTTTTTTCGCTTCAGTGTCTCTTTAAAGCTATAATGGCCGCACACTAAGAAATAATGAATTTTTTCAATGTTTTTCTTAATATTCCTGTTAAAATGCATTTAGAAAAAAATAATTCTTAGCAAAATGTACCTCCCAAAGAAAGCCTAATTGAAGGCGGAAAAAACAAGATATAGATAAATTCATTGTGATAATTAATGATAACGTTATTGGCAAATGAATGGGAGCTGAAAATTGCTCTGATGCATCAAGTGAAAAATACCCGCAGGCTGAAAGGTTTAACCAGTTCACCCCCAAGGGTTTTTATCCTAACGGACCAGAGCAATTTTCAGTTGTCAGTACTCCTCCCTTTTATTCCCTAATAACTTTATTACTACTTATCACAAGAAAATGATCTATACCTCGTTTTTTTCACCACCAATTAGGCTTTCTGTGGATAGTACATTTTGCTAAGAATTTTTTTATTCTAAATGCGTTTTAATGAGAACAACAGAAAAAAAAGAAAAAAAATCATTATTTCTCAGTTTTCAACCATTATAGTTTTAAAATTAAACATTCTCCTGTGGATAAAACAAGCACGTTTTATTTGCCAAGTTGTCCCGATTATTAAACAGTTTAAATGATGTCCCTATCACAATGTATGGCGACAGTATAGTTGTCCCGATTATTAAACAGTTTAAATGATGTCCCTATCACAATGTATGGCGACAGTATATTATTTTGAAATATAAGTGTTATTTTTCTGTTGTGTTTTTTTTTTTATTCTGGCCATAATTACAAGCCCCTATGTAATAAATTAAAATTAATTTCCCCCATAAAATATAAATTAACAAAGCTGAGTCCCTAAGGCAACTATTTATTTATTTATTTTTTGCTGATTTTTTTTTTTACAAGTGTTTTTTTTTGGGGGGGAGGGTTGGAAGTGTAATTTTATTAAGATCTGTATGTACTTGAAAATGAATATATTTTGTAGGTGTAATGTACTTTTTGGCCACAAGATAGGAAATGTTCACTTTTTTTTTTTTCCTTCACTTTATTTAATTGTTACATTTCCTGTTATTGTGAATGAACGTAGCCGCTGTTCGCGGTCACGTCCATTCACTCCAGGCACTGCGATTGGGTAGAGGACCGTACGGTCCTCTTCCCCAATCACCCAGCACGTTAGCCCGACGGAAAAAGCGGCGGTAGCGGCGCACACACGGCGGTAGCATCGGCGGGAACGCGGGACGTATTAAAACGTCATGTTGCTGTTAATAGCGGTAAGCATGACGTTTTAATACGTTAGGATGTCAGTAAATGGTTAAGTAAACCTGCAACTTTTAGAAAACAAAAGTGACATACTTGTGTCAGTAGGGGGAAAACTCAGGAAGCTCCAGACGCTTCCCCGATACTCCGTGACCCCTACGTTGGTGGCCGGGTCTTTCTTCATCTTCCCAGCTGTGCTCCCCTCCTTGTACAAGTGAGCCCCTCCGCTGCACAGGCACCAGTGGATTTCAGTAGCATGTGGCCGCTCGTGCAGAGACAAAAACTGTGCATGAGTGGTTCCATGCTACTGCAAAGGAGCGGGCCATATTTCGCGCCTGCGCAGTGCAACAGCGCTCATACATGGAGGGGAGTGTGGCCATGAGCAATCTTTGACTTTACTGTCGAAGATTGTTCAGATGGTCCCAGCACAGCGCAGGAGAGGTGTAGAGAGTCCGGGGAAGCTTCAGGACCATCCAGGGGATTCTCCCTACTGAGGTAAGTTTAAGTACCTACCAATTATTTTGTTAAAGGACCACTGTCGTGAAAATCTTAAAATTTTAAATACATGTAAGCATATACAAATAAGAAGTACTTTTCTTACAGTAAGTAGTGGAAATCTGACATTACCAACAGATTTTGCACTAGCCCATCTTCTCATGGGGGTTTATCAGGGTTTACTTTTTTTAAAAAAAATAAACACATGACGTAGCTGCAAATGAATATTACATACTAACCTCACCGTCAGTTCCTCTCAGAAGATCACCATTTTCTTCTTACAGTGATTCCTTCCAGTTCTGGCAATATTTTGTCAGAACTGAAATATACCAGTTGCTGTCAGTTATATATCAGCAGCTGTCAGTTACAGCTGAATGTGCAAAGTAATGTCCATGTTTCCCTATGGCGCAAGTGGTGTGATATTACAGTTTAACAGTGGGCTGACCAAGCTGTTAGGGGGTAATGGCCATTTTTAAAATGGAGGACGGAGAATTGTGCGCGCGGAGGGCTGGTGGGTGCGCGCGGCAGGCAGGTGCGCGTTCCTGCGCACCGACAAACCTAGAGCCCGTTTTTAAATGGGCTTAGGTCACTAGTGTCTTTATAAAGAATAAAGGCCATGCTGAGCCATGAAGAGACGGACTAACCCAAAACCTGTCGGTAATGTCAGATTTCTACTGCCTACAGTAAGTAACAGCGACATAGGAGAAAAGTAATGTATGGCTCATTTTACTCTGGAAAAAATGTACCTATTTTTTGTGTGTGTTTTCAATCTTAAGATTTTAGCAACAGTTCCTATTTAAGGTTACAGATACCCTTTAATTATTAGTGACCGTATTATAAGGTGTAATTTTTTTAGTATTCTCTGGGGCCAATAGCACATGTGTGATTGCATAATAAACAGGCCTGAATTTACATCACAGGAGTCTATAGGCACAGATGTCCTGGCACCCTAGACTTCACTCTTCATGCAAGTGTGCTGGCTGGCCCAGCTGTCACTTCTCCCTTACTTCCACTGCCTGTCATAGGTAGCTACAGGTTCCCCTCAGTATTAGGTGGCCAGAAGTACCCTCAATATTAAGTAGATAGAGGTGAGCCTGATGAAGGGAGATCTGATCAGTGGAATGCAGAAACCCGGGTGAGTAACTTTTAATTTACACTCCGCTCGAGACTCTGCATCTCGAGGAAGGAGGGAGGCACTTGGGGAGGGGAGTGAGCCGCCTTTCGATCATCAGAAGCCTGTAGGCTCGAGCCTACAGTGCCTTATGGTAAATCTGGCCCTGATAATAAAGTGAGTTTTAATCATTACTTCTTTATAGCCCTTGTAACTGCTGGTGTCATAGGTGTTTTGGAAAGGTGGAGGTTAACTACAGGGTGGGCCATTTATATGGACACACCTTAATAAAATGGGAATGGTTGGTGATATTAACTTCCTGTTTGTGGAACATTAGTATGTGTGAGGGGGGAAACTTTTCAAGATAGATGGTGACCATGGCGGCCATTTTGAAGTTGGCCATTTTTAATCCAACTTTAGTTTTTTCAATAGGAAGAGGGTCATGTGACACATCAAACATATTGGGAATTTCACAAGAAAAACAATAGTGTGCTTGGTTTTAACGTAACTTTATTTTTTCATGAATTATTTGCAAGTTTCTGACCACTTATAAAATGTGGTCAATGTGCTGCCCATTGTGTTGGATTGTCAATGCAACCCTCTTCTCCCACTCTTCACACACTGATAGCAACACCGCAGGAGAAATGCTAGCACAGGCTTCCAGTAGCCGTAGTTTCAGGTGCTGCACATCTCGTATCTTAGCAGCATAGACAATTGCCTTCAGATGACCCCAAAGATAAAAGTCTAAGGGGGTCAGATCGGGAGACCTTGGGGGCCGTTCAACTGGCCCACAATGACCAATCCACTTTCCAGGAACCTGTCGATCTAGGAATACTCGGACCTGACACCCATAATGTGGTGGTGCATCATCTTGCTCGCAAAAGTCAGGGAACATGCCAGCTTCAGTGCATAAAGAGGGAAACACATCATCATGTAGCAATTTCACATATCCAGTGGCCTTGAGGTTTCCATTGATGAAGAATGGCCCCACTATCTTTGTACCCCATATACCACACCATACCATCAATTTTTTTGTTCCAACAGTCTTGGAGGGATCTATCCAATGTGGGTTAGTGTCAGACCAATGCGGTGGTCTACAAATCTGTGTCTACAAAACTTTGTATGATTCGTTATCAGTGGTTGAGCAGATGCAGTCATTAGAACGTTTTTTTTCTCTCCTTGCCCTTAGTTGTCTGCCTCTCAGGACAGGGCCCCCTGTGGCTTCTGGCATCCCTTGCAGGGTCTATTGTTACGACCCTGGTCCTGTTACAATTTTTGTTTTGCCCATTCTGCAATTTCAGTGCGCCGATCTGGGTCATCCTCGTTGAGATGCTGCAGTAGCTGGAGTTTGTAAGGGTGCCATTTGTGAGTAGCTAATATCCGCCGAAGGATAATGCCACTCTACAGTGACATGCGGCGAGTGCTACGCTGTGGGCTCTTGCTGAATGAAGCTAGGACAGCCACTGATGTTTCTTCATTAGTGACAGATTTCATGCGTCCACATTTTGGCAAATCTAACACTGTACCAGTTTCACAAAACCTAGCAAGCAGTTTGCTAACTGTAGCATGGGAGATGGGTAGTCTCGTAGGGTGTCTTGCATTGAAATCTGCTGCAATGACCCAGTTACTGCATTCACCAGACATCAACACAATTTCTATCCTCTCCTCACGTGTTAACCTCGGCAACATGTCAATGGCTGTAAACAAAGAAACTTGTAAATAACTCATGAAAGAATAAAGTTACGTTAAAACCAAGCACATCATTGTTTTTCTTGTGAAATTCCCAATAAGTTTGATGTGTCACATGACCCTCTTCCAATTGAAAAAACAAAAAGTTGGATTCAAAATCGCCGACTTCAAAATGGCCTCCATGGTCACCACCCATCTTGAAAAGTGTTCCCCCTCACATATACTAATGTGCCACAAACAGGAAGGTAATACCACCAACCATTCCCATTTTATTCAGATGTATCCATATAAATGGCCCTGTACACATTTTTGCCGTAATATACAGTATAGTTGCAGTTATCCAGAACTCAACTAGGCAGCAGTCTCACTCTCAGCCACCAGCACATATCGCCGGCAGCACTTATAGTGGTGAAGGACAACTTCTTAGTCTGTTTGTGGGCTCTGCGGTGCTTACAGACTGAGATCCATGCCTCCATGCCTCCACCAAGGTTCATATACTTTCTATTACATTATTTTAACACTTAACCTCCTTAGCGGTAACCCTGTGCTGGACACGGGGTAAGCCGCTGCGGAGGATTTCTCAGGCCTTGCTGGGCCGATTTGCATAATTTTTTTTTTATACACTCAGCTAGCACTTTGCTAGCTGCGTGTTACTTACAATCGCTGCCGCTCCGCGCCGATTCGCCACTACCCACCGCGTTAGAGGGTGCCCCCCCCCCGAGACCCCGTGCGCTGCCTGGCCAATTAGTGCCAGGCAGCGCTGAGGGGTGGATCGGGACTCCCTCTGATGTCACAACGTCGGTGACGTCATCGTGCCTGTCGCCATGGCGATGGGGGAAGCCATAATGGAAATCCCGTTCAGAACGGTATTTCCGGACAGGCTTGATCACCCGAGGCGATCGGAGGGGGTGGGGGGATGCCGCTGCACAGCGGCTATCATGTAGCTAACGCTAGGCTATCTACATGATTTTAAAAAAAACATTGTTTAAATAGTGCTGCGCCGCGACCCTGGCGAATTTAATTGACTGCCAGGGAGGTTAACAGAGTTCATGGTATGTATATAGACTGGGGTATAGCACTGTATTAGCTAGGCCTATTTTTTATCATTGAGTCTCAAGCAACCAGAAAGCACACTTATCTGGCATCAGCTGATCCCCAATCCCCATCTGTAGCGATGATCATAATTAGCTAATTAAGGTTATCTGAAATTTTGTGTACATTTTCCCAATTATGGCCATAGGTAATTACAATTTGGACACTCAATTGATTTTGCATAGTCCATTTGTAATTTTGCGTATTTTTTGTGTAATTTCTTGCCGACTTGAGCGGTGAATAGCAAACCCCCTGCATGCTATCGTCACCAAAATGGCTATATGTTAAGGAGAACAGTGAAAATTTTTCAAAAAGCCCTTGAAGTTTTTGAGTAAATCAATTTGAAAAAAAGCAAAAGAAAAATGTTTTTTAAACTCAGAAAAATGACAGCTTAACCAGCTGAGCGGTCTGGACGAGCTCAGCTCGTCCAACACCGCCAGCGGCTGCCGCTCAGGCCCTGCTGGGCCGATTTTAATGAAATAAAAAGCAGCACACGCAGCCGGCACTTTGCCAGCCGCGTGTGCTGCCTGATCGCCGCTGCAGCGCGGCGATCCGCCGCGTGCAGCGGCGAAAGAGGGTCCCCCCAGCCGCCCGAGCCCAGCGTAGCCGGAACAAACAGTTCCGGCCAGCGCTAAGGGCTGGATCGGAGGCGGCTGACGTCAGGACGTCGGCTGACGTCCATGACGTCACTCCGCTCGTCGCTATGGCGACGATATAAGCAAAACAAGGAAGGCCGCTCATTGCGGCCTTCCTTGTTTATTATGGGCGCCGGAGGCGATCGGAAGAACGCCTCCGGAGCGCCCTCTAGTGGGCTTTCATGCAGCCAACTTTCAGTTGGCTGCATGAAATAGTTTTTTTTTTATTTAAAAAAAACCCTCCCGCAGCCACCCTGGCGATTTAATCAGAACGCCAGGGTGGTTAAAGAGAATCTGTACTCTAATATTCTTACAATAAAAAGCATACCATTCTATTCATTATTTTCTCCTGTGCCCCTCTGTGCTGTTTCTGCCACTCCCCGCTGCAATCCTGGCTTGTAATTAACAGTTTTAGGCAGTGTTTACAAACAAACTAACCAGCTTCTAATAGGCTCAGCTAAGCATAGTGTGTGAGTCATTCATAGTATGCAGGGGGCCTGCAGAGGCATCCATCTGAAAATGGCGCCTGTGAATAATGGCGCACAGTGTTGCCGCTAATCCGTTTGCCGCTTATCGCTATTTAACGTTAAAGCCTTATTGTTATTTAGCGTTAAAGCCTTATTGTTATTTAGCGTTAAAGCCTTATTGTTATTTAGCGTTAACACACAGAACCCTCTCTGTACCTATCCCTAACCCCTAAACCCCCCGGTGGTGCCTAACCCTAACCACCCCCCTGGTGGTGCCTAACCCTAACCACCCCCCTGGTGGTGCCTAACCCTAAGACCCACCCCCAGTGGTGCCTACCCTAACCACCCCCCTGGTGCTGCCTAACCCTAACCACCCCCCTGGTGGTGCCTAACCCTAACCACCCCCCTGGTGGTGCCTAACCCTAAGACCCCCCTGGAGGTGCCTAACCCTAACCTTGACAGTGTTACATTAAATCCATTCATCGTTTTGCAGTTAAATAACTTCTGCAGTTTGGCTTATGTAGGGCGCTATTGATAAATAACGTTAGTGTGTGCCACTATTGATAAATAACGTTAGTGTGTGCCACTATTGATAAATAACGTTAGTGTGTGCCACTATTGATAAATAACGTTACTGTGTGCCGTTTTTCTTCTTTTTTTCCCTGTGCGCCATTATTATGCAGTACTAACGATAAATAGCGATAAGCGTATCTTTTTAATGCGGCGCCATTTCTATGCATAGGCACTGTGCGCCATTATTCACTGATCCCCTGCAGAGGGTGTGTATCGCTTCTACCAATCACAAGCAGCCCTGCACATTCCACACAATCAAGCTTTAGCCCGACAAACAGGACAGAGGAAAGATACATTGATTTATTACAGAGACAGTGCAGTTAGGAAAGACTGCAGTAAGCCAGAGCAGATTAGAACAGGCATAGGAACTTATAGGATAGAAGAACTAAGGCTGAAAAATTTGTTACAGAGTCTCTTTAAAGAGAGTCTGAAGCGAGAATAAATCTCGCTTCAGACCTCATAGATAGCAAGGGCATGTGTGCCCCTGCTAAAACGCCGCTATCGCGCCGCTAAACGGGGGTCCCTTCACCCCCAAATCCCCTCGGTGCAGCGGGGGAGCGCTTCCTGGTTGGGGCAGGGCTGACCGCCGCAGCCCTGCCCCACGCGCGTCTGTCAGCGCGTATCTCCGCCTCTCCCCCGGCCCTCTAGGTCTTCCTTCACTAAGAGGGGCGGGGGAGAGGCGGCGATGCGCCGCTGATAGACGCGACTGGAGGCAGGGCTGCAGCCGTTAGCCCTGCCTCCAGGAACGACCAACTTTGCGACCAAGTCTTGCGGGGGTGGGTTTGGGGGTGAAGGGACCCCCGTTTAGACGCGGGATGGCGGCGTTTTAGCAGGGGCACACATGCCCCTGCTAACTATGAGCTCTGAAGCTAGATTTATTCTCGCTTCAGAGTCTCTTTAAGGGCTCTTTCACAGTAATGTCGCACGTTACAACAACATGTAACGCACAATAACTTACAGCAATGACAAATCAATGGGCTGTTCACACTGCAGACGTTGCGTTGGTGTCTAACGCTGCACGTTAAATGAAAGTTCTTCACGCTATGCGTTATACATGTTTTTAGCTGTGTTAGACTGTTTGCCCATGCTCAGTAATTTTTTTTTTTTTTACGCATGCACCATTTTCGTTCTATCACTGTGCGACGAAAACATGCGCAAAAAACGCAGGGCTATATAATGTCCAAGGTATAGTCTTTCAATGCGTTGCGATAGGGGCACGTTATGCGACCTTAACGTCGCATCAAACGCAACGTCTTACTGTGTAAGAGGCCTTAAGGACCACTCCAGTGAAAAAAGTAAAAGGTTAAAATCTGACAGAACCGGCAGGTTTTAGACTAGTCAGTATCCTCATGGGGGATTCTCAGGGTTTTCTTTGTTTTCAAAACTACTTCCTGAATGGCAGTTTAACTTCCAAAATAGTAAGATACCAGCCAGCCTTCCTACTCACTTGCACACTATTTTGGCAGGTATACTAAGCAAACTGCCGTTCAGGAAATGCTTTTGAAAACAAAAGAAACCCTGAGAATGCCCATGAGGAGATGGACTATTCCAAAACCTGTTTTTGGGAGGGTTAGGAGGCGCCCGGTCAAGGTTTTGTTATATATGTATGCTTTACATACCTGTCGGTTCTGTCAGATTTTAACTGCTCACTGTTCACGCTGGAGTGGTTCTTTAAAGAGTATATACTTTGATCCACAATCAGCCTGCATGTAATCATCTTTACTACTGGCAGACATGAAAAAAACACTGCCATTATCTATAACCACACCCCCAACATTGCAATAGTCTAAAACGTTGTTTTTTTTAAATATACATAAGCACAGAGTGAGATATTGCTTGCATGGCAGTTGGAAACAGCCATTATTTCCCACAATGCAATGAGGCTCAAAAACAGCAAACTGTCAGGACCATGGCCCTGACATCACACTGTGGGAGGGGTTTCACCACAGTATCAGCCATGCAGAGCCCCCTGATGAAGAAAAGGTAAAGATTTCTCGTGGGAAAGGGGGTATCAGCTACTGATTGTAATTTAAAGACTTTGATTCAAATTTAAACTTCATTCCAATTGTTACTCTCATTCTATGCACAAGCCGATGTCAATTTGTGGCATTTAAAAAAAAAATAGTTTTATAATACAAACTACGCGCCCCCTGGTAATACACTGTCAATGCCTTTTGGAGAAAATGCCTGATATCGGCGAAAGATCTGAATCATCTTTTTATCTTTAATTGCATGGATTTTCGTTTGCATTACATCACTTTACAATTGGACCACTTGCAGGCAGTCATGACCTCCTTAATCAATCAGATCTGCTTTGGTAGCTGGCAGAGAGAGATCAGTACATAAAAAACAAGATCTAATCCGTTCACACGTTGCAGGCGGTGGTATAAAATGAAATTGGCACCAAATTAGAGTCCATTAACCCAGTCATGGGCTGCCTTCTAGCTCTTGGCACCTCCATAAAGTCTACAAGCCATAATCCGGCTGTAATCCTATTACCTACGGCTAACTGTATCAACATGGTCTGGGAAAGACGGCAGAGTGCAGTTCTGTCACAGCAAAGAGGGCCACAATTCAATTAGGAGCTGAATTTGCTCACATTTACTATTCACAGGCGTAGACAACCTTGCAGCGGGACAGTGAGAGCATTTTATCACAGCAAAGCGGCACACACAAACGGAGGTGTCAGAGTTTACAGCTTCTACTGTCGCCAAACAGGATTATTGCGAGCGCGTTATGAATGAACGCTGGACTCCAGGAACCTGTTGTGGTGCCGGAAGGATTCAGGCATAATTCCACAGCTCCCAACCAGTGGCGTAACTAAATTCAGCCCCCCAATGTTCCCTTGCCTCCCCTTGGTGCCCTTCACGGCCTCGGGCCCATCTCACAAGGGTCATAAAACAGGTGTGTCCATCATGATCCTCACTCCCATAACAAGTGTAACCACAAAACACCTGATCTGTAGTCCCTTGTATCAGTCCCTTGTATCAGAGGAAGGATGGCTTAGTAGTCGGGGCAATTGCAGGGGTGTTACACCCCTTTAGTTACACCCATGCTCCCAACTGTCCCTTTTTCAGAGGGACAGTTCATCTTTGAGACCCAAATCCCTCTTTCTCCCTCATTTGTCCCACTTTCAGGATTGATGTACAGATCCATGTAAATGTATGTATTTTCTACAGTAAAATGTGTTTAACTGACTCTAAACTATATTTCCATAATTTAAATTGATTTATTATTTTCAAATGTGATAATGAAGTAAGACTATTGATGAGAAGAATGAATGATAAAACTACATCTCTTGCTTCTGAATTCTTTGTGATATGCATGATGAGGGGTGTGGTGGAGGCATGGTGAGAGGTGTGGCAGGGGCGTGACAGGGGTGTGTCTTAACCTTCCTGGCGGTAACCCCGAACATAGTTCGGGGTAAGCCACGCAGGAGGTTTTCTCAGGCCCTGCTGGGCCGATTTTCATAATTTTTTTTAGCACTTTGCTAGCTGCGTGAGCACACCGATCGCAGCCGCCCCGCGCTCGATTGCTGCTATCCGCCGCTCCGCTCCCCCCAGACCCCGTGCGCTGCCTGGCCAATCAGTGCCAGGCAGCGCTGAGGGGTGGATCGGGACTCCCAATGACGTCACGACGTCGGTGACGTCATCCCGCCCCGTCGCCATGGCGATGGGGGAAGCCCTCCAGGAAATCCTGTTCTTGGAACGGGATTTCCTGATCGGAAATTGCCGAAGGCGATCGAAGCGGGCGGGGGGATGCCGCTGCACAGCGGCTATCATGTAGCAAGCCCTGGGCTCGCTACATGATTTAAAAAAAAAAAAAAAAAGACTGCTGCGCTGCCTCCTGGCGGAATTTAATAGACCGCCAGGAGGGTTAAAGTGTCCCTCTTATTTATCTCAAAATTTCGGGAGATATGCAATTCTGGGGGCCATTTCCAAGAGCATCCTGCCTGGCCCATGATTTCCTGATAGTTACATAGTTTGGTTCAACTAGGAGAAAAATAAAAAAATGATCTACATTTGGGTCCTACAAGCCTTAAGGAGAACCCGAGGCAGGTATTTGTAATCTTAAGAGACTACAGAGGCGTGTCCTGTCTGTGCATAATGACATGCCTCTGTGGTCTCGCTATTGCCCCCTCTAGTCCCCCCCCCCTCCCAGGTCTCCTGTGCCCCCCTGTAAAAAGCACCCGGCTAGCGACAAGGAGACTGTCTATTTACCGTCCGTATGTCATTCAATGCACTCTCCCCCGCCTCTGTCCCCGCTGCTGCCCGCCTCCTGTGAGCTTCCTCCAATTGGAAGCTAAGCCACGACCCAGGAAGTACCTCCCAGGTCGCGGCTTAGCTTCCTCTGTGGTCTCTTATCATTTCAAATACCCGCCTCGGGTTCTCTTTAACATATTCCAGATGAACTAGGAAAAGGCAAAAAAGTGTTACAAGGCCAGTTAATAGGGATGGTTGAAAAATGGCAATTTCCGATTCTGCAGAAATTCTGATTTCCGCCAATGCCGATTATCGATTCCACAGATTTCTGATATTTCCATTTTCCAATTTCCGAGGAGTCTTTTTTGGTCATTTTGTGCATTCTCTGATTGGCCAAAATACTTCCAAGTTGACTCTGCATTCTCTGATTGGTCCAATGCTTCCAAGTTCTGTGATTGGGCTAAAATTACTGAGTTTTCCGATTTCCAATCAGAAATGCAGAAATGATGATTCCGGGAAATCTAAATGAGCATCCATACCAATAAACCTTTAAAGTGTACTCGAGACGTACAGAAAAAAATTATTTATTATCTCCAGGTCGATCAACTCTGCAAGAGTTACCTAGTAATTTTAGCTGTGGATATCCCTCAATGCAAGGACAGCATCCAATCATTTAATGCAGATATACAATTTGTCTCCAATTATTTCCTGTGGAAAATATTCCACATTATAACCACTGTTACTGTAAAGAACACCTTCTTGGCAAAAATATTTCCTCCATATGCAGATCATGCCCCCTTCTACTTTGTACAGACCCAGGGACAAAAACCTTATCTGCCAAGCTTGTGTATTGCCCAATGTCCTTTTATGTGTTAATACATGTTAATCAGATCACCCCTTAGCTGCCATTTGTTCAAGCAAAATAAACCCAGTTTGTCAGGGAGCGACGCATAGACTCCCGACCCTCCCTTTGTGTCGCCAAGAGATCCAGAGAGGCCAGATCATCTCAGCCAAGAGTAGACTGAGGTCATTGTTCCCCTTTTTACCTAACATGTGGATGCCAGCTACAGACCCTCCAGTCCAGATGCATCACCAATAGAGTTGGGCCGAACGGTTCGCCTGCGAACAGTTCCATGCGAACTTCCGTGGTTCGCGTTCGCGTCCCGCAGGCGAACCTTTGCGGAAGTTCGATTCGCCCCATAATGCACCATGGAGGGTCAACTTTGACCCTCTACATCACAGTCAGCAGGCACAGTGTAGCCAATTAGGCTACACTAGCCCCTGGAGCCACTCCCCCCCTACTAAAAGGCAGGCAGCGGCGACCATTACGGTCACTCGTGTGCCTGCATTAGTGAGAGTAGGGCGAGCTGCTGCACACTCTCTCTCATAGGGAAAGATTAGTTAGGCTTAGCTTGTCCCTGGCTGCATACCTGTTCTGTGAACCCACCACTGCATACCTGTTCTGTGAACCCACCACTGCATACCTGTTCTGTGAACCCACCACTGCATACCTGTACTGTGAACCCACCACTGCATACCTGTTCTGTGAACCCACCACTGCATACCTGTACTGTGAACCCACCACTGCATACCTGTTCTGTGAACCCACCACTGCATACCTGTACTGTGAACCCACCACTGCATACCTGTTCTGTGAACCCACCACTGCATACCTGCTCTGTGAACCTGCCACTGCATACCTGTACTGTGAACCCACCACTGCATACCTGTACTGTGAACCCACCACTGCATACCTGTTCTGTGAACCCACCACTGCATACCTGTTCTGTAAACCCACCACTGCAGACCTGTTCTGTGAACCCACCACTGCATACCTGTTCTGTGAACCCACCACTGCATACCTGTTCTGTGAACCCACCACTGCATACCTGTTCTGTGAACCCACCACTGCATACCTGTTCTGTGAACCCACCACTGCATACCTGTTCTGTGAACCCACCACTGCATACCTGTACTGTGAACCCACCACTGCATACCTGTTCTGTGAACCCACCACTGCATACCTGTACTGTGAACCCACCACTGCATACCTATTCAGTGAACCTGCCACTGCATACCTGTACTGTTCAGTGAACCCGCCACTGTGTACCTGTTCTGTTCAGTGAACCTGCCACTGTATACCTGTTCTGTTCAGTGAACCCGCCACTGCATACCTGTTGTGTTCAGTGAACCTGCCACTGTATACCTGTTCTGTTCAGTGAACTCGCCACTGTATACCTGTTCTGTTCAGTGAACCCGCCACTGCATACCTGTTCTGTTCAGTGAACCCGCCACTGTATACCTGTTCTGTTCAGTGAACCCGCCACTGCATACCTGTTCTGTTCAGTGAACCCGCCACTGCATACCTGTTCTGTTCAGTGAACCCGCCACTGCATACCTCTTCTGTTCAGTGAACCCGGCACTGCATACCTGTTCTGTTCAGTAAACCCGCCACTGCATACCTGTTCTGTTCAGTGAACAGTTTGGTGTGTCAGTGTGAAGCAGTACCTTAATTACACTACCTGATTGATGTATACACATGCAAGATGTTTTAAAGCACTTTAGGCCTGTCATTTAGCATTCAATATGATTTCTGCCCTTAAAACGCTGCTTTGCGTCAAATCCAGATTTTTCCCGGGGACTTTTGGCGTGTATCCCACTCCACCATGCCCCCCTCCAGGTGTTAGACCCCTTGAAACATCTTTTCCATCACTTTTGTGGCCAGCATCATTTTTTTTTTTTAAAGTTCGCATCCCCATTGAAGTCTATTGCGGTTCGCGAACTTTAACGCGAACCGAACGTTCCGCGAAAGTTCGCGAACCCGGTTCGCGAACCTAAAATTGGAGGTTCGGCCCAACTCTAATCCAGAGACCAGGTCATCTCAGCCAAGAGTAGACTGAGGTAATTGATCCCCTTTTTACCTAGTATGTGTATGGTGGCTACGGACCTTTTTGATGCATCAACAGGACATCCAGAGACCAGTTAATCTCGGCAAAACGCAAGTCGAGATCATTGTTGCCCCTTTTACCCCTCCTGCGCTAGATGTTTAACCACAATTGTCTTCATTTTCAACACATCATAACTGTTGGCTTGTGGAAAGAAGGCTAGGACTGCAATCCCTTCTGCTCTTTGTTTCTTGTAAAAACATGGAAGTGTAATCTGCCTTCTCCACGCCTTGTGAATAGGGATGCTCGGAATTGCAATTTTTCCGTTCCGCGGTAATTCCGCATACCGCCGATCCCAAACTCCGCTTCCATTTAATTCCGGCGGTATTCTGGACCAGTTCCGCGGAATTCCTCGGTATTCCGCGGTATTCGGAATTCCGTCGGAAAAATTTTAAAATCTCTATCTTTTCTCTCCTCCTCCTCCTCCATCCATCCAGTACAGAATTGCAGATTTTCAAAACAGCTTATATACCATAGCTGGGATTTGAACCCAGGACGCAGTGGGTAGTAGGTATCTGTCTTACCCTCTAGACCATGAATCACACTACATGCTAAAACTGGCCTAGCATAAAGCATGCTACCATTATGATCAATTCGATAGTAAAAGTAGCATGATTAAGGATTTGTACTTTTTGAAAAGCATGCTTATATACCATAGCTGGGATTTGAACCCAGGACTCAGTGTGTAGTAGGTATCTGTCTTACCCTCTAGACCATGAACCACACTACATGCTAAAGCTGGCCTAGCATAAAGCATACTACCATTATGATCAATTCGATAGTAAAAGTAGCATGATTAAGGATTTGTACTTTTTGAAAAGCATGCTTATATACCATAGCTGGGATTTGAACCCAGGACTGAGGAGGGAGGGAGAGAGAGAGAGAGAGAGAGAGAGAGTGTTTTGGTGTTATTACGGAAAATTCCACCGGAATTATAAAATTTCCGCGGAATTCCGTTTGAGAGGTATAGGAATTCCGTTTTGACTACCGCAATCGGAATTAATGCAATTCTGGCCGGAATCACGGAATTAATAATTCCGCTGAATTTTCCGAGCACCCCTACTTGTGAATAATGATGGAGAAAGATACCTGCTTGGAGCAAACTTCATGGTTGTTCTCCATCCAAAGTAAACAATGCATGGCCTTCACAAATGGAGTGTATGCTCTGCTTGGCCTGCGGTTACATTGCCTGAATATGTGCCCAGTACAAGGATGTCAAATAAACATTTTGGTGAATGTTTATCATTATAAGCAGTGGCGTAGCTAAGAAGCTATGGGCCCCGGTGCAAGTTTTACATTGGGGTCCCCCAAGCACTCCGCACATAACAATTGATATGGCGCACCAAAACCTAACAAGGACATCTACAGTGTCAGAGGTGCAAGAAGGGGATAGGAAACAGTGTGTTAATGATTACTACTATTCAAAGCATCTATAGAAGTGAATATTATCTGCACAGAACCAATAAAGAGATAATACTGTGGTTGAAGGAGGGCCCCCTGTGGCCCAAGGGCCCCAGTGCGGTCCCAACCTCTGCACGCACTATTGCTACGCCCCTGGTTATAGGAGTAAATGGTGTTATACTTTGGCTTTCAGCTTAAGCTAAAACACGAGACTCGGCCCCCATCCACCATGTATTCTTCTCCATTTGTCTCTCTTTGAGGTCTTTTCAGCATGGTGGGCTGCACGGTGGTGTAGTGCTTAGCACTCTCGCCATGCAACGCTGGGTCGCCGGTTCAAATCCCAGTCAGGTCAACATCTGCAAGGAGTTAGTATGTTCTCCCCGTGACTGTGGGTTTCCTCCGGGCACTCCGGTTTCCTCCCACATCCCAAAAACATACAGATAAGTTAAATGGCTTCCCCCTAAATTGGCCCTAGACTGCGATACATACACTACACAATACACACATAGGCATATGACTATGGTAGGGAATAGTTTGTGAGCCCCTTTGAGGGACAGTTAGTTACAAGACTATGTACTCTGTACAGCGCTGCATAACATGTTGGCGCTATATAAATACTTGAATAAATAAATAAATATTTGTACAGATCTGTCTATATTTATCTTCTAAAGTTTATACCCAGATTTCAAACTATGGCCCTGCTTCTTTTCAAAAATAAATGATTGCTTTACTGAAAATGTCTTTGGCTTATGAAATCCTCATGGTCTTGAACTGGGGGATTTTTGTGTTTATGTGGTGGGGTTTTTTTATGTAGGTTAATTTGTTGCACTATTCTGTATTTGCTCCTGAAGAAGCCTGTAAGGGTAAAACATGTAGAACAGTATGTTTTAAATACTTCACAATGCAACCTGTTTCTCAGGCAATCTCCTGCTTCATCAGGCAAAAATCAGAGTAACTGGGAAGCACAGAAACAGTAAGCACATATTATTTTAGTTATCTGTTGGTTAACTCTAGCATTCCTTTACTATAAACTTTGTGTGGCCTATATATATGTGTATATATGCATTCCCAGTATTGCTTAGCTTAGGCTGTTTAGCTTTGCAGAAATCTCCTCCAACAGCACTCTGGGAGACCAGGCATTATTTTCACTGGCTTAGGAACTCTCAATGAACAAACAGTCCGTGGAGCTTCACCTGACAGCCCTAAAGATGTCGCCATCTGTGATAAATTTCAGAACATAAATCAGGGTTAAGAATAATTTTGCAGTGGGCAAACACTGACTAAATAAGTCATAAATTAATATTGTAAAAAAAGATAACCAATTTTATTCATTATGTTACTATGGATCTACACTACAGTTCCTTTAAGTTTCCCCTTTAACTTAAAGAGACTCTGAAGCGAGAATAAATCTCGCTTCAGAGCTCATAGTTAGCAGGGGCATGTGTGCCCCTGCTAAAACACCGCTATCCCGCGGCTAAACGGGGGCCCCTAACCCCCAAACCCACCCCCGCAAGACTTGGTCGCAAGTTGGTCGTAAATCTTCTTCTTCCTGGAGGCAGGGCTAACGGCTGCAGCCCTGCCTCTAGTCGCGTCTATCAGACGCGCATCGCCGCCTCTCCCCACCCCTCTCAGTGAAGGAAGACTAAGAGGGGCGGGGAAGAGGCGGAGATACGCGGTGACAGATGCGCGTGGGGCAGGGCTGCGGCGGTTAGCCCTGCCCCAACCAGGAAGCGCTCCCCCGCTGCAACGAGGGGATTTGGGGGTGAAGGGACCCCCGTTAAGCCGCGGGGTAGCGGCGTTTTAGCAGGGGCACACATGCCCCTGCTAACTATGAGGTCTGAAGCGAGATTTATTCTCGCTTCAGACTCTCTTTAAAAGAGAAAAATGATTTTTTTTTTCCTTAGCGTTGTATCCTCTGCCTCCCCCTCATTGCTCTCCACATTAGTTATGCTATACCAGCTGCTTTTACCGTTCTTCCCACAAGCCAGTGCGCCCACTGGAGAGATAAATATTTAATCATATGATTTATTTTCCCCCCTATAATATCAATTTACCTTCCATTTTGTTGTCATAATAATAACCCCATTAGAGATTCATGACCCCCCGAATATCGCCATGATGTAATGTTTGCGCATGTGGGGAGGCAGGCTCGGTGCAGAGGTGGGTCAGTCATTATGTAACGATGCTATTAAATATGCATGGAGTCAGCAATTACATGTGTAATTAGTGACTCCCGCGTATTGATCACTGGGAGCAGGGACAGCGGCTAGTCTGTCATCGCAGGACAAACATCCCTCATAGAAAACAACAATAACACTATAGATGTTTGGGCATTTGTATTGTTAAAACCCAAGTCTAGGCGTGAATGTTTTCCTGGGTGATCTGCAACAGAGGCGGGATTTCTCAGAAAGGAAACTGGATGATCTGCTCATTATTACTGCCATTATTTGTTTATATGGTATGTGTTTATATAGCATTGGCATCTTCTGCAGCACTTTACAGAGTACATAGTCATGTCACTGACTGTCCTCAGAGGAGCTCACTATCTAACCCTACCATAGTCATAGTCTTATGTACTGCCATATTATTATTATGTGTTTATATAGTGCTGCTGACATCTTCTACCACACTTTACAGAGTACATAATCATACCACTGACTGTCCTGTCCCCACAGGAGCTCACAATCTAATTCCTACCATAGTCATAGTCTAATGTCCTACCATATTATTATTATTATTTGTTTATATAGTGCTGACATAGGTAGCGTGAGCATTGCTAGGGTAAGGTGCTTTATGATACAAGCATATCCAGCGTTACTCTTACAATGCATGTGTTACCTAGGTAAGACAGGTCACTGTAATCTTGCCAACGGCAACTTACCAATCTTTATTATTATTATTTAGTATTTATATAGTGCTACTATCTCCTGCAGAGCTTTTAAAGTGTATATATAAATATAGTCTTGTCACTAACTGTCCCTCAGAGGGGCTCACACAGGGCCGGCCTTAGGTTTCACAGCGCCCTGAGCGAATTTTTGTGCCAATCCCCCACCCCCCCCCCTTCATCCTCTTCCCACGTGCGCGCACACACAGGCACATATCAGTGGGACAATTAGCCCCCCCTCCCATTTAGAATGATAGGACAGCACCGACAATTTGCACCACACATTATAGCCGCAGTGCAACACCCCAAAAAAATGCCCTCAGACTCAGTATAGGTAGGTAGCCAGGTATAGGTGCCCCCAGTATAGGATCTCATGTGTAGGTGTCCTCAATATAGGTTGCCAAGCATAGGTGCCCCCAGTATAGGAAGTCAGTTGAAGGTCTCCATCCCCCATAGGTAGCCAGCTATAGGTGCACCCAGTATAGGAAATCGGGTGTAGGTGCCCTCAGTATAGGGCACTTGGAAGCCGGCGCCCTGAGCGACCTCTCCAGTTGCTCAGGTCAAAGGCTGGCTATGGGCTAACAATGTAATCCCTGCCACAGTCATATGTCCAAAGCATATTCTTTGTTCACCTCGGAACTCAAATATCTCACTTCCCCCATTCATTTGATAATAATTTTATCACTAATGATCACACCAAAATGAACCATATATTGTTTTTGCGGGGCAGACTAGGCTTACTTTCGGTAGCACTTTTTGCTAGCAATTATTTTATTTCCTATGCACTTAATAAAGAATAAGAATTTTAAAAAAAGTCATTATTGCTCAGTTTTCAAGTTCAAGTTTTTCAAAAGTGCTACTGTAGATAAAACCTACACATATGATTTGCCCATTTGTCCTTGTGAATACAGCATTTAAATGACGACCCTAGCATAATGTATGGTGACAATATTTTATTTGGAAATAAAGGTGTATTTTTTTAGTTTTGTGTTTCTTTATACTAAATCAAGAATTACAAGCCATTATTTGCAAAAATAACAGCAATGTACCCTCATGACACACATATTAATGAAGTTGAGCCTATAAGGTACCGATTTATGTATTTTTTTTAAATGCTGTAGTTTTTTTTACAAGTGTTTTATTTTGGTAACTGTGGGGGAGGTGGGTAAAGGGATTAATAAATAATGGGGGATTTTTTTAAATGCAATTTAAATGTATTTTTACTTTTGTCCACTAGATGCCCCCACATGTTATCCTGTGTACTGTGAAAAGTAAACAAGAAGTGATTTGTATGTGTTTTTTACTTTTATTTTATGAATGCCCACAGGCATCTCACTGATGCTGGTGATCAGGCACTTTGATCGGCTTTGGAAACGCATGTTCCCATTTACCAATCACAAACCGGTGGGACATGTGACAGCGCGCATGTGGCAGGTAAACAGACAGATATGAATATTTACCCCACTGATTCATAAGTGAAGTTTTCAGGGGCATGAATATGCATAGCAAGGATCCGGAAGTGGTTAAATAGTTTTGACGCACTGATTGCTTGCATGTTTACACTATGTTTATGGCCCGAGTTAGGACAAATATAAACATTGGCGAACCTCTATGCAGTGTATGACTACACAAAACAATGTATTCTTTTGTAACAAAGACTACGGTTATTAACTTAGTTGTAGGGATAGCATTGGTTCTTGCATGATTGATTTCCACAAAAGCTTTTGCATTCAAGTGTCCAGAGGGTTAATTGACAGAGGCGTTGCTTGGATCCTCAGAGTCGGGGCAGTTTTGGGCCCTCCAGCTAGAAAATGGGTGTGGCCAGGCAAACGAATGTGGGTGTGGTCATGAGTGGAGCCAAATTTACACGAACTTAACAACAGTCTAAGTAGGCCTGTCCAGAAAAATGTTGGATGAAGCCCCCTCTCCATTAATACAATAAAAAAAAACTGCAGCATCCTATATAATAATCTGTCTGTGTCCCTTCATCCTCCTGTGTCTGTGTGTTTAGACCAGCGTGCATGCGCGGCACATGGGCGGACTTTAGATAGCACAGGAAGATGGGTGCAAGGGGCCGGCGTGTGAGTGCGCGAAGCGGCACGTGTGCGCGTTGCTGCAGTTGTTTTGTGTGGGGGTGTATGCGTAGTGGTCACATACGCATAGCGACTGTGAACATGCACGCTGACCATGCAGGCGAAGTTGCATTGGTGGAGGCAACGGGGGTGGGGCATAGCATCCAAGGCTTAGCACCCGTTATTGTAATGGGCCTAAGGTCTAGTATCACAAAAATAGGCAGTGTCACTTAAACATAACTAGGCAGAGTTACCTGGCTTCTGTGCTGGCTAGTCTGGCTTTCTGCTGGTAGGGCTGGCCTGCTGGCAGGTTGTCTGGCAGTTCCCCCATAGCATTCCCTGACCTCCTAGTGGACCCCCTCCCATGCTCCCATGGGCCACCCATTCAGGCACCAATGCTCCCAGCATCAGAGCTGGGACAAAGTCCTCCAGCACCCAAGGCTGAGACACCAAAGTGCGCCCCTCCACCCCTCCCACCCCAGCTGTCACACACTGATTGCTATTAGACTAAGAGGGCCACAGGGCCCACAACCTCCCCAACACCTTAATATCTAGTTCTCTGGCTTGCAGTCACTGCTATGTATCCCCTTTTCTTATTTCTTTCTGCTTCATACACAATTAGGGATGACAGCTGAATGAATTGTGCGCCCCCTCCTACACTGCGCCCTGAGGCTGGAGCCTCTCCAGCCTATGCCTCGGCCCGGCCCTGCCCAGCATGCCCCCATAAAGGAACCACGGCACCCAGTATAACCACATAGAGGCACCACAGCACCCAGAATAACCCTGATTGATGCACCACAGCTCCCAGCATGCCTGCCATTGAGGCACCACAGCTGACTCTGCCTGGGGGACATCCAGGGCACCCCAGAATTGATCCGGGTCACGTGCCATTGATCTTTGGGGCTAGCAACGCCACTGTTAATTGATTTTGCAATTTAGGGAGAAGCCAATTAACTTTTCTGTATATTTTTGGAATGTAGACAAGACAAGACAAATGACATTTATATTGCACTTTTCTCCTGGCAGACTCAAAGCGCTTGAGCTGCAGCCACTAGGGGCACACTCAACAGGCAGTAGCAGTGTTATTGAGACTAGCCCAAAAACTCCTTACTAAATAGGTACTGGCTTACTGAACAGGAAGAGCCGAAATTCTAAACCAGGTCACCTGTGCCAGAGGCAGAGCCCTTAACCATTACACTATACAGCCACCAATGTAGGAGAAACTGGAGAGCCCGGAGGAAACCGACGCAAACACTGGGAGAACATACAAGCTCCTTGCAGTTTGTGCCCTTGCCACTAGATCAGCTCCTAGAATTTCCTGTGCAGTCTCTCATGCCTGATACCCCTGTGCCCTCTGACTTACCCAGAGCCCTGTAGATCACTAATATCAGGGACATCTCGGCCCAAATACTGCTGTGTTTTTTACACAACTCCCTTTGATTTAAATGAGAAAATGGTAATTAACAGACTGACAAGAGCCATATGGTGCCATAAATACTCTCATATTCCAGACAAAATAACAAATGTGTTAGCCTGGCTTGTCTAGAACACAGAGCCGGCCCTCCAGAATTTATGGCTGGGGGATCAGGACAGCTGCGAGGGGCTTTAATGTATAAAGACGCTGAAAGCTTTGCAAGTGAGAACTGTTCTTTGCCATTAATCTGTGAAAGTTTTTTTTCCTGCTTTTACTGTAAGTAAATTCTTAAATCGTGCCAATGCCTTGTGTGTCCAATTTCATATAATAGCTGCAGAAACAGCTTCCTATAATGATTTACGTTCTATTTTTTTTTTCTTATTCAAAATTTAATTTTGCTTGTATTTATTATTATTGTAATTATGGGCGCCCGATAAATATCATTTTCAACATTCGAATATTAAAGTTTTTGAAACATGTTATCGTTTTCAATCTTGCAACATTATAGTTTTTGTAATATTATTTATTTTATGCATACAAATTTTGTTAGGCACCACCGGGAGGGGGGGGGGGGGGAGGGTCTTAGGGCTAGACAACACAGGGAGGGTTAGGCACCGCCAGGGGTTTTTAGGGTTAAGCATTACCAGGCGGTTCTTAAGGTGGCCACTAACAGTCCAATTTCTAACGAAAAATCGTTCGAGCAATCAGATATTCTGATCGGATTTGTTGTAAATAATCTCCATTGGTGGACACAATCGATTATGAACGAGTGAAAAAAAATGTCTTTCGAATGAATTTTCGTTGAACCAAAATTTGGATTTTCTTGTTGGTTGTAATAGATAGGAAGCAAATATTGGTTCGTTGATGGTGTAGTGAACAATGTATTACAATATTTCACTTCCGTTCAGAATTTCTGATCGCTCGAACGATTTTTCGCTCGAAATTGGACCGTTAGTGGCCAGCTTTAGGGGTAGGCACCACCGGGAAGGGAGGGTCTTAGGGTTAGGCATCGGTAGAGGATGGTTCTGTGTGAGAGTAGGGTTAGGTTAAGCTGTTCTACTCTTTTATTATCGTTATTAACAATTTTCATTTGGCAATATTATTATGATCGGTACTTATCGCTTACCTGTTTTCGCCTTCTCCCCACGGCCAGTTCAAAGCGGTCCTAATTGTTAACAAAGATTTCAGCTTCGCTCCGTGCCCATTTTTGCTTGCACCTCTATTTTATGCATGCTTCCTTAGGCGCTGCTTGTTGTCTTCGGGGGTCCGTCCTATTTCCTGTCCCCAATCCTCTAAGTATTCCACTGGATCTTCAAAACTTTCAGGGCATCTCTGCAACAAAAATTTCTGAAAAAAACGTGAAAAAAGTGTATCAAAATCCGGACAGTGGCATGGCAGAGGAGGATCAACTGCGAAATAGTCACCAAAAATATATATTTTACACAAACGCTTTTTTAATGGTTACTTTTTAAAATGTAATGGCAGCTGAATTGTGTGGTTAATAGCAAAACCCCTCATACAGGGGCAGTGGGAACAAGAGGAAAACATTTTTTCAAAAAGACCTTATAGTTTTGGAGAAAATTGATTTTAAAGTTATGACAGGAAAAAGTATACATTTAAATGCAGCAAATGACAGAAAATGTATCAACCTAATGGTAGTGTAAATTTACATATATCAAAAGAAAGAGCAGTGAGGGCACCCCCTCCCGAGTCTCTTTAACCCCTTTTCCCCATGTAGGCTGAGATAGCCAGAATGTGGAGCCCCGGCCTTATGGGGATTCGCATCCTGAGCTATACCAGCCCACATGGTCCATGGTATGGGGGGGCTCCGGGGGGGAGGGGCGGCCAAACCTCCCCCTCTCCCCCAGAGCCCTTGCCCATTCCATGGACAAGGGGCTCTTCCCCACCTCCGGTGCTCCAGAAGGAGGTTGAGATTGACAACGCCTGGGGGGAGGCATGGTGGCATCTGGGAGTCCCCTTCAAGAAGGGGACCCCCAGCTGCCAGCACCCCTCCTCAAGAGAGATGAGTATACCCATTTCCACAAAGTGTTAAAGAAATTAGAACGTAACCACAAGCAAAGTTCTTTAATACACTCAATTAACCATAAATAGTTACCTCCAAAAAATGTTCCCATGCCAATATCCTCGGAAATGGTCCCATGCCAATATGCTCTAATGCTTCAATCTTCATTGAAGACCTCCGTGCACCTGCCACCACACACCGCCGCTCCCTGCACAGCTCTAGTTATACTAAGTATAGCTAGAGCCAAAGAATCTTTACATTTGGCTCCAAGGGTCCCCATTGGTCTGTTAAAGGGAAGGTTCAGGGACTATACGAAAAAAATAAAAATCCCCATCCACTTACCTGGGGCTTCCTCCAGCCCGTGGCAGGCAGGAGGTGCCCTCGGCGCCGCTCCGCAGGCTCCCGGTGGTCTCCGGTGGCGCGCCCGACCTGGCCAGGCCGGCGGCCAGGTCGGGCTCTTCTGCGCTCCAAGGCCCGGCACTTCTGCGTCCCACGCCGGCGCTCTGACGTCATCGGACGTCCTCCGGGCTGTGCTGCGCAGGCGCAGTAGTCCTGCGCCTGCGCAGTACAGCCTGGAGGACGTTCGATGACGTCAGCGCGCCGGCGTGGGACGCAGAAGTGCCGGGCCTTGGAGCGCAGAAGAGCCCGACCTGGCCGCCGGCCTGGCCAGGTCGGGCGCGCCACCGGAGACCACCGGGAGCCTGCGGAGCGGCGCCGAGGGCACCTCCTGCCTGCCACGGGCTGGAGGAAGCCCCAGGTAAGTGGATGGGGATTTTTATTTTTTTCGGATAGTCCCTGAACCTTCCCTTTAATAGACCAATTAGGAGCCTTGGAGCTAAATTTAAAGATGCTTTGGCTCTAGCTATACTTTGAATATAGCTAGACCTCCGCTTGTCCTCCCTTCTGCACGGCTCCTGCTCTCCTCCCCGCCCACCCTGATAAAAGAGTGCTATGGATGCTCCAGGGTGACGGCGTGGGCGGGCGCTATAGATGCGGTGGGCGGGGAGGAGAACGTTAAATGCAAACGGTGAACAGCCCAAGTTTTCTGGGAGCTATCCGCCAGTGAACTGTTGGGCCATCTCAGCCATATCGGCACCCATTCACTCGCCTATCAGCATCCTGCAGGTGAAAAGGGCACTGCCACAGAGATTAATGTAAATTGCCATGAACCTGTTCTGACTGGCAACAACTGATATAGTACAAAAGGGCCACAAGGCTTTCAGCTACCAGAGAGACAAGTACGACTAGATCTAGTCGGAACTGGAAGGTATCATTGTTAGAAGACAATGGCGAGCTTCTCAGAGGGCTGATGGAGAGGTAAGTACATAGTTACATAGTTATTTTGGTTGAAAAAAGACATACGTCCATCGAGTTCAACCAGTACAAAGTATAACTCCAGCCCGTCCCCCACATACCCCTGTTGATCCAGAGGAAGGCGAAAAAACCCCCACAAGGCATGGTCCAATTAGCCCCAAAAGGGAAAAATTCCTTCCTGACTCCAGATGGCAATCAGATAAAATCCCTGGATCAACATCATTAGGCATAACCTAGTAATTGTAGCCATGGATGTCTTTCAACGCAAGGAAAGCATCTAAGCCACCTTTAAATGCAGGTATAGAGTTTGCCATAATGACTTCCTGTGGCAATGCTTTCCACATCTTAATCACTCTTACTGTAAAGAACCCTTTCCTAAATAAATGGCTAAAACGTTTTTCCTCCATGCGCAGCTCATGTCCTATAGTCCTTTGAGAAGGCCTAGGGACAAAAAGCTCATCCGCCAAGCTATTATATTGCCCTCTGATGTATTTATACATGTTAATTAGATCTCCTCTAAGGCGTCTTTTCTCTAGACTAAATAAACCCAGTTTATCTAACCTTTCTTGGTAAGCGAGACCTTCCATCCCACGTATCAATTTTGTAGCTCGTCTCTGCACCTGCTCTAAAACTGCAATATCTTTTTTGTAATGTGGTGCCCAGAACTGAATTCCATATTCCAGATGTGGCCTTACTAGAGAGTTAAACAGGCGCAATATTATGCTAGCATCTCGAGTTTTTATTTCCCTTTTAATGCATCCCAAAATTTTGTTCGCTTTAGCTGCAGCGGCTTGGCATTGAGTACGATTATTTAACTTGTTGTCGATGAGTACTCCTAAGTCCTTCTCCAAGTTTGATGTTCCCAACTGTATCCCATTTATTTTGTATGGTGCTAGACCATTGGTACGACCAAAATGCATGACTTTACATTTGTCAACATTGAATTTCATCTGCCATGTATGTGCCCATATAGCCATCCTATCCAGATCCTGTTGCAATATGACACTATCTTCCTGAGAGTTGATGATTCTGCACAATTTTGTATCATCTGCAAAAATAGCAACATTACTCACTACTGCATCTACTAGGTCATTAATAAATAAATTGAAGAGCACTGGACCCAGTACAGACCCCTGTGGGACCCCACTGCTAACAGTCTCCCATTTTGAGTACGATCCATTGACCACAACTCTTTGTTTTCTGTCCATTAGCCAGTTCCCTATCCATGCACACAAACTCTTCCCCAGTCCTTGCATCCTCAACTTTTGCACCAGACTTCTGTGGGGAACAGTTTCGAAGGCCTTTGCAAAGTCCAAGTATATCACATCTACAGCATTACCAATATCCATATTAGCATTCACTACCTCATAAAAGCTGAGCATGTTAGTCAAACAGGACCTGTCTTTAGTAAACCCATGTTGATGCTGAGAAATAAGATTATTTTCTACTATGAAGTCATGTATAGTATCTCTTAGTAACCCCTCAAATAGTTTGCATACAACTGATGTTAAGCTTACAGGTCTATAATTTCCTGGATCAGATTTTTTGCCCTTCTTAAATAATGGGAAAACGTGGGCTGTACGCCAATCCACTGGGACTCTGCTAGTTGCAAGAGAGTCACAAAAGATAAGATAAAGGGGCTTAGCTATCACTGAACTTAATTCTCTTAGGACCCGAGGATGCATGCCATCCGGGCCAGGTGCCTTGTCTATTTTTAATTTATTTAGTCTTGCCTTTACTTCTTCCTGCGTTAAGTATTTAATATTACAGTTAGAAGATTAAGACTCTTCTGCCTCTGTAATTTGCAACAGTGCTGTTTCCTTTGTGAAGACAGAAGCAAAGAAAGCATTTAATAACTCTGCCTTACCTTGGTCATCCACCATTGAGTTCCCACCCTCATCCTTTAGGATTCCTATACAGTCAACCTTTCTTTTTTTAGAGTTGATGTACTTGTAAAACTTTTTTGGGTTAGATTTGATATCCCTAGCGATTTGATTTTCAGCTTCGATCTTTGCCAGCCTAATTTCTTTTTTATAATTTTTATTGCACTCCTTATAATTGCTTAGTGCAGCCTCAGTCCCCTCCTGTTTTAGGACCTTATAGGCATTCTTTTTCCTCTTCATTTTATCCCTAACCTTTCTATTCATCCATAGAGGGCTTTTTTTATTCCTAGACATTTTGTTTACATATGGGATATACATACTACAATATTGATTGAGAATACGTTTAAAAGCTTGCCATTTCCCTTCAGTGTCCTTCCCTTGTAGTACATTATCCCAGTTCACCAAACTTAGTGCCTGCCTAATTTGATTGAACTTTGCTTTTCTAAAATTCATAGTTTTAGTGGTCCCGCTGCCCCGTGGCCTATCAGTCACCAGATCAAACGTTATCATGTTGTGATCACTATTTCCCAAATGTTCTTGAACCTGCACATTTGATACATTATCTGGTTTATTAGAAATGATCAGATCCAGTAACGCATTTCCCCTAGTTGGTTCCGTTACCATTTGAGTCAAGTAATTGTCCTGTAGTGCTGGCAGAAATCTGCTGCTTTTACCAGAATGGGTAGCCTCAATACCCCAGTCAATGTCTGGAAAGTTGAAGTCGCCCATAATTATGACCTCATTTTTAGTTGCAGCTTTTTCAATCTGCTGTAGTAATCGCAGTTCTGCAGCTTCATTAATAAGAGGTGGTCTGTAGCATACCCCAATAAGCAATTGGCAACTTTTATTTCCACCATGAATATTTACCCAAACGGACTCCACATCTTCGCAATCTTCCTCCATCTCATCGTTAAGGACAGCTGTAAAAGAATTCTTAACAAAGAGACAAACCCCTCCACCTTTTTTCCCTGTTCTATCCCTCCTAAACACATTGTATCCTTTTAAATTAGCTATCCAGTCATGGCTTTCATCCATCCATGTCTCGGTTATTCCCACAATGTCATAGCCTTTGTCATTCAGAATGAACTCTAGTTCGTCTATTTTATTTGCAAGGCTCCGAGCATTGGTTACCATGCACTTTATATTTTTACCATCACATTTACCAATTTTGTTTACACGAAATGGGCTACTTGAAGTTTTACCAACCTCCTTAATCTTTACACTGTCCCCACCCCCCTCTCCACCCCCCATACTGTTAGGCTCCCACTGTCTTTTTACCTTATCTTGTCTACATATTGAGACTTTATCCTCCCGCCTCCCCCCAGATCCTAGTTTAAAATCTCCTCCAACCGTTTAGCCATCTTCTCTCCCAATGCAGCTGCACCCTCCCCATCCCCAAGTACATAATGCTAATTTGCAGGTATATCATGTGTTTATTTTAAATAATTTTACTCTGTTCAGGGACCCTTTAAGTGTAGTTGGGGGGTGGAGGGGGAGGTGCTGGGCAGCCAGCTGGTGGATTTCTTTATGCTTTTTTTTTTTAGGATTTATGTACTGGTGCAACACATATTTTCCTGCGACTGTAAGGTTTCTTTTTACAAAACTTTATCCAGAAAATAGCAACTTTTATTACTGTGCATGAACCAGTGCGTTGCATATCCTGCATATAAGTGTGGGAAAAGGTAGAGTTACTTTTTAATTCCCTTCCGCACTGCCGTGTAAGTGAGAAGTCGAAGTCTTCAGTTATCAGCGCCATAAAAAACAGGATGTGAGAGGAAATGCAAAGAATTAACTCCTTTTAAGAAAGTGTGGTGAGCTGCTTCCTCCAGTCAGGCCTCGCCTGATCTAATATCGTACCAGCTTCCATTACAAACGCACCATGTCCTGAGGCCATACAGGTTCCTCGTTCCATTCCCTCTCCACCCATAACGACTGTTACACGTCACCAGATTTGGGGATCAGTGTGTGTTTGTGTGATTGACACCAACCTCAGCTTCCTGTAGTGGAAAAACACTGCGAGAGAAGGAATCTGGATGAAAAAGAAAATGTACAAAGTCTGGTGTGAGTGGGTGTTCGAGAGCAGCAGAAACTGGCAGAGGAATGTGCAATGTTGGGGGCAGAGAAGATGTCTACTTCCTGTAATGCAATTCAACAAAATGCTAGATGTGGGGGAAGATTCTCTGAGCTGTGACAGCGACTGGCAAATTTATTTATCTAAAAGGGCCCTGAGGAAAAGTTCTCGTTGCCCATAGCAACCATTTCTCCATTCATTCTCCCATAATGCACTGGGGAGAGGAGCACACTGAGGAATAGGTTTTAAAGTTCCGCTATGCATGCACAGGTGGAAATGGAGCACTGCGGTTCCAACACTTTTAAAAGTCATTGCAATTTTTCAAGAGATGCTTCCAGAGATACTCCCCCCTCCCCTTGTAGTATATAGGTGGCCATGTGCTTTTTTTCCTCTCCCCCCCCCCCCTTTCTCCCTTCCCTTGTAGTATGGTAGCATATAGGTGGCCAGATGCTTCCCCATCCCTCCCCTTGTAGTATATAGGTGGTTAGGTGTTTCTACTCTCCCTCCTTCCCCCTCTCCCCCAACTGCACCGCCAGTCACTCACCTCTCCATTCACCTCCACCACCGAAGCTTCCTCTTCCCCTTCGTCATCAGCCGCCGATGTGTATCTGTCTCTCCAGCTGGCGTCTCTAACATGTGACTCGCCTGCCCATCACCAGGGAATCACATAGGAAATGCCCTTTACATAGACAGATACACAGCGGCAGCTGATGACGAAGGGGAAGAGGAGGCGTCAGCGCGGTAGGCGAGTGGAATGGTGAGAGACTCTCTCACTGGGCTGGCTGTCTCCTCTGTGCTGGCCACCCCACACTGAATGGAGGTGCTCTCGGGGTGCTATTGTGCAGCTTAGGGGGTGCTACAGCACTGGAAAGGCTCCCCCTGTCAATAGGTAGCTCGGTGGTGCAGTGGTGGATAACAATGTTGCCTTAAAGCACTAGGCTATCCACTCCCCAGTTCAAATCTGGGCCAGGACACTAGCTATATGAGATTTGTTCGTTCTTCCTGTGTCTGTGTAGGTTACTTCTGAATACTCCGTTTCCCTCCCACATCCCAAAAGCAAACATAGATGAATTGGTCCAACTCCAAATTGGCCTTATCCTACAATAGAAGCACAAGGCAATGACTGATTATGGTAGGGATTAGATTGTGAAAATTGAAAAGAGGTGTCAGCAAAAGCATGCCCGATCAATGATGCAACCAATTTCACCGTGAAATTTGTCACATGTATTGATAGAACATGCTCGAAAATCTCAGCCTGACATGTTTAATTGGCTGCGCGGTGTTAAGAGTGTGTGATAATTGCAAACGGCGAATGCAATGGAAAGCCCTGGCCCCGTCCCCCCAAATGTACATGTAGCCCCCTGGTGCCCCAGCATTAAGACTTTACCTATCTGGTGTCCATCACTGTGTCCGCGCTCCTTTTCCGTAAGTTTGCACCCCACGTGGTTGCCGGCACATTACTCATGGGGAGCGTATGTGCCGTTACACACGCGACACTCTTGCAGTATGCCGGCAAAAACATGGGGATTGAAAAGCGTAAGAGGAGCGCGGATACAGCGACACAACGTATTAGTGCAGGGGCACTGGGGGGGGGGGGGGGGGGGAGTACATCTACATTTGGGTGGACACAGCCGGGGCGACGAGGTGACAGTCGGTGTAACAAGGCCAATTCCCGAAAGATTTCATGTTGAAACCAGTCTAAGGTAGCTCACAGATCTCCATCCAATCTGATTTGATCAGAGAGAGATGTATTTTGGTCGATCAGCCGCCAAAACTAGATGTATGCACTGGTGTAACAATAGGGCCTGCAGCCCCCTCGGGGCCCGCTTGGGGCCATTTTAGGGGGCTGGAGGGGACGCAGCATGAGGGGAAAGCCGTGCTGCACTTCGGCGGGGAGGGGGGGTGGTCCCCCCTCAACACGGGCTCTCCTTTCTGTGCTCCCCTCCAGCATTGAATATCTTGTCTGTGCAGCGGCGGGCAGCGGTACATACCTTCCGTGCGTTCCAGCGTGCACGTTTCTCCCTCTAGTGTCTGACTTGACTTCCTGTATAAACAGGAAGTCGCGTCAGAGGCTAGAGAGAGGAACAACCAGGCTGGAGCGCAAGGAAGGTATGTATCTGCCGCTGCCCACCGCTGCATACACAAACTATTCAACACTGAAGGGGAGCGCAGAGGGGAGAGCCCGAGGTGAGGGAGGGTGGGGGACCGAAGTGCAGCATGGCTTTCCCCTCATGCTGCGTCCCCTCCAGCCCCCCACAACGGCCCCAAGCGGGCCCCCCTAGGGGGGGGGCACTTAGTATTTCTGCAGGGGGGCCCGGTGGAACCTTGTTACGCCCCTGGATGTATGGGTACCTTAAAAATACTGTGCCCAATTGTTTCTATATTCTAATCGAACATATGAAAAATCCAGCCACACGAGGGTTTTTTTCCCCCCAGTTCCTTGTAAGAAAGAAGCATTGCAGCAACATAGTCTCATTATTCTTTCTGCTCTCCTAGCTGAGCGGTTCGGGAACAAGTGACAGAGCCCTGGGCACTGAGGGGAAGGTGAGGAGGAGTAACAGGTTCCTCATGGATCAAAAAATAGATCCCCGCTCTTCAATTACTTCCATTCCATTCTTCATTCAGTGTGAAGATTAAAAATGAATCTTTTCCGGAAGTGCAAGCAGTCGGCACACTTTGATCTCCTTCGTGACTGTGATTGTAATTATTCTGTACCGTATTTCTTGGAAAACAGCAGCTGTGTTTATACAGAGCGAGGGGCTGGCTTGACTTGATGAGATAATAACCTGGAGGAGCTCCAAGAGTTTTGTCTTTTGGATCTCTCAGATTGAAATTAAAGTGTTAGTGCAGTTTTACTTAAAGAGTGTAGTGACATATAGTAGAATGCAGCAAATTATTCAGGATACCCACTTATATGTTAAATATCCTTTTTCTGCATCAGAAATCCTATTATCAATATTATTATTGATTTATAAAGTGGAAACCTATTCCTATATCTATATATTGCTGTATATTGTTGTGTAGCTCCACCCTGCCACTGAGGCTTAAGGCCAATACACACGTCGGATTTTTGCGAACGACCCGTCGTTTGAACGTTCCGTCGTTCGCACGTCAAATCCGGCGTGTGTACAGACTATCGTTCGGGTGATAAGACTGGTTTTCAGCGATCCCCCTGGCAGCTTAATCACCTGCTCCTCAGGTGACCAGTAGCTGCAGTACAGTCCTAATCACCTGCTCCTCAGGTGACCAGTAGCTGCAGTACAGTCTTAATCACCTGCTCCTCAGGTGACCAGTAGCTGCAGTACAGTCCTAATCACCTGCTCCTCAGGTGAGCAGTAGCTGCAGTACAGTCTTAATCACCTGCTCCTCAGGTGACTAGTAACTATGGTACTGTCCTCATCACCTGCTCCTTAGGTGATTAGGAGTTGCAGTTCAGTCTTGATCTCCTGCCCCTCAGGTGATCACCTGCTGCAGTACAGTCTGAATCACCCGCTCCACGGGTGATCAGTATACGTTGTCTTACTGTGAACCGCCCGCTCCTCGGGTGAACTGATTACTAGTTCACCTGCATCTCCAGCTTGCTGAAGTGCTGATCCCTGTGTTCTATAGAGATATCTCCCTCAACCAGCTTCTCTGGGGGAGTTGGTATCTCTATCTGTATTACTGCTGCACCAAACACTTATCTTTACATCTGGTTGTCCTGTGTCTCGCTATACTCACATTATTGGTGATTCTGCAGATCACCACAGTGCTGGTCGGAATGGAAAAATCTACGCTTACGGATCATTACGCGTAATTTTACGCTATTACGCATTACGCAATTACAGTTATGGCGTAGGAAATTATCTACGGTTCATCACTGTAATTACGCGTTAACTTACGCAGTTACGCGTAAGGATACCGTAATGTAGGCGGTTATGCTACGATGTTACGCGTAGTGCCGTAATACCCATTAATGCGTACTTTTTGACGCATGCGGACAATTTGTACGCAATAGCCATCAATGTGACAGCTATTGCGTACACATCATTCGTATGCGTCAAAACGTACGCTTATATACTGAAGGGCGGGAGAAGATACTATTGGTTGCTTAGGATGTTGACTGATTGACTACTCTTAGAAAAGGGAAGTTTTTACATTAGTAATTACGCGTAAAATTACGCGTAAGTCTTCGTAAAATTACGCACACCTAGCAATTACGTTAGACAGCGTAATTACGATACCACTTTACTGCTTACGCGTAAATAATTACGCGTAAGACCGTAAGTTACGCGTAGCGCTTACGCGTAAATTTGCATTGAATTACGATGCATAATTACGCTCATGCGTAATTTCGGACCAGCACTGGATCACCATATAATCAGGTATAGTATCCGTATTTTTGGTGATACTGCAGATCACCAATAATCAGAATATCTGTTCTTGCTGACATCAATCGTTACGCTTTGGTATTTACTCCTACAATGGAGGACATAAAAGACCAAATATGACTTATAAAGCCCAGCTGATGATGAAAATAGATTCATTTTTGGATTATCTGCTGATGCTTTTTGTGGCTAATAGCCAATGTCCTCAGAGCAGGACACACTGGTATTACGATGCTGCCAATAATTCAGCGGGCAACTGCAAGACCCCACATTTGGAAAGGCTGGAGGTGTAGCAAAGATCGTTTTAGGTTTACTACACTAAAAGTGTGAGAAGTGTAAGCCCAGCCAAATGAATGCTCCTGCAATAGCCTTGTTTGGTTTGTATCATGGAGCCACAATAGTGAAAGAAGCTAAGTCACATTTGACAGGCCACACATCCAATTGAAAGAAGGTCTCTGACAGGAGCATCATAGAATCACAGCGAGAGCACAGGTGGCTGCAGGGGGCTGGTACAAGCCCCAAGTAAGTTAAACTGTTTTGCTTTTGTTTTGTTTTTTTGCTTTAGGTTCCCTTTAAGAACTCTGCAAATAATATCATACAATAATATTCAATTACAAAATGATTGTTAGTTCTGATGCATATCATAATAATTATTTTAATAAAGGTGGGGTCTCACTTTAATGTTTATGCTAGTACAATCAGGTGAAGCATCCATGAAGAACTCTTTTTTTAATAAGCCCATATCCAGGTTTATTGAATTACTTGCGTACTTTAATCGCGCATGCGCGGTACTGCCACGCCGGCCGCCGTGATGACGCGAGGCGGCCGGCGTGTGACGTCAGCCGCGTCATACGCGGAAGGAGCAGCCCGACACTCGGCCGAGTGTCGCCCGGGCTGCAGCCGGTCAGCCATTCCGGAGCGGGGAGTAGGAGAGGAGCCAGGACGCCGTCGTGGGACCTCCCGACCAGCACTGGGCTGGAAAAAGCCCCGGGTGAGTACAACTTTTATTTTTTAGATGAGCTCGGAGTCCCTTTAAGTATTACATTCCAATATCAGCTGCAGAAGGAGGACTAAGGACTCAGCAGCAGCAGCAGCAGCAGCACAGAAACACATGGCCCCTCATTGGTGGCACCACAGCATGAGCATTGTGCCCAAAAATTGTATGTATCCGTGGACCCTGGCAGTGGGAACACAGACTTTAGTAGTAAAACACAACATCAGCAGCGGAAGGAGGAGGGCTAAGGCCTCAGCAGCAGCAGCAGCAGCAGCAGCACAGAAAGGCATGGCCCCTCATTGGTAGCACCACAGCACGAGAATTGTGCCCAAAAATTGTATGCATCCGTGGACCCTGGCGTTGGGAGCATAGACTTTATTACCTAAACACAGGGTACAACATATTTTCCGGGACCTGAGGCACATACAGATGGTCCCGATCATCATCATCATCACTTTCATCATAACAGAACTCTTCTCCTGACCCCGCCCCCTCACCATTTCTGCCGCCCCAACATCCCCAGACACAGACCCCTCATCGTCCTCAAAATAAACTTGGGATGCTGGCCCGAGCCCAACCTCCTCCTCCACATAAGGCCCCATCATCTCCTTAATGGCAGCCATCAATACTCACCCAGAAGCTGCACTGAGGGACATAACTCTCTCGTCCGGGGAGGGCTGCTGACCACTGGCTGCTGGGGTGGATGTCACAACTTGCACGGGGCGTTGGCTGCTGCTGCTGGAACTGCTGCTCACAGCGGAGGTCTGTGAGAAACTCATGATGGGCTACTCCTCCGTCATCATGTCCATCAATGCCTGTGAGTCAAGCTCCTGAACGACCAAACAGGGTTGAGCCAAGGTGTTGAAAACGGGTGACACCGGTGTCGGCTGCCTCGGCCCAGGCTGTGTAGCGGATAGACGCCTTTCTGCTGCACCCCCTACAGCTGAGCGCCCCCTCCCTGGCCGTCCTCTCCCTGGCAATGGCACTCCCTCTTCTGCCACACCTACAACCCTTGCCAGACATGTTGTATACTATGCACAAGATTTCAAGGTGGAGAAAGTGTGCTGCATTTTACAGTAAAGTGTGTTGGCCTGTGGACAGACGGAGTATAACAGGGGCCTTTTATTGATTTTTCAGAAAAGAACAAAAAAAAATACAAACAAATGCGCAGATGGTGCAAATACTGAATACAGTAATAGAACACAAAAATCACTGGACAGCACCGCGGTCTGACTGCACTGTGCGCACAGCAAAGTAACTGGCTGCACGCTACTAGCGCAGTACAATGTCACTGACTAAACTTAGTGACTGAACAGTGGCAGTGACTGCAACTAACTGAAATTGATCACTGGCTATGAGCTGAATACAAGTGTTAGATCCATTAAAATATAGAACACAAAAATTAGTGGACAGCGGTCTGCCTGCACTAATAGAACAGTACAATGTCACTGACTAAACTTAGTGATTGACCAGTGGCAGTGAATGCAAATAACTGAAGTTGATAACTGGCTATGAGCTGAATACAGGTGTCAGATACAGTAAAATATAGAACACAAAAATGAGTGGACAGCAGTCTGCCTGCACTACTAGCACAGTACAATGTCACTGACTAAACTTAGTGACTGAACAGTGGCAGTGACTGCAACCAACTGAAGTTGATCACTGGCTATGAGCTGAATAAAGTGTCAGATACAGTAAAATATAGAACACAAAAATTTGTGGACAGCGGTCTGCCTGCACTACTAGCACAGTACAATGACACTGACTAAACTTAGTGACTGAACAGTGGCTGTGACTGCAACAAACTGAAGTTGATCACTGGCTATGAGCTGAATTCAAGTGTCAGATATAGTAAAATATATAACACAAAAATTAGTGGACAGCGGTCTGCCTGCACTACTAGCACAGTACAATGTCACTGACTAAACTTAGTGACTGACCAGTGGCAGTGAATGCAAATAACTGAAGTTGATCACTGGCTATGAGCTGAATACAAGTGTCTGATACAGTAAAAAATAGAACAGAAAAAGTAATGGACAGCGGTCTGCCTGCACTACTAGCACAGTACAATGTCACTGACTAAACTTAGTGACTGAACAGTGGCAGTGAATGCAAATAACTGAAGTTGATCACTGGCTATGAGCTGAATACAAGTGTCTGATACAGTAAAAAATAGAACAGAAAAAGTAATGGACAGCGGTCTGCCTGCACTACTAGCACAGTACAATGTCACTGACTAAACTTAGTGACTGAACAGTGGCAGTGAATGCAAATAACTGAAGTTGATTACTGGCTATGAGCTGAAGACAAGTGTCAGATACAGTAAAATATAGAACACAAAAATGAGTGGACAGCAGTCTGCCTATACTAATAATACAGGTGTCAGATACAGTAAAATTAGTGGACAGCGGTCTGCCTGCACTACTAGCACAGTACAATGTCACTGACTAAACTTAGTGACTGAACAGTGGCAGTGACTGCAACCAACTGAAGTTGATCACTGGCTATGAGCTGAATACAAGTGTCAGATACAGTAAAATATAGAACACAAAAAGTAGTGGACAGCAGTCAGCCTGCACTACTAGCACAGTACAATGTCACTGACTAAACTTAGTGACTGACCAGTGGCAGTGAATGCAAATAACTGAAGTTGATCACTGGCTATGAGCTGAATACAAGTGTCAGATACAGTAAAATATAGAACAGAAAAAGTAATGGAAAGCGGTCTGCCTGCACAACTGGCACCGTACAATGTCACTGACTAAACTTAGTGACTGAACAGTGGCAGTGACAGCAACCAACTGAAGTTGATCACTGGCTATGAGCTGATTACAAGTGTCAGATACAGTAAAATATAGAACACAAAAAGTAGTGGACAGTGGTCAGCCTGCATTACTAGCACAGTACTATAATGTCACTGACTAAACTTAGTGACTGAACAGTGGCAGTGAATGCAAATAACTTAAGTTGATTACTGGCTATGAGCTGAATTCAAGTGTCAGATATAGAACACAAAAATTAGTGGACAGCGGTCTGCCTGCACTACTAGCACAGTACAATGTCACTGACTAAACTTAGTGACTGACCAGTGGCAGTGAATGCAAATAACTGAAGTTGATCACTGGCTATGAGCTAAATACAGGTGTCAGATACAGTAAAATATAGAACACAAAAATTAGTGGACAGCGGTCTGCCTGTACTAATAGAACAGTACAATGTCACTGACTAAACTTAGTGACTGACCAGTGGCAGTGAATGCAAATAACTGAAGTTGATCACTGGCTATGAGCTGAATACAAGTGTCAGATACAGTAAAATATAGAACACAAAAAGTCGTGGACAGCAGTCTGCCTGCAGTGCACTAATAGAACAGTACAATGTCACTGACTAAACTTAGTGACTAAACAATAGTGGCAGTGACTGTCTGCAACTAACTGAAGTTGTTTGCTGGCTGGCTTAGCTAGCTAACAGTAACAAGTATACAGTAAGGCCTGAAACACACCAGAGGAGTTTTTCTGAGCGTTTTGAGTTTTTAAATCTGCTGCTAATGTTATCCTATGTGTCTGTGCACACTGGAGCAATGAGGTTTTGTAAAAAACCCCATAGCATTACATTGGGAAGAGCTTTTAGAGGTTTCAAAACCTCTTCCCAATGTAATGCTATGGGGTTTTTTACAAAACCTCATTGCTCCAGTGTGCACAGACACATAGGATAACCTTAGCAGCAGATTTAAAAACTCAAAACGCTCAGAAAACCTCCTCTGGTGTGTTTCAGGCCTAATAGAGTAGTGGAATCAGTGTGAAGTTGAACCGGCCTGCACTAAGCACAGCAATCAATTAGTATGTACACTGTCACTGACACTGACTACAGCTAACTGAAGTTAATCACTTACTGGCTAGCTAAATACAAGGATATACAGTCACTGATATAGCAGTAGAATCAGTGAACCTGGCTGCCTGCACTAAGCACAGCAATCAGTATTCAGTACATTCTCTCATTGAACTACACTGACTACAACTAACTTAAAGAGGAACTCCAGCCTAAACAAACATACTGTCATTAAGTTACATTAGTTATGTTAATTAAAATAGATGGGTAATATAATCTCTTACCCACCCTGTTTTAAAAGAACAGGCAAATGTTTGATTTCATGATGGCAGCCATTTTTTTGGTTGAAAGGAGGTGACAGGGAGCATGAGCCACAGTTCCAACTGTCCTGTGTCCTGATCACCCCTCCCAGTTGCTAGGCAACGTGATTAACAACATAGGAAATCCCATCATGCTCTACACAGCATCAAGCAAAAAAAGCCCGGGCTTTTTTTCTTTGATGGGTGGAGCATAGATAAAAATGCGCCTAAAAATGATGCTTTTCATAAGAAAAACAAAGTTCTGATGCTGTGAAACTGTTAAAGAAACACCAAGCCTTTTCAGTTCTGCTGAGTAGATTTTTAGTCCGGAGGTTCACTTTAAGTAATGATCACTCACTGGCTAGCTAAATACAAGTATACAGTCAGTAATAGAGCAGTATAGTAGATAGAATCAGTAAACCTGCCTGCCAGCACTGCACTGCATTAAGCACAGCAGCAATCACTACACTCTCTCACTGAACTACAACTAACTTTAGTAATCACTCACTGGCTAGCTAGCTGAATACAAGTACAGTATATAGTACAGTATAGGAGCAATGTTAGGAGTAAAAACACTATGTTTTGGATGAAAAAACGCGCTTGCTGAAGCAACAAATGGCCTAGAGAAGATCCTCTCGGTACCACAGTCTAGCAAGGACGGAGCTTTTTAAGATGGCCGTTGCTTTATATACAGGAGGGGAGGGCATAGCCTCCCCTCCTATGATTGGTTGCTAGGGCCTGGCTGGGGGGCCTCTGATTGGCCCAAAGACGTCATTTCTGCCCAATCACGACCTATCTAATCACGGCTTTTTACCGCGATCACGAGCGTGATCATGGCCTGAATATTTGTAATCACGGATGCCTTGTGCCGATTTTCGTGATTGAGAATGGATCACGGCGCCGAATACCAAAGCCGAATAAAGAAAAAATGCTCTTGAATCACGGCTATTCCATGATCACGAAAAATATCTGCCCATCACTGGTGAAAACGTATCACCACACTTCGATCTGTATTTTAAGTGTTGATTCACTAAAGAAGCTTGCCTTATTAACATTTAGTGATAAGCTTTCACAGTGAGAGTGTTGTCATATCATTCCAGTCCTTAAGTTATCATCTCTGTAGTTATTCTTACATGCAGTAGATAGGGAGGGGAGGAGCACACATAGGCATGTAGGATGTAGCTCCGCCCCTGCTGCTGCCCCTATGTCAGCATGCTTACAGCCAGCATGCAGCTTGTGTATGGCAGCCAGGAAAGACAAGAGAGTGAGAGAGCCGCGTGTGTGTGTGTGTGTGTGTGTGTGTGTGTGTGTGTGTGTGTGTGTGTGTGTGTGTGTGTGTGTGTGTGGCGTGGTGTGTGTGTGCGTGTCTATGTATATATATATATATATATACATACGCTTGATGTCTCTTTCTCCCTCCCAATCTGTGTGCCTGCTGTGTATATTTCTCGCCTCCCACTCTGGTGTGCACCACGCCATTGAAATACATTACCCTAGCGTTTCCACATCCGCAATCGGATCTGAAAACGCTGCCGAACCGCTCTGGTGTGCACTAGGCCTGAATTAACATCAAAACAGCTCAGAATCGTTATTAAAGACAGGAGATAAGCTTAGTGAATTGCGGCCAATGACCTTTTACTTATTTTCCACATGTCAAACAATTTTCTAAGTTGCAGTAAAAAAAAATAAATCTGTAAATTATGTAAAAATTGAGACAAATTAAAAAGATGTGTAAAAAAAAAATGTAAAAAATGGAAGAGATAATTTTATAAACATGCTCTCATGTGAAGACATTACGTTACATTAAACCGGTTAGTACTAACAGCAAAATGTATCTAATACCTGTAGACTCCTTATAATATTTTCCCTTTGCCGTGAAACGTGCGGACTAAGCGTGCAAAGCATAGCTCAGGCAAGGAGTAATATCTATTAAAATCATACAAAGATATAGCTTATGTTAATAGGTTTCTTTTAAGCTGCAGCAAGACTTTCAAGATTGGATTTTCAGAGCCTGGGCCGCTCTTTCTTTAGAGTCTAATTGATTTCCTTGACATCTCTTTTCGTCTGGCAAAATGCCCGTCTAAGTACTTTGTCTGACCTCTAGGCCTTGCGCCAAATATCGATTCAGTATCTACAATAGCTACGTTGTATCTTCCCCTTCCATCTTTGATAATCTGCCAGCAAGAGAGAGAGACAGGAAGTCAATGGATTGCAAATGTTCTATTAGTGTCAGTAGATCCGTATTTCCTTCTGGGAGTAATGTCATTTGTATCGTTAAACTATCCAGTGCAGGGAGTGATTTTTCAATGAAAAAAAAATGGAACTCTGTGTAATCACGCACGCAAGTTTTATATCAGGCGAATGTAGTGAATGCCATTAATCTTTAAATAAAAGGAAGGGGGGGTGTATGGCGATTGTTAAGAGTGGATTCCTTAGAATTCATTTACTTGAACTAATCCAGCCCATCGCTGAGACTTGCCAGACTGGACTTTGGGATCTGCCAGGTTTAAAGCATGACTGTTGTTCTATTTGTGTCCTTAAGGGCACTTTCACACTGTGCACATTTTGCTTTTTTTCTCCCCCATAATCAGTGGCGTAACCAGGGGGGAGCAGAGCAGACCCTGTGACTGGCGGGGGGGGGGGGGGGGGGGTAGAGGTGTGAGGAGGCCTAACTACTTACCTTTCCTTTCTCTAATACTCCAGATCAGATGTTTTTGTGGCTACACGTTATGGGTGTGAATATCCTGATGGCCACACTTGTTTTATGATCCTTATAAGATGGTTCACCAGGCTGTGAGGCTCGCCAAGAAGAGGCAAAGGAGGGGTTGTGAACATTAAGGGGCCCAATCAAAGTTTTACTGGGGGGCCCAATTTTTGTGAAGTTGGTGCACTCAATCTGATGTATTTCTCCACTTTTTTTTAAAGACAACTATGACATCATAAAACAAAAAAGTTAGATACTCACCTAAAGGAGGGAAGGTTGTGGATCCCTTAGAGCACAGGTGTCTAACGCAAGGCCTGCAGGCCGAATGCGGCCCTCCTTGACATTTTATGTGGCTCTCGAGAGCCTCCAATGTCCATCATTGTAAGCAATAAAAACAACAGCACACTGCCTTCCCATTCAGAGGAGCACACCGGTGACAGTTTCTTGTTGTCAGTTTGAGACAGGTTGCAGCAACAATCCATGCCCCCCCAAGCTAAATTAGCATAGGCCACGCTCTTGGGAACCAAACTCCCTCATGTGCCTGGTAACCCCTCCTCTTTCCCTTCCCATCTACCTCAGATTACCAAAAATACTATGGGATGAAGGCTATCATCTGCCTTGGACCACATTTCACCTTGATCCCTTTCTGCCGAAGCAGCACTGGTGGAAAGTAAACATTAAACTGCTCTACTGCGCTACTCTGCAAAAGGGGGAGGAGCTGGCTGCCATGTTCGCTACAGTTACGCCACTAACTTTGAGACTGCTCAATAAATCTTAAATCTTAATAAACAATTTGGCCCATGACGGTACTTATGTACGGAACTCCGGAAGTCTGGAACTTTTTGTAAAAGTTCTGTTTGATCCCCTAGCCAGATCTAACCATTTTTGGACACTGGGTCCCGAGTAAATGCGATGCCCCATGCCCCATTCCCAAGTTAGGGGGGGTTTGGTGGACGGGTGTCCCCTGCACTTTGCTGCAGAGAGCACAGTGGAATTAAGTCTCCTGGCCATGCCAGTAAGACAGAGAGGAGACGAGGGAGCATGGCTGTGCTGCTCCTTCATCTGTAATGAGAGACCCAGGGCACTTGACATAAGTTTTGAAGACACAGATTTATGCTGCAAAGGAAGAAGAAGACCTACTGGGTGTGCTGCTTCTCATCATGTCGGGTTCATCCCGTACTTCTGTAATTGCATTTTCTGCAGCCAAGTTCAGAGGACACCCCTCATTCAAAACCCCATAGCTTGGGAACTGAGCATCATACTGACTCGGGACCCAGTGCAACAGAAAGCTGGGACTTCCAGCTTTCCAAAAATGGTCATATCTTCTTAGGGGAGAAAACAGAACTTTAATAACAAGCTGCCAAACTTTCCAGATGGGATAATACGGAAGTACCTCCATGACTTAGACTATGTCTTAGATTTTGGCATCTTCCATGATTGATTTTGACAACCCTGCCTTGCAGCCTTCCCGTTCCCCTTGTTGACAATAACACATTTCTGGCTTGTAGAGCTCTGCATTTTTATATAAATTTTATCTATCGTCGAACACAAAATACTTTTTTGCGAGTAAAAATTCTAGGAAATTTAATATGTTTAGAAGGTAATTTTATTTATAAAATAAAGAAAGCAACAACACATGAATGTACACACATTTGAACTTTTCACCAATTGGCGATTCCAAGTGTGACAGTGCGTACAAATGCATAATAAATGTCACCCGTAGTGATCGGGTCCTGATCGCCAAGTGAAGAGTTCTAGGCATGGGCCAAGTTCCATCTACAAGGTTTTAAAGTCTAAATGCAAATTAGATTACTGGCAAGTATGGCCAGTCCAACACTCCTTAGCATTCAATGTGGGAGTAATAATACTCCCCCAACTCCTGAGCAAGCCTGGCCAGTATACCCTCTTCCCCTCCCCCCATTCCCATATCAGACTGGGCCAGTCGCACTTCACTTCCGCCATAGCGAGTGTAAAATCCTTCCTTACCCGATACCCCATCGCACTTGTGGCCAGTACAGTACAACGTCACACCTGCCATAGCCATGTGGGCAGAATAGCATCTTCCAACCTGTACACTGTATTCAACTCAAAGTCACCAAGTGGTGGAGCTAATTAAAGAGAACCATGGAAATTCTGGCCAAGATGTGGTATTTGTTGGGGACACACCATACAATTTTTTAAATATCTGTTCAATTTAGGAATTGCAATCAATTTTTCTGACTGATTGTAACATTTCAAAAATCTGACCAATGTACCACACACCTATGTTAAATTTATCCCCAATTATGATAAAAATGATTGGAAACTCTGAGAAAATTGCTAGGGTGTGTATATTAATAAATTGACAATCTAACACACACCATGCAATCTTTAGAGAAATTGAAGAGAAATATCTGGCATTCCGGATAGATAAAAATAGAAAAAAACGGGAAATCCGATTGGATTTTTCAGTCGAATGAAAAAAAAAAGAGATCCGATCGTTTTTATCGAATTGCCGTAAAACCGGATCATTTTATTGTATCGTGTGTGGCCACCTTTAGATTGTCAATTTATTAATATACACGCCCATAGCAATTTTGTCAGGGTTTCCAATCATTTTTATCTTAATTGGGGAAAAATGTAACATAGGTGTGTGGTACATTGGTCCTATTTTTGAAATGTTACAATCAGTCAGAAAAATTGATTGCAATTCTTAAATTGAACAGATATTTAACCACTTAACGACCACGGTCAGCCGATCGGCGGACCTAGGTGTTAAGTGGTTTTACATGGAGGCCTTTCCATGTCAGTTCACGGAGGGTGTCTCCATGAACTGCCTGTGACCCTTCCATCGCGGCTCGCAGGCGAAATGTAAACAGGAAGAAATCCCCGCTGTTTACATCATATGGCGCTGCTGCGCAGCAACGCCGTAAAAGAGATCGGCGATCCCCGGCCTCTGGTTGGCCGAGGATCTCCGCAGTCTGATAGGCTGAAGCCTGTCAGAGGTGGCGTAGGACGGATCTCCGTCCTGCACCGCCCAGGGGAAAGAGGAGAGGGTGGGAAGGACAGGGAGGCCGAAAATCGCTGCGGAGGGGGGCTTTGAGGAGCCCCCCCGCAAGGCGGAAATAGCCGGCAGCAATCAGACCCCCCCCCCCAGCAGGACATCCCCCTAGTGGGGAAAAAAAGGGGGGGGGGGGGGAAGTCTGGTCGCCCTGGCTGTCTGCTGATCTGTGCTGTGGGCTGGAGAGCCCACGCTGCACAGATCAGCACAAAATGGCCTGGTCCTTAAGTGGTTAAAAAATTGTATGGTGTGTGGCCACCTTAAGAATCGTGTGAATTGTCTCTTTTTTTGTATAGTGCTGACATCACCAGCAAGATGGTGACTGCAGGCAAAAAAACAAAACAAACAGCAGTAATCAGCTATGGGTAAGAAGTAAGGCCCGGTTCACATTAGCGTTCCCTGTCCGGATTCGCCGCACCGTATCCGGACCGTATACTGTACAAACGGAACGTACGTAGCAATGCAAAGGCTATGCGGACGTTCACATACGTGCGTTCCGTACAGTACGGAGCCGGACAGGATCCAGGCTCCGGACACTTTTCCAACATGCGCTATTTTTTGGGTCCGGATCTCCGGCCTACGCACCCGGACCGGAGCCGGACCTGAGCCTGACAGCACCATCCGGAACACAGAAACCAATGGGAAACGGTAGGCACAGAACACACTGCCTACAAACACCTGACGTTCTACCCCACTTCCTATGCGTATCCAAGCGGCCATTTCGGATGGGGACACATGGGCCAAGCATGTCTGGAGTGGAGCAGCAGTGACAGACGTGCTGCAGCTGTTTGGCAGAATGTCGGAGGTGGAGGTGAGGCCTACAGCGGAGGAAACTGATTCTACAGGTGCACCTTCTGCTGACCCCAACATTTTTTTATTTAAATTTCGCTATTTTTTGCCCACGGATCCGGATGGCAGCCTGATGCATGATCCGGATCAGGATCCGATCAGGATCCGGTCCGTTTGCATGGCAAAACGCAAGTGTGAACGGGGCCGTACAGTGAAAAAATACTGTTCTAAGCTTGTCTGTTGCTGGGAGATGCAGATAAGGTCACATTTATTTGAAGTCTGTATTAAGCAAAGGATTTCTTTTATGTTTAAAGTTCAGCCTGAGCAGAGGTCTATTTTATTTCACCTAAGTGCAGTGATAGCCTACGTCAGCAGAATAGGCGACTCTGCTCAATCCATTTGGCTGCGTCCCAGCCTGACATGAATGAGCAGACAGCTGAGAGATCAGCCTCTGCAAGACAGCGAGATAGCCGAGGTATACATTAGCATCAGATCCCAGCGTCATCACATTTATTCTAGACATACATACACATATTGGCAATCAATTCCCTCGTTTCTAATGCGAATGGCAGTTGCCATGAAAAGTGTTCACTACAGGGCCCGTTTAGAAAGGTGTCGCCAGAAAAGTCCTGTTATTTCTGCAGAGATTTTATTGCCGTATTTATAAAAGTTGTGATCCGCTGAACTTACGTCTTCAAGAGTGTAATATCTCTGCAGCAGGGGCGTAACCAGAGGGGAGGAGCCTCTCGTAATCACAGGGGGGGGGGCAAGTGCTGGGGAGGGGGTGGGTCCAACTACTACTCTTCCCTTCCTCCGATACAGGGAACTATACTTCAGATCAGGTGTTTTGTAGCTACACTTGTTATGGGTGTGAAGATCATAATGGCCACACTTCTTTTCAGAGCCGGCGCTTCCATAGAGGCAAAGGGGGCAACTGCACCAGAGTAAAACTCTTCCCACTTGGGGGAATCTATGAAAATAAAACACTGCTAAGGACCCATTGGTCCTTAGCAGACCAATGGGGTTCCTTCTAATAAGAAGGAACCCCATTGGTCTGCTAAGGACCAATGGGGCTCCTTGGAGCCCAAATACAAAGATGCTTAGAGAGCTCTGAGCTATATAGCTCAGAGCTCTGTAGTCCGTGCAGGACGCTAAGTCCCGCCGGCTCTCGCTGCCCTCCCCGCCTCTCCCACATGTCACCTATATACATGCTGGCACCCATGGGTGCCAGCATGTATATGGGTGACAGGTGTGGGCGGAGTGGACGGCGGGAGCCGGCGGGGACTTAGCGTACGTGTATGCGGCGGCCGGCGGGTGAGCGGCGAGTGACGTCGGGTGCGGTGGAGTTACAAAGTAACAAAGTTGTTACATTGTAACAACTTTGTTACATTGTAACTGATTAGCCAATTTCCGAGGATATTGCGTGGGAACTGGCCCTTAAAGTCGGCGGCTTTTTTATATTATACGGGAGCGTAATATTACGTGATTACGGCAGACTGTGTAATTTCAATAGGAGTTTACTGTCTTACGCGTAATTTGTTACGCGTAATAACGTAACCTACGGTCTACGCGTAATTAATTACGTGTAATACCGTAACCTTACACGTAACGCTTACGGTGCATTTGTAGTGAATTACGATGCGTAATTCTGGGCAGCACGGTGGCGTAGTGGTTAGCTCTCTCGCCTTGCAGCGCTGGGTCCCTGGTTCGAATCCCAGCCAGGGCACTATCTGCAAAGAGTTTGTATGTTCTCTCCGTGTCTGCGTGGGTTTCCTCCGGGCACTCCGGTTTCCTCCCACATTCCAAAAACATACAGAGAAGTTAATTGGCTCCCACTAAAATTGGCCCTAGACTTCAGTACTTACACTACATAATATAGATATATGGCAATGGTAGGGATTAGATTGTGAGCTCCTTTGAGGGACAGTTAGTGACGAGATATATATATATACACACTGTACAGCGCTGCGTAATATGTCGGCGCTATATAAATACTAAATAATAATAATAATAATGCGTAGTTTCGGCCCAGCACTGGTCTGTCTCCCCTGTAGTGATTGTCCTGCACTTCCTGCTACTCCGTTTAGGGTCTAGTGCCTGAACAGAGAAGCAGGAAGTGAAGGGCAAGCACTACAGGGGAGACAGATAGGAGCTGCACCGCCTGCATCATTCGGGAGGTGAGTGTGTCTGTCTCCCATTGCCTTTATTACGCTGCAGATGGGGGACTGCTAGCGAGGGGGGGGGGGGGGGTAGTGGTATGTTGTGGTGGTTGGTATTGGTGTCGGCCGGGGCCCCAGATTACTTTTGCCCTGGGGCCCCATTTTAGCTAGAACCGGCGCTGCTTCTTTTATGACTCTTGTGAGATGGGCCCCCAGGCTGTGATGGGCACAAAGGGGAGGCAAGGGAATAGGGGTGAACATTGGGGGCACCATCAAAGGTTCGCTGGGCGGCCCCTTTCATTTTTTGTATGCCACTGCTCTGCAAGGACCAGGGGCATTCACAGGGGGGCCCAGGGGCTGTGGGGGCCCACTTCTCCGCCAAGCACTGAAGATCACCTGGCTTTTTTAGTAAGATTTGGGGGGAGCTAGTGTCCACTAGACTCTCTCCAAGGAGATACTGGTTGCATTGCAGATGGATAAAGCTGTTATTTCCCACAATGCAACAAGGCTCAAAGACAAGAAACTGTTAGGACATAGGTCCTGACATCACACTGTGGGAGGGGTTTCACCACAATATGAGCCATACAGACCCCTCTGATTATCTATTTATTATTATCTACTGCTTGGGATGAAGTTCGATCCTGGGTTACAAGTCTCACAAAAATCAAGTTGTTATATTAAAAATGTCTTTAGCATTATTGCCCTAACTAAAACGCTGCATCCCGCAGCTGAATTCGAACTAAATCCCCCCTAAACCCGCCCCCCCCCCCCAAAAAAAAAAAAAAAATTCACTACTTTCCTGGTCGTGGATTTTTCTGCCCCGGGAGGCAGAGCTTTCAGCTGCAGCTCTGCCACCATGCGCGTCAATCTGCGCGTATTTGCCCCTCTCCCCCGCCCCTCTCAGTGAAAGAACACTGAGAGGGGCGGAGGAGAGGCGGCGCTGATAGACACATGTAGAGGCAGAGCTGCAGCTGAAAGCTCTGCCTCTCACGGAAGCGCTCCCCACAGTGTGCCCCGGGGAGTTTGGGGGGATTTAGTTCGATTTCAGCCACGGGGATGCAGCGTTTTAGTTAGGGCTATCATAGTAAAGACATTTTTAATATAAAAACTTGTTTTTTTTCACACTTCAGACTCTCTTTAAGTGAAAAGAGTTGTGGGTCGCTACTTCAGGGCAATTTCAGTAGGCATTCAAAGCGGCGATGGCGCACTGTAAAAAAAAAATCAAATCTCCCTTACAGGGTCCCACTGATTATTCAAACAGGTGAATAAAAATGCTGCAATAATTCTGTCTTGGCAGACCACCACTCCTAAACTGAGAAGGATATGGATTTTTCCTTTTAAAATAATACCAGTTGCCTGACTCTCCTGCTGATCCTGTGTCTCTAATACTTTTAGCCACAACCCCTCAACAAGCATACAGATCAGGTGCTCTGCCTGAAGTCAGACTGGATTAGCTCCATGCTTGTTTCAGGGTTGTGATTCAGCCACTACTGCAGCCACAGAGATCAGCAGCTCTGTCAGGCAATTGGTATTGTTTAAAAGGAAATTTCCATATCCCTCTCAGTTTAGATGCACTTTAAAGGACCACTATCGCGAAAATCGTAAAATTTATATAGAGACATACAAATAAAAAGTATGTCTCTTCCAGAGTAAAATGAGCCCTAAATTACTTTCCTCCCATGTTGCTGTCACTTATGGCCCGTACTCACGGGCTGCAAATGTTGCCTGTCGCCAGCACACGTGAGCGTGTGGGCGACAGGCCGGCGACAGCTCCTCGCCAGGTCCCTCCGCGTACACACGCGGAAGAGGGACCAGCGGCGAGGCGGAAGCTGTCGCCGACGTTCCTCCTCCCTCCGCCGGAAGCTCTATATACTTTAATGGAGGTTGCTGTCGCTAGTCCGCGTACTCACGCGGACTAGCGACAGTTGCGGCGGAGGTGCGGCAGCGACTGTCGCCATGCGATTGAAACTTTCAATCGCATGGCGACATGAGCGACAGTTCGGGGTGCGCGCGCGTGCAACGGCCCATACTCACGGGCGACCTGTCGCCGCAACACGCGCACGCCGCGTGTTGAGGCGACAAAAGTCCCTCGTGAGTATGGGCCATAACAGTAGGGAGTATAAATCTGACAGAACCAACAGGTTTTGAACTAGCCCATCTCCCCATGGGGGGTTCTCAGCGTTTCCTTTAGTTTCAAAAGCCCTTTGTTGGCAGTTGGACAGAGCAACTTCCACCCACTGACAGTGCAGCGAGCAGGGAGGCTGGCCAGCATCTTTGTATAAATCCTTTTCAGGGATTGTCTTTATAAACAATCAAGGCCATGCTGAGAATCCCCCATGAAGAGATGGACTAGTCTAAAACCTATTGGTAATGTCAGATTTCTACTAGCTACTGTACCTGACAGCAACATAGGAGAAAAGTAATTTCTGGCTCATTTTACTCCTAAAGAGATGTCCTTCTTATTTGTATGTATTTTAACCAGTTCGGCCTTTCTGGACGAGCTTTCTCGTCCAGAAAGGCACTGCTGCTTTCCCTGCGTGGTGCACGCGATCGGGCGCGCGCACCCGCCGCCTGCCGCTAGCCCCCCGATCAGTGAATGGGAATATAATTCCCATTCACCGATCTAACTTCCCCGCAGAAATACAGACGCTTTCTATCCAGAGAGCGTGGTATTTCTGCCCCCCAGGAAACAACTTCCCTGCATTTAAGTTCCTGGATGCGACATTGTTTGCATCCAGGACTTTTCTCACTGTAATAGTAAACTGCACCCACACACAGTTTTAATTAAAGAATTACATTATCTTACATTTAAAATTAGCAATTTCCCTCCCACACCAAAAATTACCCACATACACTTTTTATTAAAAAAAATAAATAAAAAAAAATACAATTAAAAAAAAAAAAAAACATCATAAATAGTTACCCAAGGGCTGAACTTTTTGAATATGCATGTCAAGAAAGTATGTTACTATATTATTTAAAATTATAAGCTTATAAATAGTGATGGACGCAAATTGAAAAAATGCACCTTTATTTCTAAATGAAATATCGGCACCATAAATTGTGATAGGGACATCGTTTAAACGGTGTAATAACCGGGACAGATGGGCAAATAAAATACGTGAGTTTTAATTACGGTAGCCTATATTAATTTCAAACTATAATGGCCAAAAACTGAGAAAGAATGAATTTTTTTCATTTCTTTCTTAATTTTCCTGTTAAAATGGATTTAGAAAAAAATAATTCTTAGCAAAATGTACTACCCAAAGAAAGCCTAATTAGTGGCGGAGAAAACAAGATATAGATCAATTCATTGTGATAAGTAGCAATAAAGTTATAGGCGAATGAATGGGAGGTGAACGTTGCTCGGATGCATGAGATTTTCGGCACTGCGGCGCTGAACCGGTTAAATGTTACCATTTTTCGCGATAGTGGTCCTTTAACGAATAGACCCCTATGAACAATAGCAGACACACGGACTTTCCATCCCATCATCAGATCAGAGTTCCGGTACAGAGGATATTGAGATAACAGTTGATTTTCTATTCTCTTTGCTCTCAGCTTTTCATTCATTTGATAAAGTATATCTATAATGACTCATCCACCTCTCCACTCATTCTTCAGATGCTACTTGTCTCTGCCAATCCCTCCACTGGCTGCCAATTAGTCAGAGAACATACTTCACAATTCTAATTGTAATCTATAAAGCTCTCTGCCTTCATCCCCTCCATACACTTTTATCACTCAGTTTGAGATACTGTTTAAACTGCAACCTTTGCTCTGCACACACTCGTCTGCTATCCTCCACTACAATCGCCTCTTCACATTCTTGTATACATAAGTATTTTAACTAACAGCATTACAGCGAAACTTCTGCTGTGGTTGCGTTGGTGGGATTTTTCACCCAATCACTCCTCTGATCATCTCCATATGGTTCACAATGAGCCACTAAGAAAACTATATTGCATGGCTGTCAGCAGGTACTGAGATAGGAGTAATCGCTCCTTAAAGTGAACCAATTTTAGCCCCCAGGGCATCTCATTAGCACATTAAAAATGCATGCTATCAATGTGGCTCATTATGAAAAGAAAAGTTTAAGTTTACCTCTTCTTTTTACATTTAAGTTTAGCAGGTGATTTTATTATGGTACCTTAATTTCTACGGCCTGCCCAACCCAGAAATGTCAGGCAGATAAGGACTGATGTAATTATTTTATTGCACACATTAGCAGAGAGCAATCAAAAGCTTTCATCAATGCTCCCAAGTCTCATCCTGTCACCTCCAAGTCTCCTCCTGTCTCCACAAGTCTCCCCAAGTCTCCTCCTGTCTCCCACAAGTGTCCTCCTGTCTCTCACAAGTGTCCTCCTGTCTCCCCCAAGTGTCATCCTGACTCCCCCAAGTATCCTCCTGTCACCCCCAAGTGTCCTTCTGTCTCCCCAAGTGTCCTCCTGTCACCCCAAGTGTCCTCCTGTCTCCCCCAAGTATCCTCCTGTCACCCCCAAGTGTCCTTCTGTCTCCCCAAGTGTCCTCCTGTCACCCCAAGTGTCCTCCTGTCTCCCCTAAGTGTCATCCAGTCTCCCCATGTGTCCCCCATGCCTCCTCTTATCTCCCCCAGGCAGTCTTCCCATGTCTCCCCTGCCGGCACTAGAGGACTGCTGCTGCCGCTGATCGCACGGGGGACCCAGAGGCACATGGGGGAGGGAGCAGAGGCACACGAGGTGGGGGGGTTGGAGCCAGGCACAGCAGGGGACAAGGCAGGGGATTCCCAATGGTGGCGGGTGTGGGGTTCGTATCGGCGGGCATTCGGAAGTCAGGGATTCCCTGCCTTTGACGCAGGGACTTTTTCTCCCCATTTTTTGGGGAGAAAAAGTACGACTTTTACGGCAGAAAATACGGTAATAAGGATGCTAACAAGGCAATTCAACAGTTAAAATCACTATTACTTTTATTGTTGATAAATGATCATTCCCCAGTTTACCTGACTCTTATTTGGTACACACAAAATTTGGTACGCACAAAGGAAGTTGCAGGGCATGCTGGGTTGTCCTTTTTTGTTTCTCTACTTTCCCTTCAGACTTAACTAATGCATTCTGATTGGCTGAAGCCTCTTTCCCTCCTGTTTTCCCGTCCCACACCTCTGTTCCTCTCTGATTGGCCAATATTTCTCATGCTGAGACAATGCACTTTCTATAGTGGAGGGCGGGTATCCTGGCAATGCATACACCAGGGGTTCTCAAACTGGGTGCCGCGGCACCCTGGTGCGCCTCGGGCACCTTTCAGGGGTGCCTCGGCATGCATCTCCATCCTTCATGCAATATTATCAGGTAATGCAACCGCACATTGATATACAATGTGGCTGCATTACCTGCCAGTTAACCTTTTAGTCCTCGCAACCATGGTTGAAGTTGAACATAAAGGGAATTGTGGTGCCTAATAAACATCACTAGCTACTTGGAGAGGGTCGTCGCCTGATGAGGGTAATAACGGCATCTCGGTAGTTTTTGGCAAGGAGTGCCTTGAAAAAATTTCACAGCCATCAAGGGTGCCCTCACCCAAAAAAGTTTGGTAACCACTGGCATACACAATCAAGCAAAAGAGAGTAAGGGAGGAAATGACATCAGGATTGGCTTCAAAAAAGCCACAGTTAAAATGGGAAATGCTAAGGAGGATTTTTTTTTTTTTACTGTAGAAAAATCACTAAAATCAAAACATGGACAGTGCAATACATATGTTATGTAAGTAGAGCAAGTATGTATCTACTTATATATGTGTTTTTTCTTTTCTGAGATAGTATAGCTGACAGCTCCTCTTTAAGAAACTTTTTCTTGTTATCTATGCAAAAGAGCTTCTTTGAGCTCTGTGACTTTATAAAGTCGTGGACAGCACTGCCTTTTGAAGCATTTATCTAAACTGTCTCTCATTGTTTCTTCTTTGTTTATGGTTATTTTGCAGAGAAAAGTTCAAAGGGTCACTAGCCTGCTCTGTGAAATCATTTAAAATGCTGAGTGTATTGTGGAAACTGCAATTATTAGAGAATGATGCAATGTTATAAAAAAAAATAAAAAAAAAGCTATATGCCTGAAAATAAAGTTCTTTGCTACTAATTTTCTATTAATTATCCGTATTACACAACCAATTCCTTATATCATGAGTTTTTTTTTCACTTCAGTGTCACTTTAACGTTCCTCTTTAAAGCGGACCTCTAAAAATCTGCTGACTCCTAGAAAAAAAAGTTATATTTACCTGAGAAGTCTTGTCCCACAAAGCCGTCCCTAAAAGACCCTGAATCACTAGACTTCCGGTGCTTGGCCCCGCCTCCCCCTCTCCTCAGAGACAAACACCAAGCTATTTACTAGGAGACAGCAGGATTTTGAAGTTTACTCTGGAGGTCCGCTTTAAACATCCTCAGGGCCTTCTGATAGCTGCTTCCAGGAATCAGCACATTTATACTAGACATACACAGCCATAATGGCGTTGGGTTCAAACAAGCATTTTCCCTGTTGCGGAAAGTGCACTTTATGAGCAGTGTCACATACTTGGTCACTCTGTACCTTTTTCTGAATGTTTGATCGGAGTTCCAGTGCGTCAGAAAAAAATTCCATTTTCTATTATCTTCAGTTCAGCGCTTCATTCATTCAAGAGAGTACATCTATAATGACTCATCCACCTTTCTTATAATTTTTCAGAAGTTACTTGTCTCTGCCAAATGCCAATCACTCCACTGGCTGCAAATTACTCTGAGAATTTACTTCGCAATTCTAAATCTAACCTACAAAGCTCTCCACATCCAGTCCTCAAGTCTGCACACATTTTCTTTATTAATTTTGAGATATTGTTCTAACCACAACCTCAGCTCTCCGCAATTTTCAACTCTTCATATTCTTGTATATCAAACTTCTCACCAGCCGCTCCTTTTCTCTGGAATTCTCTCCCGCAGCTCATTCAAAACTGTTCAATAAAGATCAAAAAATCGTCGCCGGTTATTCACTAGAAGGGTCTGCTTGAAGGTTTCAAGTATTGAATTGTAGGTGTGGAATTCTCCATGGAAATGGTTCCTCAATGGAAAACTTCCATACCATGATGCCCAGAATGACCTATGACCTGAAGTCAATTGGCCGGCCAGTAGGTATGGAGTTTCTATGGTTTCTGTTAGCCAAAGGTTGATGAAAAGTTTTAGTTTTAGAATTAGCGTTTAGGCAAGCTATAGGTTAAAGGGTACCTGAAGCGGAAAAAAACAAATAAAGCTGAATACTTTCTTCAGTAGTAGGAAACCTCTAGATAGTCCAGTGGCTTTTCCCATCCTCCTCCACCCCTGCAATCCAGGGCTGGAACCCTTTGAACATATTTGACAAGAACTCATCGCTCTGCCTGCTCAGTAGCATGAAGCCACTCATGCATGGTTTTCCCTCCATGTGCGGACCACACTGGTGTCTGTGCTGTGCAGCTGCACTCATACACAGATGGGAGCGCAGCCGCGAAGAAGAAGAGGGCCCCATCCAGCAACGGTGGGGTCAAGGAAGGCAGGGGAAGTCTATGTACTATCTAGAGGCTTCCCACGGCTTGGAAAAGAATTAACTTTTTTTGGGTGCTCACAGGTTTGACTTAAAGCAAACCCAAGCACTTGTCGGTAATTTTTGGTGGGGTCTTGTAACCCCCAAAAGAAGGTTACAAATATATATTTGCCTACTGTAACGGCCACAAGATGGCAGCACTGAGATTTTAAGCCTGTGGAACTAAAAGGTTGCATAGACTGTTGCCAGCAATCCAATATGCAAATTAGGGGAATTTGCTGGAACTTTCCAGAAGCCCCGCACGGCCAGAGAGTTACTGCGTTGGCTCGGGGGGCGGGGAGAACAGGGTGTAGCCGGAGGGAAACAAGCTGAGACTGAGAGAGCATGCCGGAGAGTGAGAGGAGAAGGAATTGTGCCAGGAGCTGGTGGTGCGGAGCGGGAAGGAGGTGACACAGAGAGGCCGTAGCAGTCGCCCGGACAGTAAGAGGGGACCCGGCGGCCATAGAGTGACCAGTGCAGAACAGTAAGGACAGCGGCAGCAGGTTGGACAGTGACCAGAGGCGGGAGGAAGCAGACCCTGCCAACACCCGAGCCATACCAGAGGCCACAGACAGATGAATACAGGCCTGCAAGGAAAGTTTATTTTGACATTGAAGTGTACTTGATTGACTCTTTTCTACAGTGGCCACTGTTAGGTCACGAATAAATCTTTGATAATTTCATCTGGTGGATTCCACTCAGCCGAGTGCCTGGTGCTAGCGGATGAAACGGGTTACAGTCTGTGAGCAGCAACAGGGGACAGGAAGACAGCATGGCAAACCATTATTGGATTCAGAGGCTTCCCTCTTCTTGGGAAAGTATGTGACTTTTGACCTGAGCTTTAGCATGGGTACACTAATGTCAGTGTTTGTGATAAGTTTGGAGGATAAGTTCATGTTTGATGAGAAGTTAAGAGAACAATTTTCAATGTTGCCTGGCCTGCAAAATTTGCTTGTGGCTCTATTGAGATCCCCCCCCCCCCCTTTCACAATCGCAGCCAGTAAAAAGACACAAGCTACTCCCAACTGTTTCCCCCCACAAGAGTGTCCAGCATTAAAGGGGAAAGAAGACAATCTTAAGGCTGGTGCACACCAAGAGCGCTTCTGAGCGCTTTTAAATACGCCAGCGCTTTGAATGGGTATTTGAATGGGATGGATCACACCAGTGCAATGTGATTTTTTTCCAAACACAGAGGTGGGTCCTGCAGCATTTCTGCTGATGTCTGAGGTGATTTAGCCTCAATGTTAAGTATAGGAAAGTGGAAAATCGCTCTGAAAAGCGCTAGATCAGATTTTCCAAGCGGTTTTGTTACAGAAGCTGTTCAGCTACAGCTCTACTGTAACAAAAAATAAAAACGCTACACCAAAACGATAAGAAAATCGCTGGGCAGGATTAGAAAATCGCTAGGCACATGCCTAGAAGAATCACTTAAAAAAGCGTTGAGAGTTTGCGATTACGCTAGCGCTTTTTTGTGTGCACTGGCCCTTACACACATTTTCTCCCACCACCCCTTTCCCACCTTGGAGAGTAGCACAAGAGTTGCTGTAATATTTACCTGCTAGAGCATTGTGGGTCTCCTCTGTTTTTGCATCAGTCACTTGTATTGGTTGGGTGAATTTGTAGTCAGAGGATGGGATAATAGAGCGTACGGCTGCTCGGGAGCACAGAGGAGACACTCAGCACTGGAGCAGGTAAATATTACACTGCTCCCTGCACCACTTTGCAGCAGGAATAGGAGGAGCAGCCCCCCTTCCTTCTGCAGTCGCGGGGCTATTGTTTCACCACTGTTTATGTTTTTTTGTTAAATACTTCATATAAAAAAAACAGTGATGAGCGCAAATCACTGTTGCCAGTTTTAAGTTATTTCATAGAAAGCTGTGTGTGTGTGTGTGTGTGGGGGGGGGGGGGGGTTCCGTGGAGGGGTTCCAACCAGAATGCCCCTGCTTTGCTTTCTACAGACAGCTGTTTCTGCAAGGTAGAAACCATCAACTGCCGTCTTCCATTTGCATCTGTCTTTGTCACGTGACACATGAGGACTCCAGTAAAAAAAGTAAGCAGTTAAAATCTGAAGGAACCGACAGGTTTTGGACTTGTCCATCTAGGTCGGATTTACCTCACAGGAGCGTATAGGTACAGATGTCCTGGCACCCGAAACGTCTCCCTCCATGACCCTAATACCCCCAGCAACCTGCAATGCAAGTGTGCTGGCTGGCCCAGCTGTCACTTCTCCCTTACCTGTCATCGGTAGCTACAGGTGACCCTTACTATTAGGTAGTCAGAAGTACCCTTAATATTAAGTATCTAGAGGTGCCCCCAAGTATTAGGTAACTAGAGGAAAATCAGTATTAAGTAGCTAGAGGTGACCCTGACTGAAGGGAGATCTCATCAGTGGAATGCAGACAGCAGGGTGAGTAACCTCTCATTTACACTCTCATCAGGACTCTGCATAGGGAAGGAGGAAGAGAAGCACTCAGGCCGACTTTCCATTGTCAGGCGTCTGTAGGCAAGTTCCATACAGTGCCTTATGGTAAATCCAGCCCTGAGTCCATCTCCTCATGGGGGATTCTCAGGGTTTTCTTTATTTTCAAAAGCATCCCTGAACAGCAGTTGCTCAGTCCAACTGCCAAAATAGTGTGCAAGTGAGAAGGGAGGCTGGCTTGTATCTTACTATTTTGGTAGTTAGACTGCGGTTCAGGAAATGCTTTTGAAAACAAAGAAACCTTGAGAATCCCCCATGAGGAGATGGACGTGTCCAAAACCTGTCAGTTCTGTCCGATTTCAGCTGCCTACCTTTTTTTGCTGGAATGGTCCTTTAAGAAACTGCCCCATGAAGTCCTGACACATAAAGCCTCCCCAGCTCTGGAATGTCTCTATATAAAGCCTGCGGTAATGGGACAGCAATGTGCATGCCATGTGGTCAAACTGTATATCTGATCTTTCAACTTTCACAGGTTATAAAGCTTTTTTTAACCCGCTCGTGGTATTAATGCAAATAACGCACTGACTGATGGCATGAAACAAGCTAGCACAAGCTTAGGGGGGGCACATTGGGCCTGATTTACTTGAATTCTCTGGGCTGGATATTGAGGGGAAGCGTGGGGGGGGCGAAGTGCGGGGGGGGAGGAGAGGCAGGGGAGGTATAATCTAAACCCTACCACAATCATATGTCCATGCATGTATTGTGTAGTGTATGTATCGTAGTCTAGGGCCAATTTAGGGGAAGCCAATTCTGGATGAAACTCACGCAGACACGGTCAGCAAAAACTCGGTACACAGGCGCCAGAGTAGAGTAAAACATTTTAAAAAACGCTTAAAAGGAGAGGGGGATGTTAGAGTGGACTCACCTCCCTCTTACAAAAAAATAAAACTCACTTGAGTCAATAAAACAGAATTGTCAACTAATTTATTCAACTCCACAAATGCAATGCGTTTTGCGGACGTGACCCCGCTTTCTCAGGCAAAAATGGGAGCACAACTCAGTGGGTCAAGCAATAGGTTTCAGCGCCTCTCAACCTACTGCTTGACCCACTGAGTTGTGCTGAGTTTTGCCTGAAGAAGCCGGGTCACGCCCGCGAAACGCGTTGCATTTGTGGAGTTGAATAAATTAGTTGACAATTCTGTTTTATTGACTCAAGTGAGTTTTCTATTTTTGTAAGAGGGAGGTAAGTCCACTCTAACATCCCCCTCTCCTTTTAAGCGGTTTTTAAAACGTTTTACTCTACTCTGGCGTCTCTGTATACCGAGCTTTTGCTGATCTTCTAGTCCACCCTGGGTGGAGGGGTGCATCCTGATCTACTATCTACAGTGAGCGACTTCTTAACCTGAGTGGGGTCAGGTCCTAATGCTCCCCACCTGCATTTAAAGTGGTTGCCTATGGGTAACCCGTGTTTGTGAGTATATACACATAAAATTGTATTGAACTCTTCATTTTTAAATGACAATACTGCACCATATTGGGATCTCAATTCTCTTCTTGTTCATAACCTATTTTGGTTCCTGGACGTAGTTTCTACGTCCAGGAACCCTGCGCGCTACCGCGCGTTCCCGCGGCCGATCGTGCGCGTGCACGCGCACTCCCGGCCGCGGATTCGGTAGCCAAGGAATCAATGTATCGGGCTATGGAGCCCGATCACTGATTCCTCTCCCCCGCTGAAAAAGCTTCTCTCGGAAGCTGCGCCTTTTCTGGCCGTTCCCTTCCCGATGTGTCACTCTAAGCGCGTGCTACGCTTAGAATGACGTCATGTAAACAAACTCATAGCCGCCATCTTGTGGCCAAAAAGTAATACTACACCTGAAAAAAAAAAAAAAAGAAGTAACACACATTTACATTATAAATCTATTGTTTACCTCCCACCCTCCCAAAAGTACCCAAATAAAATGTTTACTATTAAAAAAAATCCATTATAATAAAAAAAATAAAAAAAAAACATGTAAATATTTACCTAAGGGTCTAAACTTTTTAAATATCAATGTAAAGATGAAATATTTCTATATTTTTTTATTTTAAACTTGTAAATAGTGATAGATGCAAAATGGAAAAAATGCACCTTTATTTCCAAATAAAATATTGTCGCCATACATTGTGATAGGGACATAATTTTAACGGTGTAATAACCGGGACATATGGGCAAATACAATACGTGAGTTTTAATTATGGAGGCATGTATTATTTTAAAACTATAATGGCTGAAAACTGAGAAATAATGAATTTTTCCATTTTTTTCTTATTCTTCCTGTTTAAATGCATTTACAGTAAAGTGGCTCTTAGCAAAATGTACCCCCCAAAGAAAGCCTAATTGGTGGCGGAAAAAACAAGATATAGATCAGTGCATTGTGATAAGTAGTGATAAAGTTATAGGCTAATGAATGGGAGATGAACATTTCTCACATGAAAACGACGGAACCTGAATGGGTTAAGCATCACGCAGACATGGGGAGAACATACAAACTGCGCGCAGACGGTGCCCTGGCTGAGATTCAAAGCCAGGGACCCAGCGCTGCAAGACGAGAGTGCTAACCACTACGCCACCATGCTGCCCAGAAGAGGCACAGAGGGGCAGTACAGACACTGGTGCTGACTGTGAAGACAGGACCTGGGAAAGTGCAGCTTGTGCTACAGGGAGTGGACAAAATCAGGCTGAGTGCATAACACAGTACAGTGGTGAGTTACACAGGTCTACGGTGCGCCACTGATTGCAGGTAGAGCTCCCATAGCATCTGCCACGGCTGCCTCCCCTCGGATACACCAATGTGTTACAGGAGCATAAAGAATGCCGAGGAGTAGAGGCCTGCAGCCTGCACCATTTAAGTGACCTGAGCAGCATTTTTAGCCCCATGGCAACTCAATAGCACATTACAAATGAATGCTAGCAATGTGGCTCGTTACTAAAAAAATCCATTCTACCTTTTCTTTATACATTGAAATGTTTGTTAGAGGCTTTTATTGCCCTACTTCCAGGGCCTGCCGTCTACAGGAAGAGCAGGCAGATAAGTACTGCTGTAATTAGCAGTAGCAATGAGCAAACAAACTTTCAGCAGCAGGTGGAGAGATAGAAACTGTAGTTCAAACAGTTAAGAGAAGTCACCTTTTCCTTTGGATATATAAGGACAGAGGGACGGGGAGGGGGAAACTGGCAGCTCCTACACTTATTAGAAAGCAGAACAACCTGCAGAAAAAAAGCTTCTTGGATCGATTTAAAACAGGTAGCCATAAAGTATGGTCACCTGCCAATCTCTGCAGACAGCTCACTTCCCTGCTGTGCCCTGTATGTGTGCGTGGCCAATCTCTGCAGACAGCTCACTTCCTTGCTGAGCCCTGTATGTGTGCATGGCCAATCTCTGCAGACAGCTCACTTCCTTGCTGAGCTCTGTATGTGTGCGTGGCCAATCTCTGCAGACAGCTCACTTCCTTGCTGAGCCCTGTATGTGTGCGTGGCCAATCTCTGCAGACAGCTCACTTCCTTGCTGAGCCCTGTACGTGTGCGTGGCCAATCTCTGCAGACAGCTCACTTCCTTGCTGAGCTCTGTATGTGTGTGTGGCCAATCTCTGCAGACAGCTCACTTCCTTGCTGAGCCCTGTACGTGTGCGTGGCCAATCTCTGCAGACAGCTCGCTTCCTTGCTGAACTCTATGTGTGTGTGCGTGGCCAATCTCTGCAGACAGCTCACTTCCTTGCTGAGCCCTGTACATGTGTGTGGCCAATCTCTGCAGACAGCTCACTTCCTTGCTGAGCCCTGTATGTGTGTGTGGCCAATCTCTGCAGACAGCTCACTTCCTTGCTGACCCCTGTATGTGTGTGTGGCCAATCTCTGCAGACAGCTCACTTCCTTGCTGAGCCCTGTATGTGTGTGTGGCCAATCTCTGCAGACAGCTCACTTCCTTGCTGAGCCCTGTATGTGTGTGTGGCCAATCTCTGCAGACACCTCACTTCCTTGCTGAGCCCTGTATGTGTGTGTGGCCAATCTCTGCAGACAGCTCACTTCCTTGCTGACCCCTGTATGTGTGTGTGGCCAATCTCTGCAGACAGCTCACTTCCTTGCTGAGCCCTGTATGTATGTGCGGCCAATCTCTGCAGACAGCTCACTTCCCTGCTGTGCCCTGTATGTGTGCGTGGCCAATCTCTGCAAACAGGTCACTTCCTTGCTGAGCCCTGTATGTGTGCGTGGCCAATCTCTGCAGACAGCTCACTTCCTTGATGAGCCCTGTATGTGTGCGTGGCCAATCTCTGCAGACAGCTCACTTCCTTGATGAGCCCTGTATGTGTGCGTGGCCAATCTCTGCAGACAGCTCACTTCCTTGCTGAGCTCTGTATGTGTGCGTGGCCAATCTCTGCAGACAGCTCGCTTCCTTGCTGAACTCTATGTGTGTGTGCGTGGCCAATCTCTGCAGACAGCTCACTTCCTTGCTGAGCCCTGTATGTGTGCGTGGCCAATCTCTGCAGACAGCTCACTTCCTTGCTGAGCCCTGTATGTGTGCATGGCCAATCTCTGCAGACAGCTCACTTCCTTGCTGAGCTCTGTATGTGTGTGTGGCCAATCTCTGCAGACAGCTCACTTCCTTGCTGAGCCCTGTACGTGTGCGTGGCCAATCTCTGCAGACAGCTCACTTCCTTGCTGAGCCCTGTATGTGTGCGTGGCCAATCTCTGCAGACAGTTTACTTCCTTGCTGAACTCTATGTGTGTGTGCGTGGCCAATCTCTGCAGACAGCGCACTTCCTTGCTGAGCTCTGTATGTGTGCGTGGCCAATCTCTGCAGACAGCTCACTTCCTTGCTGAGCTCTGTATGTGTGCGTGGCCAATCTCTGCAGACAGCTCACTTCCTTGCTGAGCTCTGTATGTGTGCGTGGCCAATCTCTGCAGACAGCTCACTTCCTTGCTGAGCCCTGTATGTGTGTGTGGCCAATCTCTGCAGACAGCTCACTTCCTTGCTGAGCCCTGTACGTGTGCGTGGCCAATCTCTGCAGACAGCTCACTTCCTTGCTGAGCTCTGTATGTGTGCGCGGCCAATCTCTGCAGACAGCTCACTTCCTTGCTGAGCCCTGTATGTGTGCGTGGCCAATCTCTGCAGACAGCGCACTTCCTTGCTGAGCCCTGTATGTGTGCGTGGCCAATCTCTACAGACAGCTCACTTCCTTGCTGAGCTCTGTATGTGTGCGTGGCCAATCTCTGCAGACAGCTCACTTCCTTGCTGAGCTCTGTATGTGTGCGTGGCCAATCTCTGCAGACAGCTCACTTCCTTGCTGAGCCCTGTATGTGTGTGCGTGGCCAATCTCTGCAGACAGCGCACTTCCTTGCTGAGCCCTGTATGTGTGTGTGGCCAATCTCTGCAGACAGCTCACTTCCTTGCTGAGCCCTGTATGTGTGTGCGTGGCCAATCTCTGCAGACAGCTCACTTCCTTGCTGAGCTCTGTATGTGTGCGTGGCCAATCTCTGCAGACAGCTCACTTCCTTGCTGAGCTCTGTATGTGTGCGTGGCCAATCCCTACAGACAGCTCACTTCCTTGCTGAGCCCTGTATGTGTGCGTGGCCAATCTCTGCAGACAGCTCACTTCCTTGCTGAGCCCTGTATGTGTGTGTGGCCAATCTCTGCAGACAGCTCACTTCCTTGCTGAGCCCTGTATGTGTGCGTGGCCAATCTCTGCAGACAGCTCACTTCCTTGCTGACCCCTGTATGTGTGTGTGGCCAATCTCTGCAGACAGCTCACTTCCTTGCTGAACTCTATGTGTGTGTGCGTGGCCAATCTCTGCAGACAGTTCACTTCCTTGCTGAGTCCTGTAAGTGTGTGTGTGTGTGCGTGGGGGGGGGGTGCATTGGGGACACCAGAGAGCCTGCATGCATGACAGAATTCTGACACTGCCGGAAGAATGCTGGCAAGTTTAATGGTATGTTAATCATTCTTTATGGAGTACATAATTAGATTAAATAATGATTCCGTATGTCTGCTCCAACTTCATCAGTAAAACAGTCCTGAAAGAAATTGCCTTGGCGGGTTGTACATGAACCTGTATCAAATCGCTTTTTTTTTTTTTAATCATTTTCCAGCCTATATTTTCCTCTGTGATTCATATTTCCGGCAGCTCGCTGCAGCGCCGTGCCTAGTTAGTAATATTTTATCATCTCGCACCTTTTGAACTAATTATAGCCGCGATTCAGCGCCTAATGAATCCGAGATGAGAGTACACAGTTTAAAATTCCTCTTAGACCTTCAGGTCTTGCGATCTGAATACAGAGCAGTTACATAAATGAAATGAAAATAGCTTTCGTCTAGAATATTATCATTCCCTTGGCGCTGCCAGAGCTAACAAACTGATTAATGTAATTCGGCTAGTTTTGATCTTCAAGGTATATTTGATTTTCTATTATTAGACATTTGCCAGTCTTCCAACTCCATACACTGGCGATGAGGGTTCTATGATTCCCTATTAAAGTGTTCTAAATCCGCCAACAAGGGCCTCACTCCCCTCCACCCCCCCCCCCCCCCCCCCCCTCATCCATCCACCTCCAGCCATAAATAATTGCACACAGCTGCTGCATTAATAACAGCCCAAAATACTGAGGTTTGGGAACATACATCTGTTCTGGCAACTCAGCCGCTTGCCCTGAGTGCTGTCAGAGGCCAGATACCGCTGCAGTCATGAAATTGTGTGTCTTGCTGTAGACTAGTCCAGGCATGGGCAAACTTGGCCCTCCAGCTGTTAAGGAACTACAAGTCCTACAATGCATTGCAGGAGTCTGGCAGCCACAGTCATGACTCATAAAGGCAAATGCATTGTGGGACTTGTAGTTCCGTAACAGCTGGAGGGCCGAGTTTGCCCATGCCTGGACTAGACCGTCTGAAGCTGCTCAACAACCTTGACTTTTATTTATCATTTATTTAAAGCATATCTGAAGTGAAAATGTAACAAAAAATTTAACGCTTACTTCAGTAGTAAGCAACCTTTGTATAGTCCAGAGGCTTCCCCGATTTTCTTGCAACCCACCATTCCAGTGCAGGGACCAGGGACGGTTCTTCCATGAAGCAGTGTGAATCATGTGCTTCAGGGCGGCAACAATTAGAGGGCGGCAAGAAGCAGCTCCCCTCCCCAAATGTCCCCTCGCCCTCCCTAGATGCGCGGCGCTCTTTCACTCACTTGCTCTCAGCATTACAGCAATAGGATCTCCATTTGCCTACCCAGCGTCCTGTATCCACGGCTACAGCAGTGCCTCATGTGACCTGTTACGTGCTGCCGGGTCACATGAGGCGCTGCTGTAGTCAGAGAGGAAGTTGGACTTCACGTGTGGCTGGTGATCCAACTGCTAATCTGCTGAGACCAGGTGAGTGATGCGGCGCTGGTGCAGTGCATACCCAGCATTCTGGGGATCACATGCTGCGGGTCAGCAGGGAGGAGATTCTGTCTTGGAGGAAGCAGAGGGAGGTAAACGTAGTGCCAGTGCCTGCAATGCCCAATATGTCTCTCCTCTCTGGTCCGGCTTTGCACACAGACATCGTGGGGGAAGACGGTGGGGGTGGGGGGGGGGGCAGGTGGGGGATTGTCCTCAAAATGTATTGCTTCAGGCTGCAAAGAGTCTAGAATTGGCCCTGGCCATGCCTCTCAATTCCTGTGCACTGGAGACTTGGGGAGGAGGTTCTCTGTTAGTGGCAGAAGCACTCAGCGTATCCCCTGTCCCCCACTCATGTGAAAATAGGCCATATAGGAGAGAATACTTGGGATGCTATTTGGCCTTGTAATAAGCCCTCTGCAGCATCACCTTCTGCTGAGGTCACTTGTGCCTTTTCAGACGGCAGCAAGCGGGAAAAAAAAGTTTTCAGAGACGAATCAATAAAATCTGGAGCTGTCCCTGTAAATTATGGACAGTTGGCATCTGGGACACAGATTGTTCCCATACTTGTCTGGCTCCGATTAGGCAACCCATTAAGCATCAGATGACATCCTACATAAAATGCTGCAGCCCAGGTTATCGGATAGCCGCTCGCTCTCTTACAAAGCATTCATCGGGTATCAGATAACTCGCAGCACAATAACCCCACAGCCCCGCTGCCCTGACTTAAATCACTATTTATTTCCAGGGAGAGCCAGCAGCAGAGTGTTTATGGCAGGCAGAGTGAGAAATGCAATGACTGCTTAGCTTGGCTGGCACACAGCTGGCAGGGGGCTCCCTGTGTTGTTACTGCTTTGGCTGATTTGTTCCATTTTCTTTCCTCCGACCTCATCATCGCCATCGTGGGCATCGTTCTGCCTTGTTGGGCCAACAATATCTGAATGGTTGCGGGTTCATTAAAGCAAATCTGTACTGTAAATGAAAAGTCAAAATAAACATACACAGGTCATACTTACCTCCTGTGTAGTCCACTCATCAAGCTCTTTCTCCTTTCCTACTGAATATCCAAGCAGCTTGCGGTGACCCAAAACCACTAGGAAAATATAGGGGACTAAAAGAGTCCGAAAAGCACTCCTACTAAAAAGCAGAGCTTAGGGTGGTTTGCCTAGAAGGCATTTGTGATAATTCAGCGTTAAGTGAACTATGCACCACTACTGAATATGCAAATTAACTCTTTATGCCCCTGAAGCCAGGCTTACCGTATATACTCGAATACAAGTTGACCTCGTGTATAAGTTGACTCCAATATTTAACCCTCTTAAGCTGGATTTTTTTCATTGACTCAAGTATAAGTCTAACCAGCAAAGTTAATTCCTGCATTTTAGGACCAGGAAGAATTGACAGCTTTTCTTGGGGACCAGGAGGGGTTAATGACTGTACTGCATAAAGTATTGCAACCATTAACCCCTCCTGTCCCTTAAATGCAGCCAGTACATCCCTTTCCTTGTTACTTGTTGTGGCCAGGACTTTCAGACCTGTGCTTTCTTGGCATTTCCTTTAACAAGAAAGTGTCAATTACCACTGGGTACATTGCTGCAAATGGGAATGTCACTAATAGTACACATATTAATCAGTGTGCTCAGTGTTGTCTGTGACTCGTATATAAGTCGACCCCTATACTTTTATCTAGTGGGTCAGACCTAAACGTCTAGACTTATACTCGAGTATATACAGTACATCCAGTACTGCTGATGTATAGCAAGTCTATAGCTTACACATTTTTCAGAGCCACATCAACCCAACATGCAGACAGCCTGTTTCTGACTTTTGGTTCTCCTCAGTGCATGACAGGGATTGATATGGCTATATGGCTCTAGGGCAGGGCTTGGACCAGTACAACAAAATACCCAAGCAACTCAGACTGACCTTAAACCACTAGGAAAGTATAGGATACTAAAAGAGCCTGAAAAGCCTTCCTACTAAAAAGTAATGCTTAGGGTGATTTGCCTTCTTAAAGGGTCCCTGAACACAAAAAATAACGAAATCTGGACTCTCATAGGGCTTCCTCCAGCATTCCCCCCCCCCCTTCGGAATCCCCTCCATGCTCCTGCAGGCAGCTCTGTTGACCCGGCGACTTTGGCTGAAGTCACGCATGCCCGGCCCATCCACGCACCCAATGCGATCATGCGCCCGTTGCCTTAAACGTCCTGTGCATGCGTGGTTCAGTCTTTTGAGATCCGTGCATGTGCAAGATGCTTACGGTGACCAGCGTGATGACCTGTGGGTTGCGCGGACAGGCCGCGCATGCGTGACTTCAACTGAAGTTGCCAGGTTAACGAAGCCACCAGCAGTACCACAGGGGGGACCCAGAGGATGCCAAGGGGCCTCACAGGCTATAGGGGACTGGAGGAAGCCCCAGGTAAGTCCAGATTTGGTAATATTGCACACTTGAGCCATAGGGAAACATGGACATTACCTTGCTCATCAGTTGTCCTTTCAGTTGTAACTGACAGCAACTGATATATAACTGACACCAATTGATATATTTCAGTTCTGACAAAATCTAGTCAGAACTGGAAGATATAGTTGTTAGAAGAAAATGATGAGCTATTGAGAGGAACTGATGGTGAGGTAAGTATGTAATAATCATTAGCAGGGACATCATGTAGAAAAAAATGTTGATCCTTGATGGTTACCAGTAACCACCAAGTGTCTATGGGATGAGAGATACCAGGAGCCCAATGGTGCAGTTTCATCACGCAAAGAGCTAATAACATATGTAAAAAATACACTCAAAAAGGCGGGGTGCAAAAACTTGCAACCACTAGCAGAGCCTGCAGAAAAATAACTGCCCCCATTCTGTGTCCCAGGCATGTCAATGCAGATGCTGGTAATTCCCAGTCCTGGAAAAAGTACTGAGGACAACCAAGGTCCTCGTTACTCGAAACCCCAAGGGGGATGGACTAGGCTAAGACTAACCAGCAGCAAGCTCATGGTGAACCAGAACACATTGGAGTGTGTAAGGGGCTACAATGGTCCAAAAAGCCCCCTTACTGAAATGCTATAGAAAACAAAAGTTTGCTTTCTTAAAACAGAAAGTATTTGCGATAATTCAGGTTGGAGTGAGCTCCAAAATGTCTCCCAGAGCACCACTGCTGAAATATGCAAATAAACCATTGTTGCCCTTAGAAGCTAAACACACCTCCAGATCCTCTGGTATGCAATGATGTGTCAGCTTGTTATTAGTACAGAGCCACAATAATCCAACATGCATACAGACTGTTTCGGATTGATTGATCCTCATCAGTGCATGGCATGGATTAACGTGGCTCTATGGAGTAGGACTTGAAAACACCCAGAGGTACAGTCTAACCAGCAAGCTCATGGTAAACCAGAACTCATTGGAGTGTTTCACCTGAATTATCGCAAATACTTTCTGGACTAGACTAACAAACACTGGTGGACCGTGGACGATATGAGCTAGTTGCAATAACGTAAATGAAAAGAACAAACCACCATAAGTAATGGAAAAGGTACATTTATTGATGCACATAAGACAAGACCTTTCACGGATCTCTGGACACTTCATCATGGTCAAATACAAGAGCGATCCCGGCCGCGGTCATGCAATGTGAGCCGGGCCAGCGCCTGTGCACTAATGCCCGACCCCAGCAACCCTGAAGAGGCTGCTGGGAGGCATTTACATATGAAAAGAGGGGGACAGAGGTGTATGGGGGAGGGAGCAATGGCTATCTGGACAGCTCTCCATACATGTCTGCTTCCCCCATTTTTTGGACTTGATTCGGCTCTGGTATCCTTTAAGATTTTTTATCAGTCTCTGGGTCACCTGTTTCCTGCTTCCCTCATTCCACCGGCCTTCAGAGCAACAGAAGTACCTGCTGCAACAAACAGGCACATTTGAAGTGGGCATGTGTGAGTTAACAATTGCACATGCTCAGTAAAAGGTAACGCCCATGCATGTGTTTTTCCTCCACCTCCATGTGCAAGCGCTTCCTTTTCCTGGTTATGTGCTGTTGAGAACCTGCGCATGTCCAGTTGAAACAAATTTGTTTGTGGCAGTGGAAGATTCCAGTCTACTGATTCTCAGTAAGTGTGCTAAAGGCCCGTGGAGCAGGGGAGCGGGAAAGCTCGAGACTGCTAAGCAATCTTCACCTATAGGGGATAAAAAAAAGGAGGCAGACTTAATATTGCATTTTATTATCAGTTCAGCTACCCTTTACCCTTAAATTTAACCTAACCTAGCAGTCCTCTTGATCTGGCTGCAGTTGTGTCTGAGTCACAACCCTGTAACAAGCATGCTGCAAATCCAGTCAGACTTGATTCAGAGCACCTGATTTGCATGCTTGTTCAGGGCTATGGCTAAAATTTTCAGTAGCAGAGGATCAGCAGGATAGCCAGGCAACATGCATTGTTTAAAAGGTTAAAAAATATGGTAGCCTCCATATCACTCTTGCCTCCGGTTCACTTTGAAAAAGAACTAGAAAATCTATCATATACATTCCTTACCCTTCTTTACCTTAATACATTTACAAATCAAAACTTTCGGATAGTTTTGAATAGTCTAATTATATTGCTGTTGCAGATCCACCGCACTATCCTAGCAGCAGGGGCTGATGCTGTTTGCTGCACCAGCTGCCTGTATGACACAGTTCTACACTCCCCACTGTTTCATGTGGTGATGGTAAGCTGCCAATACCTAGCTGTCAGCACTGAATCCTGATGTGTGTTTGTAGTTCTGCTTGCTGCTGTGTGACAACAGGAGTAGAATCACAATAACGCTCCCCTGTCGTCTTTATAATATGTGTCTTGGCATTGACTCTGCCAGGTAATCAAAGCAGCTTAATATTTTATCCTATTATTTTGTCACAATGGTTTACATAACCTTTAAAGCAGAACTAACATTTTCCAACAAAATAGCATTGCAAACAGACACCCCTCTATTTTGTATGTTTATTTTCAGCATAAGATATTTTGACAGTGTAATACTTGTGTTTAAAACTTGTCTTGTTGTCTTGTTTCTTGTTTCAGAATAAGGCCAGACAGGGCTCTAGGCAAATCAGTGTAGCCACTAGCCACGTGCCCCTAGATAAAATAATTAAGTAGCTACATATACAAGGATTAAGTAGCTGTATGCCTCCAGATACAAGCGTTAAAGTGAACCTCTAGACTAAAAATCTACTCAGCAGCACTGAAAAGGCTTGGTGTTTCTTTGACAGTTTCACAGCATCAGAACTTTGTTTTTTTATCCAAGCCTTATTTTAGCTGCTAAGAAGCTAAGCTCCGCCCCATCACAGAAAACTGCCCAGGCATTTTTCCCCTGATGCTGTGCAAAGCATGATGGGATTTCCTATGTTGTTGTTCTTGTTGCCTAGCAACTGAGAGGGATGATCAGGACACAGGACAGTTGAAACTGTGTCTCATGCTCTGTCACCTCCTTTCAACCAAAAAGTTGGCTGCCCTCATGAAATCAAACATTTGCCTGTTCTTTTAAAACACGGTGGGTAAAAGATGATATTACCTATCTATTTTAATTAACATAACTAATGTAACTTAATGACAGCATGTTTGTTAAGGTCGAAGTTCCTCTTTAAGTAACCATATGACCTGAGATAAAAGATATAAGTAGTCAGGGGTCTCTTCCCCCAGATATAAGAGTTATGCTAGGTACACGCGATGCGTTTTTTTCAGTCGACTTTCCGTCCGATCGATTTTTGTCCGTTTGATTATTTTATCCTTTCTTATCAATTTCCATTCACTTCTATGAGAAATCGACCAGAAAAACTATCGGAAATAATATCGGACATGACAGAAATATCGAACCATCTATCTAACACAAAATTGTATGGTGTGTACCTAGTATTAGGTAGCCATTTGACTCCCAGATATCAGAATTAGATAGCCGTTTGTCCCTGGATATTAGTATTAGGTAATCATGTGTGCCTCCACCTATAAATATTAGGTGTCCATTGTGTCTCCAGATATCAATAATATGTAGCTATGTGTGTACTCCAGATATCAACATTAGGATTAGGTAGTCAGGAAACCCCTAGACATTAGTATTATGCAGCCATCTATGCCGCCCTTATCACCCCAGATACCAGTATTAGGTAGCCATGTGCCACCCAATATCAGTATTATGTAGCCATGTGTGCCCCCCTTACCACCCCAGATACCAGCATCAGGTAGCCATGTGCCATTGTATATCAGTATTATGTAGCCATGTGTGCCCTCCTTACCACGCCAGATACCAGCATCAGGTAGCTATGTGCCATTGTATATCAGTATTATGTAGCCATGTGTGCCCTCCTTACCACCCCAGATACCAGCATTAGGTAGCCATGTGCCATCGTATTTTGGTATTATGTAGTCATGCGTGTCCCCCTTACCACCCCAGATACCAGCATCAGGTAGCCATGTGCCATTGTATATCTGTATTTTGTAGCCATATGTGCCCCCCTTACCACCCCAGATACCAGCATCAGGTAGCCATGTGCCATTGTATATCAGTATTATGTAACCATGCGTGTCCCCCTTACCACCCCAGATACCAGCATCAGGTAGCCATGTGCCATTGTATATCGGTATTATGTAGCCATGTGTGCCCTCCTTACCACCCCAGATACCAGCATCAGGTAGCCATGTGCCATTGTATATCAGTATTATGTAGCCATGTGTGCCCTCCTTACCACCCCAGATACCAGCATTAGGTAGCCATGTGCCATCGTATATCGGTATTATGTAGCCATGCGTGTCCCCCTTACCACCCTAGATAACAACATTAGGTAGCCATGTGCCATCGTATATCAGTATTATGTAGCCATGTGTGTCCCCCTTACCGCCCCAGATACCAGCATTAGGTAGCCATGTGCCATCGTATATCGGTATTATGTAGCCATGCGTGTCCCCCTTTTACCCCAGATACCAGCATCAGGTAGCCATGTGCCATTGTATATCGGTATTTTGTAGCCATGTGTGCCCCCTTTACCACCCCAGATACCAGCATCAGGTAGCCATGTGCCATTGTATATCAGTATTATGTAGCCATGCGTGTCCCCCTTACCACCTCAGATACCAACATTAGGTAGCCATGTGCCATCGTATATCGGTATTATGTAGCCATGTGTGCCCCCCTTACCACCACAGATACCAACATTAGGTAGCCATGTGCCATCGTATATCGGTATTATGTATCCATGCGTGTCCCCCTTACCACCTCAGATACCAACATTAGGTAGCCATGTGCCATCGTATATCGGTATTATGTAGCCATGTGTGCCCCCCTTACCACCCCAGATACCAGCATTAGGTAGCCATGTGCCATCGTATATCGGTATTATGTATCCATGTGTGCCCCCCTTACCACCACAGATACCAGCATTAGGTAGCCATGTGCCATCGTATATCAGTATTATGTAGCCATGTGTATCCCCCTTACCACCCCAGATACATTAGGTAGCCATGTGCCATCGTATATCGCTATTATGTAGCCATGTGTGCCCTCATTACCACCACAGATACCAGCATAAGGTAGTCATGTGCCATCGTATATCGGTATTATGTAGCCATGTGTGTCTCCCTTACCACCCCAGATACCAACATTAGGTAGCCATGTGCCATCGTATATATCGGTATTATGTAGCCATGTGTGCCCCCCTTACCACCACAGATACCAGCATTGGGTAGCCATGTGCCATCGTATATCGGCATTATGTATCCATGCGTGTCCCCCTGACCACCTCAGATACCAACATTAGGTAGCCATGTGCCATCTTATATCGGTATTATGTAGCCATGTGTGCCCCCCTTACCACCCCAGATACCAGCATTGGGTAGCCATGTGCCATCGTATATCGGTATTATGTAGCCATGCGTGTCCCCCTTACCACCACAGATACCAGCATTAGGTAGCCATGTGCCATCGTATATCGGTATTATGTAGCCATGCGTGTCCCCCTTACCACCCCAAATACCAGCATTAGGTAGCCATGTGCCATCGTATATCGCTATTATGTAGCCATGTGTGCCCTCATTACCACCACAGATACCAGCATAAGGTAGTCATGTGCCATCGTATATCGGTATTATGTAGCCATGTGTGTCCCCCTTACCACCCCAGATACCAACATTAGGTAGCCATGTGCCATCGTATATCGGTATTATGTAGACATGTGTGCCCCCCTTACCACCACAGATACCAGCATTGGGTAGCTATGTGCCTCCAGATAATCAGTATATGTAGCCATGTGTGCCCCCCTTACTACCTCAGATACCAGTATTAGGTAGCCATGTGCCTGAAGATTTCAGTTTTAGGTAGCTATGTGCCTCCAGATATCAGTATTATGTAGCAATGTGTGGCCCTCTTGTAACTCCTGATACCAGTATTAGGTAGCCATGTGCATCCAGATATCAGTTTTAGTTAGCCATGTGTGCCCCCCGGATATAAGAATTACGTAGCTACATTGGCCCTCAGAAATAAGAATTAAATAGCCATATCTTCCCCCTGTTGCCTTACCTCACCCACAGGGCAGGCAGAATAAGCAGTGGAATGTGGTGAAGTCCTTTATCCAACTGTCCCACTGCCTAGCTCCCTCCTTTAGCTGGTCAGCATAGCCGAGCCTCCTGATGTCTCCTCACTGCCCTACATTACTGATTACCACCATCATGCACAAATTGACGTTACATGCTGGTGAGTCAGAGACAAGGCCATGGGGAGCCTTGGAGAGCAGACGCACTGACTAGAGAGCATGAAGGAGGAACGAAAGCACCCTCACAATTACATAAGTTATTTCTATAGCGCTTTATGCTTGCCATTAGCATTTCTGGCATGGATCTCATGAAAACCTGTGGCAGGCCCCCTGATTGCCACATGGCTCCACAAGGCCCAAGACTGTTGTCATGGTTGCCTTTGTTGTAATGCCCTGGGGGAGGGACTCCATGACACTACAGCAACTTCTTGTAGTACAGAGAGTATATGGGAGTGAAGGGCAACATATGCTCCCACTGATGCAAACATCCTACAAAATAATTACAATCATTTGTCTGTGCCAGGGGTGTCCAAACTTTTTAGGCCAAGGGCCATATCGCTGTTCTTGAGCTATGGCCTGAGGGCCTCATGAAATTAACTGCAGAGAGCTTTGGGGGCCACCAGAAAAGGCTTGGTGGGCCACATTTGGCCCCCGGGCCGGACTTTGGGCATACCTGGTCCATGCTTATTTCCATGAACTGCTGTATACTGCAGCACATTTATTATACCTTAATAGAGTGGCAGATTATGGAAGGACTTGCAAATCTGTTAACTAAGGACCCTTATTCGGATTCCGCGGAATTGAAATTTCCGATCGGAAATGCGATCGATTTACCACAGATCTGATCGATTTACCACTACTCTGTAATTTTAGCCCAATCACAGAACTTGGAAGCACTGCACCAATCAGAGAATGCACAATTTTTTTTTGCAAAAATCAGATCAGTGCAGTAATTTAAAGAAGAACTGTAACGAGAAGGCAGGCCCGTTTCTAGGGCCGTGCGGCCCGTGCGGGCGCCCTGGGCGCAAAAGGAGTGTGGGCGCTGTAATGGAGGTGGGAGTCAGCCGCGGGGAGGGCAGCCCGACCTCTCCCTCCCTTCCTCTCCGCGGGCCGCCCTCCGTGCTCCCCCCTCCGAGTGTGACTGCATGCTACTCCGTGCTCCCCCCTCCGCTGTGTACAGAGCGCAACTCACCTCCCTGGTTCCAATCGCCGCTGGTCTTGTCTTCTGTCTTCTCTTCATAGCCGCTGATACATACACTGCTTCCTGTTTAGCCGGAAGCAGCGTGTGTATCAGCGGCTGTGAGGAGAAGACAGAAGAGGAGACCGCCAGCGATTGGAACCAGGAAGGTGAGTTGCGCTCTGTACACAGAGGAGGGGGGAGCACGGAGTAGCATGCAGTTACACTCGGAGGGGGGAGCACGGAGGGCGGCCCGCGGAGAGGCAGGGAGGGAGAGGTTGGGCTGCCCTCCCCGCTGCTGACTCCCCCCTCCATACTGGGGGGCAGCTAACTATCTAACCTATACTGGGGGGCACCTACCTAATCTAACCACACTGGGGGGTACCTATCTAATCTAACCACACTGGGGGGCACCTACCTAATCTAACCTATACTGGGGGGCACCTACCTAATCTAACCTATACTGGGGGGTACCTACCTAATCTAACCACACTGGGGGGCACCTACCTAATCTAACCTATACTGGAGGGACCCTACCTATCTAACCTGTATTGGGGGCACCTACCTACCTAGCCTATACTGGTGGCAACTATACTGGCTACCTATATTGAAGGCACCTACCTAACTAACCTATACTGGGGGCACCCACCTATCTAACCTATGCTGGGGGCAACTATTCTGACTCCCTATATTAGAGACACCCACCTAGCTAACCTGTACTGGGGGCACCTACCTATCTAACCTATACTGGGGGCACCTGCCTATCTAACCTATACTGGGGGCAACTATACCAGCTACCTATACTGGAGGCACCTACCTGGCTAACCTATACTGGGGGCAACTATACTGGGGCACCTATGCCTGGCTACCTATACTATGCCTGGCTACCTATACTGGGCGGGGACCTATAGCTGGCTACCTATACTGATTGCAACTAGACCTGGCTAACCTATACTGCGGGCATGTATACCTGGCTCAGCGGTGGGGGCGCAATTTTAACACCCTCGCCCTGGGTGCATTTTAGCCTAGAACCTGCCCTGCGAGATGGATATGGAGGCTGCCCTATTTATTTCCTTTTAAGCAATACCAGTTGCCTGGCAGCCCTGCTGATCCTCTGCCCCTAACTCTTTTAGCCGTAGACCCTGAACAAGCATGCAGCAGGTCAGGTGTTTCTGACATTATTGCCAGATCTGACAAGATTAGCTGCATGCTTGTTTCCGGTGTGATTCAGACACTACTGCAGCCGATTAGACCAGCAGGGCTGCCAGGCAACTGGTATTGTTTAAAAGAAAATAAATATGGCAGCCACCATATCCTTCTCACTTCAGTTGTCCTTTAAGACCAGGGAGTCAAGACTTTCCAAATTTGTGTTTTTCTGATTCTTTTTTTTTTCATTTTTTTTCTCCGATGAAAAAAATTACTAATAAAATACTCCAAAATCAGAAAATTGGAAATCGGAAAAACAGAAAATCGGAAAAACGGAAATTGGCACTGGCAGAAATTGTAATTTCTGCAGATTCGGAAATGGTCATTTCTCACCATCCCTACTGTTAACCTCAATAGATATCTTGTGGTTTGATTTTGTTTTATTCAAGATGTTGCACAAACAAGTATGAGATCCGGTCACCGGCATATTCGCCGGATTACACACTGTCAGCATCACGCTTAACAACTCGACAAACAACAACTGATGGGCAAAATGTAGACAGTAAACAGGCAAGCATGTCACACTGAGTTACTGCCCACATTGCAGGATTATAACACGGACATAAATCAAGCTGTCTGTATGGTGGCGACATGATGACAGCTATTTACTAAGAGCCCTGTGTGCATATCTAGGCCCAGTTGCGCAGAGAAAACCTTTGCGTGTGCCTACTCGGCCTCCCTCCCACAATCGCATCAAAAATTTGTAAAAATCCCCGCGTCGCCCTAGACTAACATGACTTCTAGGCATTCGCAGATCGCTGTCCCCACAGAAGCCAAGCGGAAACTTAGTTCTGGACCAGCATCAGATCGAGGACTTGGTGGATCGCACCGCAACGCAGGTAATATGAATGACCCCATAGGTTTGCACTGGAGTGTGGTAACAGTGCGTCAATCTGCACCGCCCCAGTGTGAAAGGCCCTCAATGAAGGGCAGTAGGGATTAGGCATGCGGTTCGCATCGGTGGAAGTTTGCGGCGAACATTCACTGTTTGCATTCACCGTGAACTTTACGCAATGGTCGCATTCGCCCCATATTTTAACATGGAGCCATATTTTCATATTTCGACCCTATTCCCTTAAAGCGTCCCTGAACAGACGGTACAAATGAAATTTGAATTTACCTTGGGTTTCCACCTGCCCCCCCATAGCCCGCGAGGACCCTCGTCGTCCTTTGGGCCCCCTCCGTTTTCCCGCTGGCGGCTCCAATAGTGCGTGACTTTGCTGGGAGTCTTGCGCAACTGCCCATGCGCGGCCCGTCCGCACGCCCATGATTTGTAGTTACTCCCCTGGACCAAACTTTTCAAAAGGAAGAAGTTTTATCATAAATGAGGGGTCCCTGTAGCCAAGGTAGCCATTGACAAATATAGCAAATTTGACAACGATAACACGTTTGAGGGCTTTGCAATGAATTCCCTGAACCAGAGTAAAATCTATTAAATGAAGCCCATGGTGAGCTAGATTACCTCTGTAGAAGTGCCCTGGCACTGCTCGTTGTCCTCGGGGTTTCCCCATTTGCCGTCACTGGTCCTTGTAGCTTCCGCGCCTCCCAGAAGTTCGTCCAAGCAACGCTCAGCTATTCTGAAGTGTGCAGGCATGAGTTCTGAGCAGCGCCTGCGCAGTAAGGCCTCTTTCACACCAAGACGTTGCGGTTTAGGGGAAGTTAAGGTCACATAACGTGCCCCTAACGCAACGCATGGTGGTGTTGAAGTTGGACGTCAGATTGAGCCTCGTTATGAGGTTCTTGGTGCTATCCTGGGAAGTCCAGATCTTTTCAATGATTCGGATGATTCGAATCAGATTATTGAAAAGATCCGGATCTTTGAACCTAATCTTTGAATCATTTTACTAGGGAAGCAGGAAGCAGGGGTGCAGCAGAGTGAGAGGTGCAGGAGAATGAGGGCACATTGAGGGTGCTAATGGGGAAGGAAGAGATGCAGCAGGAAGATTGTGCTTGTGCACAGAAGCTGCAGTTCCTGTTTCTTCCAGACATCCACTGTGAACCAAATCCTCCATTGTGATGATCTGGATGATTCGACTCACAAAAAAGACCTGGATCAAAGATCTGAATTGTTCATGATCTGGACAATACTACAGTGCAGTGAATATTAATTAGCCATGTGGCTAGGAACAATAGGGGACTCCTCTTACTGAGCATGTGCAAACAGTCTAACTCAGCTAAAACCACATATAACGCACAACATGCAGCACTTTCATTGAACGTGCTGCGTTACACTGTAGCGCAACGTGGGCACTGTGAACAGCCCATTGATTTTTCATTACTGTGAGTTGGGCTGCATTACAGGCTGCTCTAACGTGAAAGCGGCCTAAAAGAAAGCACTCGTGAACTTGCTATTGCTTTGTCTGTGCTCACTGCTCATGTGTTTTGGAACTTGCACCTGCGTGGTTCCAGTTCACGTGTGGTCGCTAGGGGGAGCTTCCTAATTTTCATATTTCCACTGGGGGATTCTGTCAAATATGAAGACGACCAGGGACCAGGAAAGGGGGAGAACCCAAGAACAATGAGCATCACCAGGACACTTGGAAAAAAAGGTCATCTAGCCCACCATGGGCTTATGTTATTTTTTTTTCCCCCAGTTCAGGGGTACTTTAACTTAGGAAGTTGCCACCATAAACTTCAATGCAAAAAAGTTAGAAATGTCAACTTTTATGGCAGATTTTGGCTTTCCACATTCCAGGTAGCAATTGCAAACTCTGGTCTGGAAACCGGAAAGCTGAAAAAGGGCTGGGCTGAGGCAGAGGCGGCACCAGCCTCGGTGCGCTGAGCCTAGAGGGAGTACATGTGCTCTCCCTAGTGCATCCTCACCTGGCCATATGCAGAGTAAGTGTGCAAGCGGACTCATAGTGTGCCACTCACCTATGCTTTCCATATAGGGGGCGGCTACCTGATACTGGGGGGCACATCCTACTATCTATATTGAGGGGGACCTTCCTGACACTGGGGGGAACATCTGGCTATCTATACTGGGTGGGGGAGGCAACCTGATACTGGGGTACATCTGGCTATCTAACTTGGAGGGGGGCTACCTAATACTGGGGGCACATCTGGTTATCTTACCTGGGGAGGGGGCTACCTAGTACTGTTGGGTACATCTGGCTACCTATACTGGGGGGGGGGCAACCTACCTAACACTGAAGCACATCTGGCTACCTATATGGGGGTGGGGGCTAACTTAATTTGCTATTTAAACTAGATAGGGAATTTTCATAATATTGGGGGTACATGTGCTACCTATACTTGGGAGGGCCCAATTTTTCAGGGGGAGGGGCGCACTTTGGAATCTCAACCTCTAGTGCTAGAGAACCTTGTCTTTACCCTGAACAGAAATTCAGACACTCCTCCATACCTCTCAACCACCTCCCAGATTTGCCTGGAGTCAATTATTAATCTTCTATGGAATTTAAAAAGTCACCTTATACCTGAGAAAGTTCCTCAGAAGCATTTAAACCAGTGAGAAACAGAAGTCATGGAAAATGCCTGCAACAGGTCACACAGTGGTAATGCTTGATAAGTCCCGACAGCCAGCGACCTCTTCTAGCGTGCAGCATTAGGAGTGCGGTTTGTACATGCCAGAGCCATTAGTTCACACTGCCCTGCAAGGGTTTTGCCTATAGCTATGCAACAGTATCCAGTCTGTATACAAAGCACCTAATCACACAGCATATGTTACAATGCTATAAGATACATCACTGACAGCTATACCTTGCAGCGGGTGCTGATGACACACTCTAATCTTGTAGCATCTCACGGATACACGGATTGTAAAGTTGTTGCCATTGCTCCATTAATCCAAGGCAACGCATCACTCACTGCATTAATTCGCCATCCCAGGGAGGTTACAGGAGAGATATAATTGGAGCGTAAGCAGAGATGAGTAAAGGCTGGATGCTATATTTACTCCCGAACGACAAACGATAAGCACAGATGTATAGCTACCCCACCCTAACCACAACGATATACAGTTACACTGCTACCACAGGGGATAACATGATAAAGACAGGGAACAGGTTGGAGAAAACTGGTCCCCTTCCCCTGGGCCCCATAGTACCCACTGTGGCTATTCCAATGCCTCTGATCATCCTCACAAGAGTAAAGGCCTTCCTTGGATCCATGATTTTTAAGGTCCGTAACTGCCTTTGCTGGATCCATGATTTTTAAAGTCCATAAATGCCTTTACTGGATCCATGATTTTAAAATCATAAATTTACATGATCTTTAATGTCAGGAAAAGGCCTTCACTGGATCCATGACTTTTCCGGTCCGTAAAGGCCTTCACTGGATCCATGATTTTAAAATCTGTAAAGGCCTTCACAGGATCCCTGACTTTTAAGGTCCGTAATGGCTTTTGCTGGATCCATGATTTTTATGGTGCGTAAAGGTCTTCACTGAATCCGTGATTTTAAGATCCGTAAAGGCCACCACTGGATCCATGATTTTTAAGGTCCAGAAAGGCCTTCACTGGATCCATGACTTTTCCGGTCCATAAAGGCCTTCACTGGATGCATGATTTTTAATTTCTGTAAAGGCCTTCACTGGATCCATGATTTTTAAGTTCTGTAAAGGCCTTCACTGGATCCATGATTTTTAAGGTCCGGAAAAGCCTTCACTGGATCCATTACTTTTCCAGTCCGAAAAGGCCTTCACTGGATCCATGATTTTAAGATCCGTAAAGGCCTTCACTACAACAACAACAACAACAACAACAACAAATAACATTTGTAAAGCGCTTTTCACCCGTGGGACTCAAAGCGCATAAGCATGGCTCCGACTATCGTGGTACAGAGGAAGAATTTTATAAGTCTGGAAATGCCAGGCTAAACAGGTGGCTTTTCAGTCTGGATTTGAATATAGCTCCAGGGATGGTGCTGTCTTTACTGGGTGTGGCAGGGAGTTCCAAAGAGTAGGGGCAGCATGACAGAAGGCTCTATCTCCAGATGTTTTGAGGTGCATTCTGGGAGTGACCAAGTTTATAGAACTTGCTGATCTGAGGTTGTGGTGCAGCTTCAGCAAGTCCTTCATGTATCCAGGGCCCAGACTGTGCAGGGATTTGAATGTCAGCATTCCAATCTTGAAGAGTATTCTCCAGTCTACTGGTAGCCAGTGCAGTGAGCGAAGGATCGGTGTAATGTGACAGTGGCGAGGCTGGTTTGTTAGCAATCTGGCAGCAGCATTCTGCACTAATTGCAGGCGACGCAGGTCCTTTTTGGGGAGGCCAGCATAAAGGGCATTGCAGTAGTCCAGCCGTGATGTGATGAAGGCGTGGACTAGGATTGGAAGATCCTCTGGGGGAATCAGATGTTTAATCTTTGCAACGTTCTTCAGATGAAAGTAGGAAGATTTAACTACAGATGAAATTTGGTTTCTGAAACTCAATTCCCTATCGATTAGTACGCCCAGGCTGCGCACAAGGTTGGAGCTGTTTATGTCTGAATTCCCAATTCTGATTGGTGTTGCTTTAGGATAGAGCTGTTTTGATGGCGAGTGCTGGCTTTGGACAAACAGGACCTAAGTTTTGACAGCATTCAGTTTCAACCAGTTATCATTCATCCATGCCTGTAGCTCAGCTAAGCAAGAGTTTATTTTTGGAGTAGGGTCTGTTCCCCCAGGTTTGAAGGACAGGCATAGCTGTGTGTCATCGGCGTAGCAGTGGTACATCAGGCCATGATGTTGGATAAGTGTACCGAGTGGCAGCATGTAGATTGCAAACAGCAGAGGGGATAAGATTGATCCTTGTGGCACTCCGAATTGTAGAGGTGCAGGTTTGGACTAGGTTACTAGATCCATGATTTTTAAAGTCCATAAAGGCCTTCACTGGATCCATGACTTCTGGGGTTGTTCACACCTAGGGCGTTTTGCACTTTTTTTGAGCACCGGCGACTTTGAAAAATGGCCTAAAATACCCTGTGCAATGAATTCTTATGGGATAGTTCATATCAGCGCGTTTCATCTGCTTTTCATTCACAAAAGCGCTGCATGTATCATTTTCGGGGCGATTTTGCTACAATGGAAGGTATAGGAAAAACGGAAAACGCTCTTTTTTTATTTTTTTTTATCCGGCGATTGCATTCACATTTTTAAGAATAAATACATTGTATTTATTCTTTTCCTGAAGTCAGGAAGTGAAAAAACGGAATTGTTCTGCAAAAGCGCTTACAAAAGTGTTTTGCACAAAAATCATACTGCGCAGTGGAGTGCCGGGAGGGGGGGATGCTAAAAAAATTTAAAATCGCTGCCGTCAGCGATTTCGATTTTAGACGTGAACAAAGCCTAAAGGTCCGTAACGGCTTTAGCTCGATCCATGATTTTTATGGTTCGTAAAGGCCTTCACTGGATCCATGATTTTTATAGTTCGAAAAGGCCTTCACTGAATCCAAGACTTTTAAGGTCCGTAAAGGCCTTCACTGGATCCATGATTTTTAAGGTTTGGAAAGGCCTTCACTGGATCCATGACTTTTACAGTCCATAAAGCCTTCCCTGGATCCATGATTTTTATGATCCGTAAAGACCACCACTGGATCCATGATTTTTAAGGTCCGGAAAGGCCTTTACTGGATCCATGACTTTTACGGTCCATAAAGGCCTTCACTGGATCCATGAATTTTATGATCCGTAACGGCCTTTGCTGGATCCATGATTTTTCGGTTCTGTAAAGGCCACCACTAGATCCATGATTTTTAAAGAGGAGCTGTTAGGTATAGGGTCTCAGAGAAAAAAAACACATACATCAGTAGCTAAATATTGGCTCTACTTACATTACATATGCATTTCACTGTCCACGTTTGGATTTCACAGAATTTTTATATAGTATTTGGCGAGAATGATGCTCCTGACAGCTCATGGCAGGTTCCATGTTTGTCTGTCTACTTTGAAGCCAATTGTGATGTCATATCCTCCCTGCTTCCTGATGATTCGACTCACAAAAAAGATCCTAAAGGTTCATGATCTGGACAACACTACTGTGCAGTGAATATTAATTAGCCATGTGGCTAGGAACAATAGCGGACTCATGCAGTATACTCTAACGGAACATGCGCCCTGTAATTTTTCAGTGCTGTGAGTTTAGGCTGCTGTTACAAGCTGCTGTAACATGAGCCTGTAACTTCCCACTGTGAAAGCAGCCTTAGGGTGTGAAAAGGAAATGAAGGGGAGGACCCAAGGTAGTGCAGTGGGGAGAAAAAGCAGCCCCAGAATTCTTTGCAGTATCTGTTATGTGTCCTGCTGGCCTCCTTAGGAGCTTGGGAATAACAACCTTGCTGTTCAGCAAACATCAAAGTAAGAGAGATTTTTAACTTCAATATTGCCTTTTTGGCTTCCTTCTAAACTGTTTAACACAGGAGAATAGAGGTTTAAATTAGCTTTTGCAGCCTGACAGTTACTCTTTAAGGTCCGGAAAGGCCTTCACTGGATCCATGACTTTTCCGGTCCGTAAAGGCCTTCACTGGATCCATGATTTTAAGATCTGTAAAGGCCACCATTGGATCCATGATTTTAAAGATCAGTCCTTCCAGGTTGTGGCTTCCTAGTAGTCCATGTGGTCCTTTAATTCCATGAGTCAAGGTTGTTGACTATAAACCTCTGTTGGAATCAGAATCAGAATCATTTATTTCGCCAAGCACGACTAGGTCGTGCCCGGAATTGGTTTTGGCATGTACAGGGCTAGGTGTGGAATAAGACATACAGTACAAAAACAATACAGTAAACAGTACAGATACAGCAATTTGACCATAAACGTTAACACAAGTTAGAGCACAAGTATGTAAAGTGTAAGATGTGCGGCAGTGCAGTCATGTGCTACCGAATGCTACTTGAATAGGGCAGGTAAGAAAGTTCATAGAGTTCAAAGAGTTTACAGCTGAGGGAAAGAAGCTATTCCTGTGTCTTGCAGTCTTGGTGTAGATGGACCGGAATCTCCGGCCCAAGGGGAGCCGCTGGAAGAAGCGGAAGCCTGGGTGAGATGGGTCATTTACGATCCTCAGAGCTCTGGAGCAAAGTCTGGAGTTGTAGAGTTGGTCTAGTGAGGGGAGTGATTTCCCGATGATTTTCTCTGCTGATCTTATGACCCTCTGTAGTTTGTGCCTGTCGCTGGTGGAGGAGCCGGCGTACCAGACGAGGATGGAGGAGCAGAGGACAGATTCAATTGTGGCTGTGTAGAAGCTCGTCAGAAGCTCCCGGGCCATCCCGAACTTCTTCAGTTGGCGTAGGAAGAATAGCCTCTGCTGGGCTTTTCTCTGAGTGGTGGACGTGTTGGCTTTCCAAGTTAGGTCCTTGGAGATTGTAGTGCCTAGAAGGCGTGCAGAGGGAACCCTTTCCACTTCCGTACCATCGATGCAGATTAGAGGTGGGGTGACAGCATGTTTTCTAAAGTCAACAATCATCTCAGTATTGAGGACTAGGCCATTCTCCCTGCACCAGAGGCAGATTCTGTCAACTTGCTTGCGGTATTCTTGCTCGTCGTTTCCAGAGATGAGGCCAACTATTGTTGTATCATCAGCAAACTTGATGACTTTGACAGAGTTCCCCGTGGACCTGCAATTGTTGGTGTATAGGGAGAATAAGAATGGGGACAGAACACATCCTTGGGGGGCCCCTGTATTGGTGGTCCTTGGCTGCGAGATGATGTCGTCAAGCTTGACGGCCTGGGATCTGTTGCTCAAGAAGTCTGTGATCCAATGGCGTAGGGTGGGGTGGACACCGAGGTCAGCCAGGTTCTCCTGGAGTATTTGGGGGCTGATGGTATTAAACGCTGAGCTAAAGTCGAGAAGGAGGATCCTGGCGTAGGAGTTTGGTTTGTCAAGGTGTTCATTGACGAGCTCCAGGCAGATGTTTATGGCGTCATCGGTGGACCTATTCGCTCTGTACGCAAACTGGAATGGGTCCAGCTGTGCCTCAGTGGAACGTTTCAGGAGGGGCAGAACCATGCTTTCAAAGGTTTTCATGATGACGGATGTGAGAGCCACCGGCCTGAAGTTGTTGAGGTCAGAGACACCCTGCTTTTTGGGGACAGGGATGATGTTGGACCTCTTGAAGCACGCTGGAACTTTGCCTTCCTGGATGGATTTGTTGAAGATGGAGGAGAGAATAGGGGCTAGCTGCCGTGCACAGGTCTTCACACAGGCTGGTGACACTCCATCTGGGCCTGAGGCTTTCCTCGCATTCATTTTTGACAGGTGCTTGAGGATGTCGTCCTCATTCACAGCCAGGGGAGGTAGGCTTGGGAGCAAGACGTCTAATTCGGAGGAGGTGGTAGGAGGCCCAGCGGGTGCCGCCTGGTTCTCAAATCTGCAATAGAATTCACTGAGGCTCTCAGCAAGCTTGGTGCTGGGCGTTGTGTGTTGATGCCCCCCATCGTAGCGGCTTTAAGCCCCTTCCAGACGGCTTGTGAGTCTCTCGAGGAGAGGTCCTGTTCTAGTTTTGCAGCGTAGTTCTTTTTTGCGGCTCTCAGTTCTCTGTTTAGGATGTTTTTTGCCCTCCTATAGTCTTCCTTATTGCCAGACTTGGTGCAGGAATCTGCACCAATTGAGATTGCAGGGTGACAGAAGGCCTAATAGTTTACTCCAAAACCAGAATGCTTGAGAGCATACAATTTTAGCTAAAATTCCCCAATTAGGTTATATTTTGCACCCAATTAAGTTATATTGGTCAGAGAAATGGAGAAATGTGTTCTACTCGATGAACCACGCCTTCATACCTCATACATTCTGAGATAAGAAAGAGGGACACTTAAGCCATGCCCCTGGCATACCCCTAATCACGCCTTGACACACCCCTAATCACACATACCATACAGATTGTATAAGAAGAATATGTTATTTTATAATTCAGACCACACTGGTCCTTTCTATACTGGTTCATGTTCCTTCATATTAACACAAGGAAATAAGAAATATATCATTTTTAAAGTCTGGGAATAAAGTTTAGAGTCAATTTAACACATTTTCAGTAGAAAAATACATATATTTACATAGGTCTGTACATCAGTCCTGAAAGGGGAACTAATGAAGAAGAAAGAGGGACAGTGGGAATGGCTCCCAAAGAGGGACTGTTCCTCCAAAGAGGGACAGTTAAGGAGCTATGCGCCTTCCTGATTCAGTTCCATCAATTAACCTGAGCGGTGCCAAAAATGTGTGAGGACCTTGGCTTTTGAGGATTGGAGTTCAACCTTCCTGATCCAGACCCTCCCAGCCATGGCTGCTGTCTGTGTGCAGCCATGTAGGAGCAGAATCAAAGAGAGTGCTCAGAGTGGGCAGAGCATGTGCCCCAGTTTAACTGGGTCCAGTCTGCACTTTGAACAGGGGGCATATCTCTAACAAAAAGGTGAAGTCTTCAAAGCTCAGGGATGTAACTAGAAATTACTGGGCCCCTCTGCAAAACTTTGCATGGGAGCATCATTCCCCCCCTCCCCAGTCCTCGGTCGCATGGAGTGTAAAGTTGGGTAGAGTTGGGTCTGCATTCCCTGCCCACTGCTGTCATTGCTGGAGGGGAGTGCACTGAAAGGGGAGCCTGAAGTGGGGGAGAGGGGAGTCGGACCCCCTCCCCGCTGCTGTGTGTACCCTATGCTCCCCCTTCCTGTTCTGCTCCCCCTCCTGCCCCTAAAAACGTCCCTGGAGGACCCCAGGGCTGTGGCCCCCTCCCTCAGGATTCTACCCCTACTGCTGCATCCCTTGCAGGGGCTATTATTACGCCCCTGGGCAATACTATTCATGGGGACAATGAAGAAGCCCTAGGTATAGCCACCTCAGAGATTTTGTATATCGAGTTAAGGTACCCATTAAAACCAAAGCTAAATTGGTATCGCATGTATACTTCATTATTGATCTAAGCTTCCTTTTAGGTCATTTTAATGAACTTTTAGGTGTGTTGTGTGTGAAATTTTATCCATATAAGTGAAAGAGTTATAAACTTTTGTTTACCCTTATACTAGATCAGGCCCGGATTTACCTCACAGAAGCCTATAGGCACAGATGCCCTGGCACCTTAGACTTCACCCTCCATGAACCTACAAACCACCGCCGAACCACACCGCAAGTGTTCTGGCTGCCCCAGATGTCACTTCTCCCGTACTTCCTTTGTTGATCATAGGTAGCTGAAGGTGCCCCTTAGTATTTGGAAACCAGAGGTATCCTCGGCATTAAGAAGCTAAAGGTGCCCCCAAGTATTAGGTGGCTAGAAGAACCTCAGTATTAAGTAGCTAGAGGTGCCCCTGACTGAAGGGAGATCTCGTCAGTGTAATGCCAAAAGATGGGTGAGTAACCTCTCATTTACACTCTCATCAGGACTCTGCGTAAGGAAGAAGGGAGGCAGGTGCTCAGGAAGGGGAGTGAGCCGCCTTTTTATCATCAGACGCCTGTCGGCATGTGCCTACAGTGCCTTATGGTAAATCCGGTCATGTACTAGATAATAGGTAGAACCACTGGCAGGTTTTATTTCCCCCACACACTTCCTATGTCCTTGAAGGTCTCAGAGACAGGAAGTGTGGGAGAATCTCCCTAGTGAACACAACAGAGGGGAGGCTGTGAGGTCAAAACAGAAATTTACCCAGAGCCAGATCATCCACCAGACAATTTAGGCAGTTACCCAGGGAATGGAGAGAGACTAGGGGTGTGGTTGATGCTAGCCGCCCACCATAAGTTACCAAAAAAGAAGCCAGGTGGCCATCAAGGATGGGCCCAAAGCTATTATTTGCCTAGAGCCCCATTTTACCTTAATCCATCTCTGTTCTTACATTTACAAGGGGGGGGGGGGGGGGAGTAAGGTTTATGACAGCTATCTTAATAAACTTCAGCTATCACATGACCTAGACCCGACACAACAGGCCATATGACCTGCAGCACTTCTGCAAACTAAATCACTTTGATGGAAGACTGCTAACACCACCAGGAAGATGCAGGTCTGTGAGTTCTCCATTCCACCTACTATAGCCATACCTACAGACATTGGGACTCTTTTCATACAAGTTAACTTATGAATGTAAAGTCATCTATCCTGCTGGCTGCATCTCTCCCCCCACAGAGGATAAGCATGCATTAAAATAAGGGAAAGCTTAGCTCTAGCTCATACATGATTCTCAATATCTAAAAGTTTGGAGGGCATTGACCAGCTGTCTGCCCCGCCCCCTGTAAGTGCTCTCTGCAGTACTCCCAGAAGGCCTTCTGATTCAGTATGGTGTTATAGTTGTATCGTGGCATCTTCCTGCAGAGAATGGTGGGAGGAAGGGGGGATCACATCAAAAGCATCCACCCTACCCCTGCTAAGAGAACACTTTGTAAACTAACCATATTATTACATGACTGTTATTGACTATTCAGTAGTATTTTAAACTGTCGCCAGCTAACAGGACACACGTTTTTAGCCCTTGTTTGCTGAATTATTTAAAGTATACCCAAAATGAATAGTTAGGGTGGAAATGAGGCCATACATAGGTGAGGGCTTGTATGCTGACCCTTGCCTATATTTCAGATCCCTCCCGAGAGCCTCGGTCTTGCTGCGGCAGCGGGAACGACTTTAACCACTTCAGGACGAGAGCAATTTTCACATATCAGCGCTGCTTCCATTTATTTGCCAATAACTTTATTCCTACTATCACACCAAAATGATCTATATATTGTTTTTTTCAGGACAAATTAGGCTTGTAGAGAGTGATATTTTTGTTTAGTAATCACCTTATTATTTATGCATTTTAAAGGAAAATTAAGGGAAAAATAGAAATAAACATACTATTTCTCTATTTACATCCATGATACCATTACAATACAATACAATACAATAAACAGTGCTAATTATAAGTTAAACCCACAAATTCTATTTGATTATCCATCCTGGTTATTACAACATTTACATTATATTCCTAGCACAATGTAGGGTGACAATATTGCATTTGGAAATAAAGGTGTCTTTTTTATGTTTTGTGCTTTCTCATTGTACACTATTGATGATTACAAGACCTTATTTGCAAAAATAAAAGTAATATACCCTCATGGCATACATACTGTATTTAAAGAGCCAAGTTCCTAAGGTAACTATATGGTTATTTTCTTTTATATTCCGTCACTATGTTTTCATTTTACAAGTCTTGGTTTTATTACAGAATATACAAAAATTGTATTGCTTTTGATTCAGTTTGTTACTAAAAAGAGTACACAAAACATAGCCCTTAACCCTTAAAACCCCTAAAATCTATTCTACTACTTATCACGGTTAAAATGTTACCACATATGTCTCTTGTAGTTTTACTAATACTTTCCCAAGTTTTATCATAATTTTGAAAATTAATTTTTATGTTGGATTGAGTTTGTCCCTACCTTTTTTTTATGTGACTGGTGGTGCACCCTCCACAATTACACTGAACGTGTATACATGTCCAGTTAGGTTTAAGTGGTTAAGTTGCCAACCTTTGACCTGGAAGTGGTAGCTCTGAACATGCACAGTCTGTCAGTTCTGAATGCTGTGAGGGACCCATGGCTGGTGTGTAAAATTTCCCCCCATGTCTGTATGCAAGTCTCACCTGTCCATCGCCGCAACTCCTGACCACCTCCTCCATTGCCGCCATGTGCGCCATCACCGCAATAGCCTGTACAACATAGCCATTACATCATAGTACCACATACGTGTGTGACGTCACACGCATGCCTGTTGCCACTGCAGTGACAGCCGACACGGTGGTGATAACCAGGAATCGCCAGTGGACAATGTAGATTTTGGGGAGCACAGGCACCAGGAGACCTTTTTAAACTTGGGAGGGTGACCAGGCAGGCGAAGGAGGTGCTGGGACAATTTATGATAAATTTCATGCTGAAATCTATCATAAATCAGTCTGTGGTATATGGACAGGCAACAGATCCCTCTCTGATCAGATTTCAATCCCAGAGAGATATGTCTCATGGTCAATCTGTCTCGGCACCTTTAGTTTCAGGGACAGGAAATGACACCATGAATTTTAACTCCTCCTACACCACAAAAATGCTCCGCTTGCCACTGTATGAAGTCCACTCAAACCTGCTAAACTTGGACTTTGACTAGATTTATTTTATTGGGCATATACAGTGGGTTGCAAAAGTATTCGGCCCTCTTGAAGTTTTCCACATTTTGTCATATTACTGCCACAAACATGAATCAATTTTATTGGAATTCCACATGAAAGACCAACACAAAGTGGTGTACACATGAGAAGTGGAACGAAAATCATATGTGATTCCAAACATTTTTTACAAATAAATAACTGCAAAGTGGTGTGTGCATAATTATTCGGCCCCCTTTGATCTGAGTGCAGTCAGTTGCCTATAGACATTGCCTGATGAGTGCTAATGACTAAATAGAGTGCACCTGTGTGTCATCTAATGTCGGTACAAATGTGAGGGCCTCAGAAGTTGTCTAAGAGAATATTGGGAGCAACAACACTGTGAAGTCCAAAGAACACACAAGACAGGTCCAAGACAGGTCAGGGATCAAGTTATTGAGAAATTTAAAGCAGGCTTAGGCTACAAAAAGATTTCCAAAGCCTTGAACATCCCAAGGAGCACTGTTCAAGCGATCATTCAGAAATGGAAGGAGTATGGCACAACTGTAAACCTACCAAGACAAGGCCATCCACCTAAACTCACAGGCCGAACAAGGAGAGCGCTGATCAGAAAGGCAATCAAGAGGCCCATGGTGACTCTGGACGAGCTGCAGAGATCTACAGCTAAGGTGGGAGACTCTGTCAATAGGACAACTATTAGTCATGCACTGTACAAAGTTGGCCTTTATGGAAGAGTGGCAAGAAGAAAGGCATTGTTAACAGAAAGCATAAGAAGTCCCGTTTGCAGTTTGCCACAAGCCATGTGGGGGACACAGCAACCATGTGGAAGAAGGTGCTCTGGTCAGATGAGAGCAAAATGGAACTTTTTGGCCAAAATGCAAAACGCTATGTGTGGCAGAAAACTAACACTGCACATAACTCTGAACACACAATCCCCACTGTCAAATATGGTGGTGGCAGCATCATGCTCGGAGGGTGCATCTCTTCAGCAGGGCCAGGGAAGCTGGTCAGAGTTGATGGGAAGATGGATGGAGCCAAATACTGGGCAAACTTGGAAGAAAACCTCTTGGAGACTGCAAAAGACTTGAGATTGGGGCGGAGGTTCACCTTCCAGCAGGACAATGACCCTAAACATAAAGCCAGGACAACAATGGAATGGTTTAAAACAAAACATATCTATGTGTTAGAATGGCCCAGTCAAAGTCTAGATCTAAATCCAATTCAGAATCTGTGGCAAGATCTGAAAACTGCTGTTCACAAACACTGTCCATCTAATCTGACTGAGCTGGAGCTGTTTTGCAAAGAAGAATGGGCAAGGATTTCAGTCTCTAGATGTGCAAAGCTGGTAGAGACATACCCTAAAAGACTGGCAGCTGTAATTGCAGCAAAAGGTGGTTCTACAAAGTTTTGACTCAGTGGGCCGAATAATTACGCACACCCCACTTTGCAGTTATTTATTTGTAAAAAATGTTTGGAATCATGTATGATTTTCGTTCCACTTCTCACATGTACACCACTTTGTATTGGTCTTTCACGTGGAATTCCAATAAAATTGATGCATGTTTGTGGCAGTAATGTGACAAAATGTGGAAAACTTCAAGAGGGCCGAATACTTTTGTAAGCCACTGTAATATTCAGAATAAAGTTTCATAAGAAAGAGTTTAGCAGTTTCAGCCCATGGGTAACAGGTAAATCAGGTGCAAATCTGTACAAATTGGGCGCCACCATAGACTTCAGTTGAAAATATCAGCAAGCCGCCACCAAAAGGGAAATTCGGGCGCCAAGCGGCATCCAATAATTATTGTTTTTTGCTGGGTTTTTCTCTGTTTTGAAGCCGGCGACAAAGGGAAAGTCAGGCGCCAGGTGGCACCCGGTAATCATCATTTTCGGTGCAGGGGGTGGTTAGGGTTAGGCGTCAGGAAGGTGGCTTGAGCAGGGGGGAGTCTTAGGGTTAGGCACCATTCGGTAGGTTCTTAGGGTTAGGCACCACTTGGGGGGGGGGTCTTTGGTTTAAGCTCCATTCTTAGTGGAGGGTTCTGTATGAGAGTAGGGTTAGGATTAGCTTTAGTAAAAATTCGTTTACAATTACCAATATTTTACTTACAAAAATGAACATTTTAAATAGTAGATTATCGGTAAATTTACCAAAATTCTACTATCGGCACTTTTCCTGCGCCCAATTTTCCATGGCGCCTGACATTCACATACACCAGCCCATGGCTGATGCATTTGTTGCCTTTTAGTTATTACCAGAGACGATGTACAAGGCCTGAGCTGTATTTACCTCTGTTGTAATTGTCTATCCACTCCTCTGGCTCTTTGAAGACATCTTTAGTGAACTTCCTCAGCAGCGTTGATCTGCCGCTCTGCTAACTGCTTGGGCGCCTGCCAGCTTTATTTATTGACTCGCTGTATTTATTGGATGATAACATAAAAACAGCAATTTAAGTATAATGAGGCTCAACTGCTTCCTCTGCAGCCCCATGCAGACGCCTCCTCTCAGGTGAAGCCACCCCAATGGATTATATTGATTTGTTTTTGGGATATCTAATAGCTTTTACATCTGTAACAGACTGTGTCCTCGGCAGAACTACTGAAGATATCATGCCGGAGGTGGAAAGTTCTCATACATGAAGCATGTCAGGAATTAACTCTTTCCTGCACGCTGGCACTAGGCAGAGTAGTATGGGATTTATCCTAGTCTTCCTACAGTCTGTAGGGTGCCAATCCTCAGTGATTGTCTGTAGGGCGCCAAACCTCAGTGACTGTCTGCAGGGAGCCAAACCTCAGTGACTGTCTGCAGGGCGTCAAACCTCAGTGACTGTCAGCAGGGCACCAAACCTCAGTGACTGTCTGTAGGGTACCAAACCTCAGTGACTTTCTGTAGGGCACCAAACCTCAGTGACTGTCTGTAGGGCACCAAACCTCAGTGACTGTCTGTAGGGCACCAAACCTCAGTGACTGTCTGTAGGGCACCAAACCTCAGTGACTGTCTATAGGGCACCAAAACTTAGTGACTGTCTATAGGGCATCAAACCTCAGTGACTGTCTGTAGGGCACCAAACCTCAGTGACTGTGTGTAGGGTGTCAAACCTCAGTGATTGTCTGTAGAGCACCAAACCTCGGTGACTGTCTGTAGGGTGCCAAACCTCAGTGACTGTCTATAGGGCGCCAAACCTCTGTGACTGTCTATAGGGCACCAAACCTTTGTGACTGTCTATAGGGCATCAAACCTCAGTGACTGTCTGTAGGGCACCAAACCTCAGTGACTGTGTGTAGGGTGTCAAACCTCAGTGATTGTCTGTAGAGCACCAAACCTCAGTGACTGTCTGCAGGGTGCCAAACCTCAGTGACTGTCTATAGGGCGCCAAACCTCTGTGACTGTCTGTAAGGCACCAAACCTCAGTAACTGTCTGTAGGGCACCAAACCTCAGTGACTGTCTGTAGGGCGCCAAACCTCTGTGACTGTAGGGCACCAAACCTCAGTGACTGTCTGTAGGGCGCCAAACCTCTGTGACTGTCTGTAGGGCACCAAACCTCAGTGACTGGCTGTAGGGTGCCAAAACCTCGGGGACTGTCTGTAGGGCGCCAAACCTAAGTGACTGTCTGTAGGGTACCAAACCTAAGTGACTGTCTGTAGGGCACCAAACCTCAGTGACTGTCTGTAGGGCACCAAACCTCAAATTCAGAAGAGCACTGAATCAGAATATACCTACAAATCATGGACCCCCCAGGAAAAAACTTTGAGTTGCGTCTTAATGTCTTAATGTTCACAACCATTCCCTTTCCTGCCCTTGATGATCTTCACAGCCTGGGGGACCTCATAGAACAATTGTGGTCATCATGAACGCCACACCCTTAACAAGTGTAGCCACAAAAACACCTGCAGTTGTGAACCCCACAGCTTTGGGCTGCTCCACTATAGTTACGCCCCAACACTGAAGATAAATGGGAGATCATGTCTCCTCTCATTCTACCACCCTCTTTAACCCGACCTAATGGCTGTGGTTTTACACAATTTGTGTGTGTGTGTTTTTTTTTCTTTGTGTTATTTCAAATCGTGTTGGTGTTCTCATTCGGTAAAGTGAATTCGAACATCCGAATACTCCTGACCGCTGTTCAGCACCTGAATGAGTGGACAAGGTCAGAATACAAGAGAAGACACAGAATATTTATGCTGGGGATACATGGTACATTTCTGTACCGTGTATCGAGCAGCTGATCCGGCCAGCTGATAATATCCCGCCCGCTCAATCCCCGCGGGCGGACAATGGCAGGGAATTGAGCAGCTGATAAGGAGCGCCGGCGGGGACGAGCGGGGACGAGGCGGGGGTCGATCCGGCGGCTAATTGGTCGCCGGATCGACCTGTGTATTCCCGGCATTATACAGCATGCCAGATACATGTGCTTGCTGGTTGCTTGAGCAAACAGATGAAATAGCACAAACCTCACCCCTGAAATACTTACGAAGCTTCAAGTTCATGTTTGGCTGTCTTCCTCTATCTCCCCGTGGGCTCGGAGCGGCTTTCCGGCTTCCCCAGTGCATGGAAGCTGGAGTGTGAGCTGACCCGCATCGGGTCATGTGACACTCCAACTTCGGTACACAGATGGTGAAAGCTGCTCAGAGCCTGCGGGGAGATAGAGGGAGACTGCCAGACACAGCTGGAGCCTCCGTAAGTATGTTCCTGCCTGCTAGCACCCACAGAAAGCCCCCCAAAGAAGGTCCTCATTATCCCTCAGGCATGCCGTTTAGTTGAGACTTCCGGTTGCCTGAATTCCGGGTAACGGGAACTTTGCTGTATTGCACTTTTCTCCAGGTGGACTCAAATCACCAGAGCTGCAGCCACTAGGGGGTGCTCAGTAGGCTGGAGCAGTGTTAAGGCGTCTTGCCCAAGGACTCCTTACTGAATAGGTGCAGGCTTACAAAACAGGAAGGAGTCGAGATTCAAACCCACCAAGGTCTTCTGTGTCAGGCTGCGCCCCTTAAGAGTTCACTGCCCTGTGTGTCACGTTGTGCTTCATGCGACTAGGGATGCTCATTCGGATTCCATGCTATTTAAATTCCTGCAATTCCAATCAGAAATCAGATTTCCATGGAAATACCGCATTAAGGAGAGTCTGAAGCCATATAAATTACCTTTTTTATTGCCCAGTTATCTTAAGCATTAAGATCAAAGCTGATTCGCTGCATTCCCGCGGCAGAACGAGGTATTTATCCCCCCGAAATCCCCAGGGGAAAATTCTGCTTCCTGGTAGAGACAGAGCTGTGGGCAGTAACTCTGCTCCAGTCAATCTCCGCTGATCTTCGCCTCTCCCCGCCCCTTTCAGTCTTCCTTCACTGAGAGGGGCAGGGAGAGGCGGAGATCAGCGGGGATTGACTGGACTGCAGGCAGAGCTACTGCGCACAGCTCTGCCTCCCCTGGGCAGCAAAATCATCGACCTGGAAAGTCGCAGAATTTTGCCCCAGGAATTTTGGGGAGATAAATACCTTGTTCTGCCGCGGGGATGTGGCGAATCAGCTTTGATCTTAATGCGTAAGATAACTGGGCAATAAAGAGGTAATTTATATGCCTTCAGACTTTCTTTAATGCAACTCAGTAATTTTAGCCCAATCACAGAACTCAGAAGCACTGGACCAATCAGGAAATGCAGAATTTTCCCGCTAAAATCGGATTACCACTGTAATTTTAGACCAATCTCAAGACGCGGATAATATCGAGTATTCGGTATTTCCAAGTGTTGTGATTGGCCTAAAAACATCAGTGGTATTCTAATTACCACGATAAAATTCTGCATTCTCTAATTGGTCCAATACTTCCGAGTAAACTCTGAAGTATTTTGGCAATCAGAGAAAGCAAAAAAAAAGATTCCTCGAGAAATCGGAAATCCGTGGAATAAGTAATCAGCATTGGTGGAAATCTGAATCTTCGCAGAATCGGGAAATCAGCATTTCCGATCATCCCTACATATGATCCTAACCAGAAGGAGGACGTATCGGAGTCACGTGAAACACAATGTGACACGCAAGTCAGTGAACTCCTGACCCTGTCCGCGCGTTCGGGTGCTGAACAGTGGCAGTCTGGAGTATCCAACTTTTTTAAAACTACCTTTTCAATTCAAACAAAATGGCTGGTTTTAGATTGTATTATTTCAAAGTCTGCTTATCCGAGATGAAAAACTAACTACAGCAAGTAACTTGTCTATATATCTTATCGAACGTTTAGATAGTTTACATAGTAAATCTAGCTCTGAACAGCTTCAACAGTACATGATTACTTCTTCATGTGATACGAGAGCAGCCATATTCTGCTTGACATCTTTACACACTCAAGCTACTCTGTATCTTCACCCCTTTCTATGTGAAAACTCCACTCCCCTCTCCTTCCCTCTCTCTGAAATCTCAGCAGCTCCCGGCTGGTAACGCCTCCTCCTCCTCCTCCTCCTTCAGGAAAAGCCTCCTCCTCCCCAGACTGAGCTCCCATGAGCACTTGCTACATGGGACTCAGAATGTCTAGGAGCTGGAGGAACTGTGGGCGCGGCTTGTTTAGTTTATAGGAAATTAGGGCATTAAAAATATATGTAAGGGGTACAATTATGAAATGTGTAAAAGTTTATCTCGGATCATGATGCAGGCTAAAAAAGAGCAACAAAACCCTGTACAAACTACACGTAAGGTGAGGACCAAAAGTGGGAGAACCTGAGTGGGGAAGTGGAGCGATGGGGGTCCAATGTTGTGATGGTGGAGTGCAAATTAGTGGTACTAAAATGGGATGGGGGTATAATAGCTATAAATTGGCCACAGTAAAAGCCTCCCAGGTTAAAAGTTCAAGAATCAATCAATTTACCTGTTCTCTCAGGTAGAGCTAGGACTCTAAGTTTATACTTGAATACCTTTTTGAGCATATGTGGTAACTGGCCATGACTAGGTGAACCCAACTGTAACCAAGCTCAGCCTTCCCAGGGGGATTTTGGACTCACAAAGCAGTGAACTAAAGCTAAAGGGGCATTCCGCTGACCTGCTTATCCATGTTATGCTAGGAGTAGTGAGGATCAGGCAGACTTCATAGGATAAATTTTGTATAGGTTGGTTTTTGGCCAAAACATGCAGGAATCTAATCAAAGCATAAATTCGCTGCGTATTCCAGAAGCACGTTACTGACGTCAGCACGGGAGTCACACAACAGGTCGGTTGGGCTCCTGCGTGTCTTCTTTTTGTGAGTAAGCTTACACCTCGGCAGCTGACACTTGACACACATCACATATGTGTACGGAGCATTGTTCACTTGTCACACAACTATTCCCCCAGTGCGGGGGGAGAAAAATCTTGTGTACTCTGTGAGTGACAGGATTTTCTGCAAAAATAACGAAAATGTGTTTTCACTGTTTTCCTCTTAGCTCCATTACTGCCCCCGAGCCTTTGTTTTTCCTAAACCAAGTTGAATGATTAAGATCTAAGTCATGAATGGCGACATACATACTGGAGGTAGGCACTCTGGGCTGTTTGTGTCTCGGACTCAGAGCTTGAGTTACGCCAAAACCTTTCAGGTAATATTCTAATCTGTGGAGCTCTTAAAGCGACCCTGTAGCAAAAGTTAATGACCTGAATACTATATTCCAAAAGTGGAGCGCATTGCTAAAAAATTGACCATAGCATGGTTAAATCTTCAGCTCTGACCAGTCTCTGTTAACCACTTCATCACAAGTCTGCTGTCTGATATGGTTTGTGCTTTCCTCTGCTCTAATCAGGCAGCACTGAACACACAGAGCAGCTATCCTGTCTTAACACATACCAGAACAGACAGCATGACTGGACAGAAGGGAGGGGGTGATGATGGAGTTAAAGGGGGGTGTAACACCAAAAAATTAAAAATTGCCCCAAAAAATTGGTAGTTTCCCAAATACAGTATACAGTATATATGGAAACCCCTTTTTTCTAAAATAGGTACCTAAATGTCCCCTAATTTTATTTTTCTTCTTTACCTGGTCTGGGTGACTTTGCCTAAAGGGGCCCATACACTGGTCGTTTTCAGCCATCAATCGATCAATCGATTCTATAGAATCGATCGATCAGAAATCGATTCATTCAGTCGATCGATTTGTGGATGATGTTGATTGATTTTGATGGATTTGATCTATCTGACAGGATGGAAGATCTAGGCCGATCTGCTGCTGGTAGCAGATCCATGGCCCATAAAGTTGCATTGGATCTAATGGTCCAATAATACATTTAGATAGATTTCCAATAGATTTCATTCTGAGATCTATTAGAAATCTGTTCCTAGTGTGTGGCACACATCAGATAGATTCCTGTCAGATTCCACTTGACAGACATCTGACAGAAATCCATCTGATGGTCAAATCTGCTGCAAATCTATAAGTGTATGGCCACCTTTACAGAAAATCTAACAGAAAATTGTATGGTGTGTACCTATAAGCCTGTGGTCTAAGTCAAGTTCTCAACTTTTTGGCGGGGAGGGGGTCCCCCGATCTGCGTTCCCCATCTAGCTTTGAAGTGCAGCAGCGTGCATATTAATAAGAGGCAGCGGGCGTGGATGACACACCTCTTCCGCGTTCCAGCGTGCGTTCCACTCTCGTCACTTCCTGCAAAGCCGCCCACTGTATTGTAAGTGGATGGCATTGCAGGAAGTGACGAGAGTGTAACGCACGCTGGAACACGGAAGAGGTGAGTCATCCCCGCCCGCTGTCTGGTATTAATACGCTGCAGCTGCACTTAAAATTTAGAGGGGGAGCACAGATCGGGGGACCCGGATGAGAGAGGGGGGATCAACCCCCCTCCCCGCCGCTGTGCCCAATACCCCCTTCCTGCCAGCTACCCGCTCCAGCTCGGCGGCCCCCCACACCCACGGCTGGGGGGGGGGGGGGCAAAAAGTCTAGAGCCGGCCCTGAGCGCATACATCTTTGGATGGATTATATGAGGTCTTTATTGTATATTATTGTCTAAATGGATATTTTTTCTTTTTGTGTTTGGGACATACTCAGTCATCAGGAGCTACATCAGTATTGACAGCCAAAAGTAACAGAAAAATCCCATGAAGGACATTCTGCCAATGTTACCACCACTGACACTACTGCTCCAGTTACTGTTATTTTTACTACGTAACGTTATGGGTAACCTAGTCTCTACACGAGGTTACATCAGACACAAATTCTTCCCATTCCCTTGTTGCAATGCAGCTTCACTAAGAAGGCCTCAATGGATTCTGGATTGATAACTTACTTGCTGCTGTAAATGGTATGGGTGCTGTTTGGATTTGCAGGACTCAACAGAACTCCATTATTAAAGACAGAAGGGAAGAGCAGGTTATTGTTCAAGGCAACTAAGCATACATCCTCTAAACCAGGGGTCCCCCAAACTTTTTTGGTCAAGGGCTGGATCAACATACTTCAGACTGCTGGGGGACCGGAACACACCCAGAGGAGAACTCCCAGCAGTAGCCCGTCATGCGGCTCTTAAGAACGTCTTTGTGCACCAGACAGTGAAGCATACCCAGGTGACAACCTGTCATCCAGTTGGACAGCAGTGTCACCTGATGCAGAATTGGATTGAAAGCCAGCTCATTACTGCTCGCTGGCTTCTACAGTATGTGGATGGGGGGTGCCAGCACTGCTATTCTATATGCGGGCTGCCGATATTTAAAGGTGCAGTGGGCTACATCTATAAGTTATACAATTTGTGTTTGGGGGGCAAGCCTTGGGGGGCTGCATTCGTCCCGCGGGCCTTAGTTTGAGGACCACTGCTCTAAACTGTAGGATCTACAAGGCTGAACTCACCCCTGCGGGTGTCACTATCTCCATGGTTACTTTGGGTGCACTTTACAATGAGCACTCTGAAGATATCGCATCCATGTGATGCAGCAATTTCTTCCCACTGGGGATCCTAGAGTCACATGACCCATCCACTGTACACTCAGCATGGGCGGGGGGTGGGGGGTTGTCCTCTCTCTCACTACATATCTGTCCTTGGGGGGCTCTCTGGCTACCTATACTGAGAGGGCTCTCTGGTTACCTATGCTGGGGAGCTCTCTGGCTATCTATATTGGGGGACCTCTCTGGCTACCTATACTGGGGGTATGGTGGTAATGATCACCTCTATATGTGCTTTAGCCACCTTAGCGGTAATGACAAGCTCAGCTCGTCCATTACCGCTGCAGTGGATATCTCCGGCCCCTGTGGGACGATTTTGAAAAAAAATGTTTTAATACACGCAGCTAGCACTTTGGTAGCTGCGTGTGGGGTCCGATCGCTGCCACTCCGCTGCGATTTTAAGGGAGCCCCCCCCCGCCCAGACCCCTTGCACAGCCTGGCCAATCAGTGCCAGGCTGCGCTATGGGGCTGGATCGGACACCCCCCGACGCCATAACGTGGATGCCGTCATCCCGATCGTCGCCATGGCGACGAGGGAAGCCAAGCAGAAAATCCCATCTACAATGGGATTTTCTGCTTGCTGTGAAAGCCGGTGGTGATCGGACTAGATGGGCAGATGCGCCCTCTAGTGGTGAATCATGTAGCTAACTGAAAGTTAGCTACAATGATTCAGAAAAAAAATTGAAAAAAAACTGTCCGCACGCCGCCCTGGCGATTTTAACGTAACGCCAGGGTGGTTAATTAGTTGTAACCATTAATAGACTGTCCTCCTCCTCAGACTACACCTCTCTGACACTGCAGCTGTCCTTGGCAGAATTTGATGCTCCATAACAATTGTAATGTGGCTGGATAGTGTACTGGTTAGGGCCTCTGCCTCTAACACAGAGACCAGGGTTCGAATCTTGGCTCTTCCTGTTCAGTAAGCCAACACCTATTCATTAGGAGACCTTGGGCAAGACTCCATAACACTGATACTGCCCATAGAGTGTGCCCCAGTGGCTGCAGCTCTGGGGCTTTGAGTCCACCAGGAGAAAAGTGCAATTATAAATGTTCTGTGTATGTGTCTGTAATGTAAAGAGTATTTAAAGGGGCCCAATGTAAAATTCGCTATGGGGCCCCTAGCTCCTTAGCTACACCACTGCTCCTGTTACTGCTATTACTGATTCTATGCTGTTAGCAATACAACTGCTGCTACTCCTATTACTACTATCACTGTTTCCAGAGCCGGATTACGACCATATAGGTCTCCAAGCAAAGAAGTACATTTTTTACCACCACTATGATTTGCATTCTGAAATTTATCACTGGTGGTGACATCTTTAATCCTGTCAGGTGATCTCAGAATGTCCGTTTACTGAGAGTTCTATGCACAGAGGGAGATAATGTTTGCTTGGCAGTTGGCAACAGCAGTTATTTCCCACAATGCAACAAGGTTCACAGACAGTTAACTGTCAGGACCATGGTCATGACATCACACTGTGGGAGGGGTTATAACACAATGAGAATAAGATTCCAAGAAGACTGGAGCAAAAATGTAGCAGCAACTAATCAGCTCTCAGCAGCTACATAAAAGGAGGATTCTGATTGGTTGATCTGAGTACCTCATCCACTTTTGCTCCAGTTATCTCTTTGCTCCAGTCTTGATCAGTCTTCTTGATGCAGAAAGAGAGCGACCAAGATTGCCTCTAACCTCTCTCAGCCTGCCCACAGTCTCCACGAGTGAGATACTGGTCAGTTGCAACAAAAACTTTCAGGCACAGGAACAACTATAATTGCCTCAGGCAGTAGCCATGCTTAAAGATAACCTTAAGTCAAAAAAAAAAATGAGATGAACTCACCTGGGGCTTCCCTCAGCCCCCTGCAGCCGATCGGTGCCCTCGCAGCTCCGCTCCGATGTCCCAGGACCCGCCGGCGAGCACTTCCGGTTTGGCCGTCACCGGCCTGTATATCTGCCCCCTATGCTGCTATTGCGGCCAGGAGGTCGCAATAGCAGCACAGGGGGCGATATACAGGCTGGGAACGCGAACAATCACTCGCGTTCCCATGCCTGTCGGCCGGTGACGGCGAAACCGGAAGTGCTCGCCGGCGGGTCCTGGGACATCGGAGCGGAGCTACGAGGGCACCGATCGTCTGCAGGGGGCTGAGGGAAGCCCCAGGTGAGTTAATCTCGTTTTTTTTTAGTGACTTTAGGTTCACTTTAAAGGAGAACTGTAGAGAGAGGCTGCCATATTTATTTCCATTTAAGCAATACCAGTTGCCTGACTATCCTGCTAATCCACTGCCTCTAATACTTTCTGCCATAGACCCTCAACAACCATGCAGCAGATAAGGTTTTTCTGACAATTTTGACAGATATAACAAGATTAGCTGCATTTTTGTTTCTGGTGTGATTCAGGCATTACTTCAGCCAAATAGATCAACAGGGCTGCCAGGCAAATGGAATTGCTTAAAAGGAAATATATATTCTCCTTTAATGCGGAACCACACACAAACAAGAATGCTTGATAGCATTACAGCATAGAACTTAAACCCTCTTTGCTACCATTTAAAGCAGAATTCTGATTTCTTAAAACAGAAGGTATTTGCGATGTACTCTGCTACCATTTAAGTCATATACTGTCCTTGACCTGTAATATCTATACCATCTGTCCTTGTAACATATTCTCTATATCTGTTAAGCAACTGCCAAGTCAAATTTCTTGTAAGTGCAAACTTATTTGGCCATATAAAAATGATTCTGATTCTCTGTGCAAACTGACATATATGAGCTCTATGTACTGGAGTTTATGAGAAGTAGAATGGAACTGGTTAGAGGAGATCTGTGTTGTAAGTCACCTTGTCATGTATTGAGTAGGTGAAGTACGTGAACCCTGCAGGAAGGAGGAAAGAATTTAGGTGAATTCAGATGAGTGATATACATAACATGTAGGAATGTGTCCATCCAGGGCAAGGGCTAGGCCTGATCACTACAGGCCAGTAAAATGGTTGTTGTTAGATAAGCATTGTGTAAACATATGAACACTGTCTTGGCTTCTTCACATTTTCTACTGCATCCCGGTTAGGCCAATACAGATAATACTCATTTCTTAAGGTAGCATACATCGGGCAATTGGCCATCCAAATTTGATTATTATGCAGTGGGTTGCCCGGTTGCAAAAGTATTCGGCCCCCTTGGCGGTTTCCAAATTTTATCACATTACTGCCACAAACATGCATCAATTTTATTGGAATTCCACGTGAAAGACCAATACAAAGTGGTGTACATGTGAGAAGTGGATCGAAAATCATACATCATTCCAAACATTTTTTACAAATAAATAACTGCAAAGTGGGGTGTGCGTAATTATTCGGCTCCCTGAGTCAATACTTTGTAGAACCACCTTTTGCTGAAATTACAGCTGCCAGTCTTAGGGTATGTCCCAACCAGCTTTGCACATCTAGAGACTGAAATCCTTGCCCATTCTTCTTTGCAAAACAGCTCCAGCTCAGTCAGATTAGATGGACAGTGTTTGTGAACAGCAGTTTTCAGATCTTGCCACATATTCTCGATTGGATTTAGATCTGGACTTTGACAGGGCCATTCTAACACGTGGATATGTTTTGTTTTAAACCATTCCATTGTTGCCCTGGCTTTATGTTTAGGGTCATTGTCCTGCTGGAAGGTGAACCTCCGCCCCAGTCTCAAGTCTTTTGCAGTCTCCAAGAGGTTTTCTTCCAAGTTTGCCCTGTATTTGGCTCCATCCATCTTCCCATCAACTCTGACCAGCTTCCCTGTCCCTGCTGAAGAGATGCACCCCCCGAGCATGATGCTGCCACCACCATATTTGACAGTGGGGATGGTGTGTTCAGAGTGATGTGCAGTGTTAGTTTTCTGCCACACATAGCGTTTTGCATTTTGGCCAAAAAGTTCCATTTTGGTCTCATCTGACCAGAGCACCTTCTTCCACATGGTTGCTGTGTCCCCCACATGGCTTGTGGCAAACTGTAAATGGGACTTCTTATGCTTTCTGTTAACAATGCCTTTCTTCTTGCCACTCTTCCATAAAGGCCAACTTTGTACAGTGCATGTCTAATAGTTGTCCTATGGACAGAGTCTCCCACCTGAGCTGTAGATCTCTGCAGCTCGTCCAGAGTCACCATGGGCCTCTTGACTGCATTTCTGATCAGCGCTCTCCTTGGTCGGCCTGTGAGTTTAGGTGGATGGCCTTGTCTTGGTAGGTTTACAGGTGTGCCATACTCCTTCCATTTCTGAATGATCGCTTGAACAGTGCTCCGTGGGATGTTCAAGGCTTTGGAAATCTTTTTGTAGCCTAAGCCCGTTTTAAATTTCTCAATAACTTGATCCCTGACCTGTCTTGTGTGTTCTTTGGACTTCACGGTTTTGTTGCTCCCAATATTCTCTTAGACAACCTCTGAGGCCCTCACAGAGCAGCTGTATTTGTACTCACATTAGATTACACACAGGTGCACTCTATTTAGTCATTAGCACTCATCAGGCAATGTCTATAGGCAACTGACTGCACTCAGATCAAAGGGGGCCGAATAATTATGCACACACCACTTTGCAGTTATTTATTTGTAAAAATAAAGTTTGGAATCATGTATGATTTTCGTTCCACTTCTCACATGTACACCACTTTGTGTTGGTCAATCATGTGGAATTCCAATAAAATTGATTCATGTTTGTGGCAGTAATGTGACAAAATGTGGAAAACTTCAAGGGGGCCGAATACTTTTGCAACCCATTGTAAATGGATCAGATGAAAATCGCTGCTGCTAAGAGCATGCCCGATCGACGATGCAACTGATTTTGGGCTGAAATTGTTTGCCTGTATCAATCAAACATGCTGCATGATGTAGCTGAAGCTCGATCCGATCGTCGGATTGTTAGCCACAAAATCAAATTCAGTTTACACACTGCAATTAGTTAATTATACAGCCTGCAACCTTACCCTGCATTGCAAGCATTCCAATCTAATCAGAAATGTTTCTGCTCTACTAAATTCTATCTCAGTCAGCCTGGTTCTACTTGGTACATTGCAGACGAGAGGGAAGCTTGTCATCTTCCCTCCCACATTCCTGCTCCTCACTGATTGGCTGAGTGTAATTCAGTGCTGCTGAAATACGATCTATGTCTGTACTCTCATGTGTTTACAAAGCAAGCTAAATATGACAGAGCAGATTCTGGCAGGAAAAAAATACTTTATGTGAAGCCGGTTTTATACCTGGCCGATGCGTTTGTGGTGCGATGCACACCCCCGTCGCATCGTATTTCAAGGCACAAAATGTCAATTATGTGACTGTGTGGCAGATTGCGCCAATAGGGTCATATACATAGTGCCGCCCCTCACCCAGTGACGTACTCCCTGCTGGACAGGAAGTACGTCACTGGATTTCTGGGGTTTCCCCGTCATTCCACGCATGTGCCCCACACCGCCACCACCAACATATTTAATTTTCCTACATCGTCCATTGCTTTACAGTACGTCAATGTTGTGCCAACTCTGTGGCCGATCTGGGACTTCCGCCGCAACATGACACGATGCATGTGTGCTAGCCCCCGTTGCCTTGCATTGCGGTAAAACGGTAACGCAAGGAAAGTTTGCAAACCAAGTGTAAAAGAGGCCTAAGAGTTTCAATGACATATTCTAATTTTAATCTGAAGTTGCCCTTTAAGCCCAATAATGTGTACACATGTATGCTCACCCAGGACACTGTAACCATAACAAATTGGACCAATCTCTCCTGCTACATAATATCACATAAATTATGCATCACTATTACTTTAACCGGTTGCCTTTTAAGTATTTCTACATCTTTGGCCACAAGGATGAATAACCATTAGCAGCTTAATGTATTGCCACTGCGTAAATTACCTAATTTTACTTGCGGTGGAATCAGTTTCATCGATCAGCATTGCAGGCAGAGAGTACTATGCTATCCTCATCATCCATGGGATCCATAAACAAGCTGCGGTTCTGTGTTCAGAGTCCAGGTTTCAATAAAACAACCCTAATAGTACAGAAAGAACACATCAGGCTTTTTTAACAGTCTAGCACCAACGGAAGAGAGCAGTTATCCATGGCAACAAGCCACAGGTCAGAGTTTATTGGCTGAGAGGGACACTAATATTCCAATAATTAAAAAAATATATAATATGTGAGCCTATGTGTGCTTGCCTTTCTCAATAAAAACATGCCTTCCTTGATGAATGGATCCTGGTACAAGGGTGTGTTGAAAAGGTCTAGCACAAAAACGGAATGAGCTGGAGCTATGAAACTTACATGCTATGGCACATATTTCACCTGAAGCACAACATACTTGGTATATTGGGGTTGATTCACTAAGAAAATTAGCATGCGTAGCCTCCTGTTACTCGTGCTATTTCATTAGCGTGCCTTAATTGCACACTACGCGCGCTTGTGACCGCATAGAAGGTGTAGTCAACCCTAGTGACATGAACACACGCTATGCTGCTGTATTGCAGCATAGCCAGCGCCAGTAACTTTACACCCACTCCACTCCTCCCGCCATGAGACCTTTCGGGTCCAGTCACTTTAAAGGAAGTTATCCCCGCACTCTGATTGGCCCAGTAGGCTGCCTGTCAAGTGACAGGTCCCGCTGGATGGTGGGGTCATGTGTCCCTGAAGTTGAACACCCTTGGAGGTGACCATGAAGTGGGGGGTTGGGGGATACAGTTCAGTTAGTTGGGAAGAAGAGGATAGTGGTAAAAAAAATATTTGTAGATATGGGTTTTAACCACTTCAGCTTCAAGGGTTTTTCCCCATAAAAAACAGAGCAATTTTCACCTGTCAGCGCTTCTTCCATTCTTTTGCCTATAACTTTATTACTACTTATCACAACAAAACAATCTATATCTTGGGGGTTTTTTTGCCACCAATTAGGCTTTCTTTGGGTGTACTTTGTGCTAAGAATTATTTTATTCTAAACATGTTTTGACAGGAAAAATAAGAAAAAAAATTAAAAAAAATCATTATTTCTCAGTTTTTGGCCATTATAGTTTTAAAATAATAAATGCTACCATGATTAAAACCCACACATTTTATGTGCCCATCTGTCCCGGTTATTGTAACATTTAAAATATTTCCCTAGTACAATGTATGGCTCCAATATTTTATCTGGAAATAAAGGTTCATTTTTTTCAGTTTTGCTTCCATCACTAATTACAAGCCCATAATTTAGTAACAGTAATGTGCCTTCTAGACATACATACTAAAAAAGTTCAGTGCCTAAGGTAACTATTTACGTATTTTTTAATTGTATATATTTTTTTTTATTTTTTTTTTGGGGGGGGGGGGGGACTATTGGGAAGTGTGGAGGTAAGGGGCTAATTTTAAATGTAAAAAAAAAAGTCTGTTGGGGAAAAAAAAAGGTTTTTAGATGTAGTTTTACTATTTGGCCACAAGATGTCCTCACGCATAACTTCCCTATGCGTAGGCAAACAGAAAGTAATGCGTGGACATGTAAGTATCATCTCATGGATGGCGGCGGTCATTCACATGGGGAACGATCAGCAGCGGTAACGAGCACGGGATCGTGTGGGGGGCAAGCGGTAGTGCGCGGTGGGGAGGGACGTAGTAGCTACGTCCCTGCAAAGTTAAGAATTTGGACACTGAATTTTGGTTGTTTAAACAGGTGAGGTGGCAATGAGATTTATATGCTGCCCAGAGCCCCATTTTGTCTTACTTCAACTCTGACTCTGGATCAGAGACTCAGATTCAGAGATTATTAGAGGCAGATGAGCAGAACAATGGCCAGCCAAGTGTTTTTTTTAAAGCAAACCTCCTGAGGTTTCCCTTGTCTCCCTCTCCCTAGCTGTTCCAGGGCTGGGACCCCCAACAAAGCAGGTGGTTACGGCGCCAGGGCTTAGCGCTCAGTGCCGAAGCTGGGCACTGCTATAGCACTAACACTATAGTGCGCACGCCGCGCAAGGGTAATTCGGGGTTCTGTACGAGAGTAAGCATGGCTGCATTATGCAGGGGAAGGATTGCTCGCACCAGCACAGTAACGAGGAGCCACCATTTGAGCATGGCGTAAAAAGCAGAGTCCATTGGGCTCCAAGCTAGTTTGCAGGTGCAAGCTGTCTGCATCTGCGCAGCGCGACCACACTCCATCGACAGGCCTCAGAGGATCTCACTGCTGGAACTGTTGGAGGTAGGTGGTGGAAGCCTCTGAAGGATCCAGAGGTTTCCCTCTACTGAGGTAAGTACCTATTTGGGGTACTTTTTTCATTACAGGTACACTTTAAAAAAAGGAATCAGCAATGGCACCTTACATATTCCACTCACTTCAGATTATCTTTAACAAGCAACAAACCTGTGCACATCATATTCATCGCTTTTTAAATAGACAAGCTATTCACCCTACCTGTTCACTAGGAGTTGCTGGATGCATAGTTGGCCATTAGGCAAGGGCGGATTTCTGGAAAGGCCACAAAGGTCCAGGCCTTGGGTGGCACTGACCAAGGGGCAGCTGAACATGGAAAAGCTATTGCTTCATATGGAAGAAGAAGTTGAACATGGAATAAACGTTGCAAATAAGGAACAACACATGGAAATAGGGAGTTGCTGCTACGCAAGGGATCATATACAGTTAAATATAAATCGTTGGTTGTTACGATAAAAAAATGTCAGTTAAATATATCATATAGGACAGGGGTCCCCAACCTTTTTAAGCCCGGGGCCCACTATCCCAACCAAACTTTTCTCTGGGGAGGGGGGGGGGGGCGTGGTTAGTGGCGGTGGCAGCCCCCCTCTTTTCCCTGATTTTAAGTGTAGTATATAGGTAAGTAGGTAACTAGGTATAGTTGCCCCCAGTATAGGTAGCTAACACAGTTGCCCCTGTATAAGGACTATAGTTGCCTCAGTATAGTTAGTTAGGTAGTACAGTTAGCCCAGTATACCAAGTACAGTTAGCCCAGTGTAGCCAGTACAGTTAGCCCAGTGTAGCCAGTACAGTTAGCCCAGTGTAGCCAGTACAGTTAGCCCAGTGTAGCCAGTACAGTTAGCCCAGTGTAGCCAGTACAGTTAGCCCAGTGTAGCCAGTACAGTTAGCCCAGTGTAGCCAGTACAGTTAGCCCAGTGTAGCCAGTACAGTAAGCCCAGTGTAGCCAGTACAGTTACCACAGTATAGCAAGTACAGTTACCACAGTATAGCAAGTACAGTTACCACAGTATACCTAGTACAGTTAGCCCAGTATACCTAGTACAGTTAGCCCAGTATACCTAGTACAGTTAGCCCAGTATACCTAGTACAATTAGCCCAGTATACCTAGTACAGTTACCCCAGTGTAGCCAGTACAGTAGCCAGTACAGTTAGCCCAGTGTAGCCAGTACAGTTAGCCCAGTGTAGCCAGTACAGTTAGCCCAGTGTAGCCAGTACAGTTAGCCCAGTGTAGCCAGTACAGTTAGCCCAGTGTAGCAAGTACAGTTACCACAGTATAGCAAGTACAGTTAGCCCAGTATACCTAGTACAGTTAGCCCAGTGTAGCAAGTACAGTTAGCCCAGTGTAGCCAGTACAGTTAGCCCAGTGTAGCCAGTACAGTTAGCCCAGTGTAGCCAGTACAGTTAGCCCAGTGTAGCCAGTACAGTTAGCCCAGTGTAGCCAGTACAGTTATCCCAGTGTAGCCAGTACAGTTAGCCCAGTGTAGCCAGTACAGTTAGCCCAGTGTAGCCAGTACAGTAAGCCCAGTGTAGCCAGTACAGTTACCACAGTATAGCAAGTACAGTTACCACAGTATAGCAAGTACAGTTACCACAGTATACCTAGTACAGTTAGCCCAGTATACCTAGTACAGTTAGCCCAGTATACCTAGTACAGTTAGCCCAGTATACCTAGTACAATTAGCCCAGTATACCTAGTACAGTTACCCCAGTGTAGCCAGTACAGTAGCCAGTACAGTTAGCCCAGTGTAGCCAGTACAGTTAGCCCAGTGTAGCTAGTACAGTTAGCCCAGTGTAGCCAGTACAGTTAGCCCAGTGTAGCCAGTACAGTTAGCCCAGTGTAGCCAGTACAGTTAGCCCAGTGTAGCCAGTACAGTTAGCCCAGTGTAGCCAGTACAGTTAGCCCAGTGTAGCCAGTACAGTTAGCCCAGTGTAGCTAGTACAGTTAGCCCAGTGTAGCCAGTACAGTTAGCCCAGTGTAGCCAGTACAGTTAGCCCAGTGTAGCCAGTGCAGTTAGCCCAGTGTAGCCAGTACAGTTAGCCCAGTGTAGCCAGTACAGTTAGCCCAGTGTAGCCAGTACAGTTAGCCCAGTGTAGCCAGTACAGTTAGCCCAGTGTAGCTAGTACAGTTAGCCCAGTGTAGCCAGTACAGTTAGCCCAGTGTAGCCAGTACAGTTAGCCCAGTGTAGCCAGTACAGTTAGCCCAGTACAGTTAGCCCAGTGTAGCCAGTAGTTACCCCAGTATAGCTGCCCGAGTGTAGCCAGTACAGTTAGCCCAGTACAGTTAGCCCAGTGTAGCCAGTAGTTACCCCAGTATAGCTGCCCGAGTGTAGCTAGCAGAGGTGCCCTCTCCACCCCGCGGCCGCCGCTCCTTTTACCTTATGAGCGGGCGGCCGCTTCCTTCCTTATAATCCGCCAGCCGCGGCTCTCCTCTTCACAGCATGTCGTATTACAGCAGCGCTTCCTGCACGGCTGCTCTAAGGAGGGAAGGAGGCGGAGCAGCGGCTTCCTGTAGCGGCGATACGCATCACCGTTACCATGGGAACCGCTGTCCCGGCTCCCTTCGCTCCTTACAGCAGCCGCGCAGGAAGCGCTGCTGTAATACGACATGCTGTGAAGAGGAGAGCCGCGACTGAAGGAATATAAGGAAGGAAGCGGCCGCCCGCTCATAAGGTAACAGGAGCGGCGGCCGCGGGGGGAGAGGGAGAAGCCGCGGCCCCCCAGAAATCTGCCCGAGGACCCCCAGGGGGCCGCGGCCCCCAGGTTGGGGACGCATGATATAGGAGACACACACAGTGATATTTGAGAAGTGAAATGAAGTTTATTGGTTTTACAGAAAGTGTGCAATAATTGTTTAAATAAAATTAGGCAGGTGCATAAATGTGGGCACTCTTTAGAACTAATCATTGGAACTCAAATTGGCTTGGTAAGCTCAGTGACCCCTGACCTACATACACAGGTGAATCCAATTATTAGGAAGAGTATTTAAGGGGGTCAATTGTAAGTTTCCCTCCTTTTTTAATTTTCTCTGAAGAGTAGCAACATGGGGGTCTCAAAACAACTCTCAAATGACCTGAAGTCAAAGATTGTTCACCATCATGGTTTAGGGGAAGGATACAGACAGCTGTCTCAGAGATTTCAGCTGTCTGTTTCCACAGTTAGGAACATATTGAGGAAATGGAAGACCACAGGCTCAGTTCAAGTTAAGGCTCAAAGTGGAAAATTAAGAAAAATCTCGGATAGACAGGAGCGACGAATGGTGAGAACAGTGAGAGTCAACCCACAGACCAGCACCAAAGACCTACAACATCATTTTGCTGCAGGTGGAGTCACTGTGCATCATTCAACAATTTGACGCACTTTGCACAAGGAGATGCTGTATGCTAGAGTGATGCAGAGGAAGCCTTTTCTCCGCCCACAGCACAAACAGAGCCGCTTGAGGTATGCTAAAGCATATTTGGACAAGCCAGCTTCATTTTGGAATAAGGTGCTATGGACTGATTAAACTAAAATTTAGTTATTTTGGCATAACAAGGGGTGTAATACATGGAGGAAAAACAACACAGCATTCCAAGAAAAACACCTGCTACCTATAGTAAAATATGGTGGTGGTTCCATCATGTTGTGGGGCTGTGTGGCCAGTGCAGGGACTGGAAATCTTGTCAAAGTTGAGAGACGCATGGATTCCACTCAGTATCAGCAGATTCTGGAGACCAATGTCCAGGAATCAGTGACAGAGCTGAAGTTACACCAATGCTGGATCTTTCAACAAGACAACAACTTTAAATACTGTTCAAAATCCACAAAGCCATTCATGCAGAGGAACAAGTACAACATTCTGGAATGCCCATCTCATTCCCCACCCAGACCTGAATATAATTGAAAATCTGTGGTGTGAGTTAAAGAGAGCTGTCCATGCTCGGAAGCCATCAAACTTTAATGAACTAGAGATGTTTTGTAAAGAGGAATGGTCCAAAATACCTTCAACCAGAACCCAGACTCTCATTAGAACCTACAGGAAGTGTTTAGAGGCTGTTATTTCTGCAAAAGGAGGATCTACTAAATATTGATTTCATTTCTTTTTTGTGGTGCCCAAATGTATCCACCTGCCTAATTTAATTTAAACAATTATTGCACACTGTAAATCCAATAAACTTAATTTCACTTCTCAAACATCACTGTGTGTGTCTCCTATATGATATATTTAACTGACATTTTTTATCATAACACCCAACGATTATACAGGAAAATCATGACGATTAACAAAGGTTGCCCAAACTTTCGCATCCCACTGTACAACTGAAGGAGGCTGCTGTACATGGAGGTTAGACATGGAAGAGAGGGCTGCACAATGATTAGGAAGGGAGTGCTGCACATGGAAAGGGAGCTGCAAGAAAGTTGGCCTGGGGCAGAAAGTGTATAAATCCGGCCTTGCCTTTAGGTGCATAAGGGACAGATCTAAATGCGTCACCTCCATCAACTGTCACTTCAGGAAGAGGTTATCTTTGTGTTTTGAAACCTTAATGAACCTAAGTGAACGTGCTGACACGTAATTGCTTTTGGTTGTGAGAAGGCAGTTCTGCATCACTTCGCAGTCATTTATTGGAGTGCTTTGATGGTGGGCCATATCCAGAGTGGTCACTCTGCCCCCCTCTGCAGTATCACCAGTAATTAGCTCAAGTGCAGCACTTCAGTAGCCGCTGTTCCCTCAAAGTAAACAGCGGCAGCTTCACAACCTCTGTTTTGGGAAAACATTAAAGCAAAATGCTGGTCAAGAAACTCTGCGGATGCCCGTGACCTGCAAATACTGCTATTTAAAACGCAATACCATGCATAGATCTAAATATAGCAGCTGATAGCTTAGTAGGCAGAAGGCACCAATGTTTTGTGTCCCGTGATGCTCCCCATAATAATATATTTTTTTCAATGTGGTCTGCAACACAACCTGAAGGCATTACCAGCATATTCAGTCTCTTTTAGCCCCATTTACTTTCTTAGTGGTTCTGGGTCACCCGAGCTGCTTGGGTATTCTGAAGTACTGATCCAATGCCTATCCCATAGAGCCATATCAATCCCTGCCATGCACTGGATGGGGACTGAAAAGTCAAAACAGGCTGTATGTATGTTGGGTTAATGCAGCTCTGTTAAATGTATTACCTATAGATTCACTATACACCTGCGATTCTGGATGTGCAGCCTGGCTTTCAAGGGCATAAAGAGATGATTGGCATATTTAGCTTGGTGTAATTGACCTTCTTAAAACAGAAGGAAATTTGCAATAATTCAGTTATAAGTGAACATTTGTGGTTACCCACAATGCCCTACTGAATATGCAAATTATCCCTTTTTGCCCTTGTGAAGCCAAGCAAGCATCCAGAACCGCTGGTTTATAGCAAGCCTTACACCAAGCTTTGCTTTTTTAGTAGGAGGGCTTTTTGGTCCCTTTTATCCCCCTATACATTCCTAGTAGTTTGGGTCATCCTGAGCTGCTTGGTTACTCTGTTGCATATTCAGGAGTGAGGCATCATGGGAAACCACAGTTGCTCACTAAAGAATACATTAGGGCAGGGGTAGGGAACCTATGGCTCGGGAGCCAGATGTGGCTCTTTTGATGGCTACATCTGGCTCACATAAATCAGTAGGGATTGATTCACTAAGCTATACTGCTCAAGCAGCACAGCTTAGTGCGGCAGCGCAAGTAAAATTTTCAGAGTAGGCACACTACTGCTATAGAATGCACCACTAACTTACTCACGCTACCCCAAAACGAACAGCTGCTCCAATTGTCCCACTCTGGCCATTGTCAGGTCCAGTGACTTTGTAGGACGAGATCCGCACTTTGATTGGCCCAATAGGCTACCTGTCACTTGATAGGCAGCCTATTGGGCCAAAGTGCAGGGATTTCGCCTACAAAGTGAATCAACCCCCAAGTCAGCTAGCTTATTGTACAAGCTGTTAGTCGGTATTTCTCCTGTCTGGCTCTCGGGCAAATTGCTGATGTTGCTGAAACCCAAGAGAAGCTGAAGACATGTCTGACACTTCCACTGCTCGGTGGATCAACTGTATACACATCACCATAGCAACAGGGACGTGAGCCCTCTGCTGCACATGCGCACTGTCCCAGTTTGAAACATATTGTATGGCTCTCACGGAATTACATTTTAAAATATGTGGCGTTTTTGGCTCTCTCAGACAAAAAGGTTCCTGACCCCTGCATTAGGGGAACTAAAGCAGTGCAGCTTTACTTATCTGGGGCTTCTTCAAGCCCCTAGAAGTCTCTTCCCTCTCTTTAGGAAAGTATCTCCTTTTTGTACCTGAGCTTTAGCTTGGGTACGCTTTACAGCAAATCTATAGCGATTAAAAAAAAAAAAGTTGCAGAAGTCTAATACTTGCCTATGGAGAGGGAAGGTTCTAGACCCTACTGATCCATTCCTGTCCACTCTCGTGTTCTCGTTCCCCTGCTGTCCCCATTGAAGTTACACCGCCTCCAGGAAGCTTCAGGAGCCCTCATGTCCCTAAGTTCTCCCAAAGATGGGTGGCTTTGTACTGCACATGTGCATGCGCAGTCCCTCCCTAGGGTCCCTTAAGGTGTATTCGACCAGTTGGTTGAATAACTGCAATGGGGGTGAAAGCGCTGGAACAAGGAGACGGAAATGGGGCACGGAAGGCTCAATAGGATCCAGGGCCCTCCCTCTCCATAGGTAAGTATCTGCCTTTTGTTTTTTCCACACTTCAGTTTTATTTTAAGGACCAGAGACTTTTTTAAATCTTACTTCAGTGATCACTGTGATTGGCTCACAGTGATCACAGGGTCAATAGCCAATGAAATTGGCTCCTGCACAGAGCTTAGCTGTCATGTGTGATTGCAGATGGAGCACGTGGACCCAGGCAGGGGTGCAACTAGACTAAATCGGGCCCCCCTGCAAAAATGACAGCATGGGGCCCCCGTTGACCCCTAACCCCACGGGATTGGGAGCCGGCGAATGGCAGCAGGGTGTGTTTTGCTGTGAAGCAGCCTCTAGAAGCAGGAAATAATTACCCATGCTCCATCACACAGTTTTCGTGAGTGAATGGGAAGATTTCTTTGCCGATTGGCTGCACTTGCAGTTGGGAGGAGGGAGGGGGAGGGGCCTCCAAAGCCTCTGGCCCCCCTGCCATTGGGGGGGTCGCAGGGGTGATTGGTACACCTAAGGATCCGGGCAACTGAAATCTACAATAATAATTATACGCCCTCACAGACGTCTAAAAGTGGCCACACACTATATCATTTTTTTTAATGTATTTTCAATTCAAGAATAACGATCAATTTTTCTTATTGATTGTAACATTAAAAAAAAAATCTGGCCAATGAACCACACACACACGTGTATTCAATTATTCTCTGATTATTAAAAAAAAAAGTTGGAAACTCTGAAAAAATTGCTTGGGTCTATACATTAATAAACTGGCAATCTACCCTACACCATTCAATTTTCATAAAATTTTCATTTTGAAAAAAAAAATCCCTCCCTCCTCCCCCCCCTTGAGATCCACCACTAGAATCACCTGTCATAGGCATCAGCCTATGAGAGGGATAAGATTGAGAGCCTCTCCTGGGAACAGCTCAGTGACAGAGCTGTCCCCCGTACAGCGCTGCGGTTGATCGCAGCTCTGTACAAATGAATTTAGCCTTTTTTTTTTCCAATTTACAGCCTGGCAGTTCCGATCGCGGCTGGCAGGCTGTTTGCGGCCGTCTCCTCCGCCCCCCTGCAGGGAACGTGTGCTTGCGTGAGCACTCATTCCCTGCTGATCTTGCGATGAGCGAGATGATGCACCGGTGCATCCAGGAAGAATAAGGAAAGCCACTCTGTGGCCGCCATCCTGCGTTAGGTGGTTGCAGAGTGGTTAAGAGATCCAATTTTACACCAATTAGATAAAATGATCAGTTGTACCGAAAAAATCGAAAGGTTTTTTTTTTCATTCATTCGGAAAAAAATCGAATCGAATTTCCCATTTTTATTCGATAAAAGAAGATCGGGAGTGTTGGATTTTTTGTGATCAATTTATATGAAAATTAAATGGTGTGTGGTAGATTGACAATTTCTCAATGTACAAACCCAAGCAATTGTTTCTGAGTTTTCAATCATTTTTATCATAGTTGAGGAAAACTTGAACATAGGTGTGTGGTACATTGGTCAGATTTTTAAATATTACAATCAGTCGGAAAAATGGATTGCAATTTTTGAATTGAAAAGATATTTAAAAAATTGTATGGTGTGTTGTCACCTTAAGGCTCCTAACAGGGAATACATTTCAAAAGCATACATCCAGAAATGGTTAAAAAAGAGAGTAAGCAGTTTCCTTACTTCTTGTAGTAAGAACAGCCAATAAAATGTAGAGGTTAAGGGTACTAAGTGGCAAATAAAACAATGTGTTTCATTAGACTCTGCACACTTCATCAGGTTACAGCACCGATTGGCTGAAGCGTGGAACATATGAGGGCCTAATCATGTTCAGACTTAAAAGGCGCTGTGTAATAAGAGTGAACATCAAGGACTTCTGACTGGTGAATTTAAAGCAAACATGTAACACTGGGGGGGAGGCAAAACTTAGATACTTACTTTGGTAGAGGGAGGCTGCCGGATCCTCCAGGAGCTTCCCACGTCCTCCTGCAGACCACCGGTGGACAACAGGACCCCTGGTAGCTTGTGGCCGCGCTCCTGTACATGAACAAGTGTGGCTGCACTCTGCAGGACGGCTCGCGTCTGTGCAGGAACAAGGAGCCACCAGTCTAGCTCGGTGGAAAAATTCAAGCTTGTTTGGCTCCACGCTGCTGTGCAGGCCTGAGCTGTCTGCAGGGTCGGGCCAATGCAGAGGCAAGAGAGGCTCCAGCCTCAGGGTGCAGTGTAGGAAGGGGCGCACAACTTACTCAGCTATCATTCCCCTATTGTGTTTGAAGCAGAGAGAAATAAGAAACGGGGATGCATGGCGGTGACTGCAAGCCTGATAACTAGAGATTAAAGTGTTGGGGTCCTGGGGAGCCTCTTACTCTAATAGCAATCAGTGTGTGACGGCTGGGGTGGGAGGGAAGGAGGGGCACGCTTTGGCGTCTCAGCCTTGGGTGCTGGAGGACCTTGTCTCAGCTCTGTGCCTGTGCAGTTGGGCCGAGCTCCGTGGACAAGCCCTTGTCAATAAGCTTCAGGGGTCCCAGTGCTGGAATGCCGAGGTGTAGGGAGGGGGATGGGGGAAGCCCCTGGATTATCCAAAGGTATCCAGCCACTGAAGTAAGTATGCCAATTGGGCACTTCTTTCCCTTTAAAGAGAAAGGATTGAGATCAAGAATTGAACTTCATCCCAATCAGTAACTGATACCCCTTTTACATGAGAAATCTTTACCTTTTCGCAAACATATCATCAAGGGCGCTCTGTATTGCTGATATTGTGTTGAAACCCCTCCCACAAGAAACTGTGAGGACCATGGTCCGGGCAGTTTCTTGTCTGTGAACCTTGTTGCATTGTGGGAAATAGCTGTTTACAGCTGTTTCCAACTGACAAAAAAGCAAGCAGCATCTCCATCCAGTGACATCACCTGCCAGCAGTAAAAATGTCACCATGTGATAAATGTCAGAATGTAAATCAGGGAGAGGAAAGCTTTTACAATGGGCAAACACTGACTAAATCAATTATACATAATTATTGTAAAAATTAAGCACATTTTTATTACATTATTTTCACTGGAGTTCCTCTTTAAATCTTCCCCAGTACAAGGGCTTTAGTCATGCCAGTCGGGCTGTTTTTCTTAGCCTCCAGGTTAGGGATGAGTTCTGTTGCTATGGAGGGGAGAGGAGGGCCAACGGTGCCACATGCAACTGGAGAACAGAGTGGGTGGGGCCGGAGATTACTCACCGATGCATTGAGGGGGACACACACTAGCGAACCATCTAGCGTGTGTACAAGTCTTTACTTTAGTTCCCATTTTTCTCAGTTCAGTAGAAAGTAGTGATAAGAGAGCTGTGTACTTTTCATACATTAGGATGTTGCAAAAATCATTTGCATACAATGACAACAGGCTTCCCTGGACAATATAATAAATCAATATGAGTTGTTGCCAACAAACACGCAATACACATGCCTCTACATGAGTCGCCTAAACAATACACCACTTTCTACACTGCACATGTTCCCATGACAGAGGCAGATACTGGACTGAAGGGGGTCCAAAAAGAATGAATAGAGAGACAGGCAGAGGGTTCTGAATATCTGTACTATGCCAGCAGTTTAGGCGCAATGGCAAAACAAGAAGGTAGATAAAGAGGAAGCAAGAAATTTGGGTGCCCGATAGCGGCGGGAGTTTGGACAAGACCTTTGGCAAGTCTCCCTTACACTGCTACTGCCAATAGAGCGCGCCCTAGTGGCTGCTGCTCTGCTCTGGCGCTTTGAGTCCGCAAGGAGAAAAGCGCAATATAAATGTTATTTGTCTTGTCTTGTCTTGGACACTGCCATAGGCACCCATTGAAATAATGATATTGATAGGAAATTTAGTGGGCGCCCAAATTACCCCACAATACCAATATTTCTATGGGTGCCTATTGCGGCTCCGTAAAAGTTACATTTTGGGGGGGTTGCGGCGATTGGCAGCACAGGGGTTGTTAAAGAGAACCAGAGACAAAGCACCCTCATGTATTTTATTACATTTATCAGTGGGAACATGACAGTAAACACCTATCATGCTTTTAGTTTTATTCTTCTCAGTCTAATCTATCTGTTATCAACTGTGATAAGAATCCACCGACTGATTCAGTCTAGGTTTGACCTGGAATCATTATAGCTGAGTCACTCTTCTGTGGAGTCTTTTCAAGCCCAAGCCTGCCCCCTCCTGGCTCAAATTTCCTACTCAGAGCTGTTGACATCGGAGGGGCTGCTGCTGCCGAGAAAGAAGCTCTGAAACAGACAAGTGTATCTGTGTGCAGCCAGTCATTATCTACTGTATGCAGTTTCATTCCTATGAGAGACACTTCCTACAGGCAGCCACACAGCATACCAGAATAATAAAGTTGAAAGCACACAGATGAAAGGCAGCAGCAGCCCTGCTTGTCTATAGTCTCATAGAGGCTAGACAGCACATCCAGAACAGCTTATAACCTGGAAGCAGAAGGGATATGAGCCGGCGGCCATATTGGATATTTCCTGGAGCAATAATGGATAAAAAACACTCAAAAAGGCACACCAGAGTGGCGAAAATATCAGGTAGAGCATTTATTCTTTACAAGCTATCGACCGATAAGTTTATTTTGTGTGAATCGTTCATCTCTGGTTCCCTTTAAGGATAGGCATGGCAGCGGGTTGTTAAGGTTAGGCGTGGGGAGGGGGGGATTTAAGGTTAGGCATTAGGGGTGAGTGCAGGGGCGTAGCAATAGCCATAGAAGCCAAAACAACTGCTATGGGGCCCTGGAGAGGAGGGGCCTATAGACAGTGCACTATAGACAGACACTATAGACAGTGCACATTGCATGGTGGAAATGTAAATTGCCCAGTCAACTCATTCATAGGGTAGGGAGCAGGTGGCATTGCTCAAGAGTGCCTAGATCTGATGGCCCCATAGAACATTTTGCTATGGGGCCCCATAGTCTCTAGCTACACCACTGGGTGGGTGGTTAAGGTTAGGCGCCATGTAGGGTGTCTGTGGGGGGGGGGGGGGGTTGTTAGGCACCGGGGGGAGGGTTCTGTGTGAGAGAAGGGTTAAAATATCAGTATTTAGTACCAATTTTTTACGATCCTTCTTTACACTTTAATAGTAGAATATGTGTAAATTTACCGGTATTCTACCATTGGCTTTCCTGGGCGCCCAAATTTCCAGACGCCCTTTTATTACGTATGTGATAAAGAGGGCTGGACATTGAAGAGGGGATGCTGCCTATGGAAGAGGAGGCTGAGAAGGAAACGGAGGTTGCAAATAAGGCACAACATGTGCAAAGCAAACCTGCTACCTAAGGGAGCTATGCATGAAAGAGGGGGGCTGCTTTACATGGAAGCAGGGGCTGTCCATGGAATGGGAGGAGGGCTTCTGCACAGGGAAATGTAAACAGATATAAATACATGCAAAATGGGTGACAAAGAAATGTGGGTGTCGGAAATAAAATTACCGAAATTCTACTTATGGGGAGTTGTAATTCTGATAGTAAAATATCAGCATATTTTACTAACACTAAACCTAACCCCAGGGCCGGATTTGTACTTTTTACCGCCCAAGGCCAACTATACCATCTGTATGGTTGTTATCTCTGTGTGCCCCAATGAGAATTCAACTTTCTTTCCATCATTGCTGTCACAGACAATAGCTATTTTAGTAATACGTGTATAGATTAGAAGTTATGTTTTGAAATGTTATGTTATGCTTGCCATCTCATTAATGATGGACCCATTGCATCACCATGAGAGTTAGACTGATGTATACCTGCAAGATAGAGCTTACAGGTCTTGCAGGGATGGCACAAGTACAGGACAGAGAGTTCAAAGGTTAAAGCTGTTCTTGTAGATGGGGATGACTGCATAGAACAGCTTTCCTGCCCCTCACTGAGCCGCCCCTAAACTTCTGGTGCCCTAGGTCATGGCCTATGTGGCCTTGCCAGAAATCCAGCCCTGCCTAACCCTATTCTTACATGAGTCCTTCCTCTACCAATACCTAACCGACCACCTCACCAATGCCTAACCCTAACAAAAACCCCACCCACATGCATAACCCTAGCCAACCCAGCACCCATGCCTAACCCTAGCTGACCTCTACCGATGCCTAACCCTAACCGAGCCACCCAACCCATGTCTAACCTTAAAGGAATACTGTAGGGTGGTCGGGGGAAAAAGTTGAACTTCTGATGGTCCCCCGCAGACATCCTGTGCCCGCGCAGCCACTCACCGATGCTCCGGCCCCGCCTCCGGTTCACTTCTGGAATTTCAGACGTTAACGTCTGAAAACCACTGCGCCTGCGTTGCCGTGTCCTCGCTCCCGTTGATGTCACCAGGAGCGTACTGCACAGGCCCAGTATGGACCATACAATATACAGTATATTTCATTTAGGTGTCATAAGTAGGAATAAAGTTATTTCTGATTATATAAAGACATAGCTAAAGTGTCAAAACTGCTCTGGTCCATAAGCGGTAAACAAGGTCTGAGTGCGAAGTGGTTAATAAAGTTCCCAATTTCTCAGCTCAGTAGAAACTAGTAATAAGAGAGCTGTATAGTTTTCATACATTAGAACATTGCAGAAATATTTGCATATAGTGAGGACAGGCAACCCTGGATGTAATAAATCAATAGGAGTTGTTGTCAGTATATATGCAATGCACATGCCCCTACATGAGCTGTATAAATACACCACTCTCCGAGCCACACATGTTCCCATGACATATTTCTTTACATTCTAAACTTAATGTGAACAATGCCGGTTATTCATACAGTGCTATGTGCTTGGAGTAATCACAGACCTGTTCTTCCACATGTACTGAAACAATATAATCTATTCTGACCCCTTAATAATTAAAGTGAAACGCAACTCTTCTTGAGAAAAAATGGCAACTGCCTCCAGGCCGGCTCTTAGCCTAGCTAGGATTTCAACAAACTTTATTCCAGTTTCTTACATAAACATGTCATTGTTGAGAGATCTCAACAGGGCGTACTAAATGGGAGTGTTACTCTGCTATAATTTCTTGAACTGGTCTAAAAAAGGGAAAGGAAAAGGAACATTGCCTTTTGACTGCACAGCTGATAACTAATGAAGAATAAAGGGAGGTTGTGGTGGGTTCAGTACACAGAAGTGTAGAGCAAGCACTGTTGCACATGGCTGGGAAACATAATTAACATGGTTCGTTCCCTGTGGAGGCTGCCATATTTATTTTCTTTTAAACAATGCACATTGCCTGGCTGTTCTGCGGAGCCCCTAATACTTGTAGTTATAGACCCTTTTTGGTGGCACTGTGCTTCAGCTGCACCGCCAGCAGATGTCTCCCTACAGTTTCTTGTTCTTTAATTATGCTCCACCTACAATTTATTACTTGAAGGCTTTATACTCGAGTAGTAGCACTTGCATAGCTCCCAACTGTCCCTTTTTCTGAGGGACAGTCCCTTTTTGGGAGCCCTGTTCCTCTCTCCCTCTTTCACCCTCATTTGTCCCTCTTTCAGGACTTTGTCCCTCTTTCTATGTAAATATATATATTTCTATACTAAAAAATGTGTTTGATTGACTCTAAACTTTATTCCCAACCTTTAAATTGATATATTACTCATTTTAAAATGTTACTATGAAGGAAAATTAACCAGGATAGAAAAGAACCAGTGTGGTTTGAATTATAAAACATATTTTTCTTATGAAATCTTTTTGGTATGAGTAGAGGGGTGGTGAGGGCGTGGCCAGGGGTGTGGCAGGGGCGTGGCTTAAGTGTAAACAATGCACATTGCCTGGCTGTTCTGCGGAGCCTCTAATACTTGTAGTTATAGACCCTTTTTGGTGGCACTGTGCTTCAGCAGCACCGCCAGCAGATGTATCCACTGGCGAACTCAGGGGGCTATTCCGGGTGTCTGGAACCTCCCCCCTGCACTGAGCTGTGTATTCAGCCAGGGAAGCCCGCATAATATAAACAGCCTCATTCTCCCTCCCTTCTTACTTCTGGTGCTTCCCTCCAGCTAATAGAATGAGAGAGGCAGCCGAGCTTCCCTCACAACCCTCACAAGAAGATGCAGCCTGCAGTGAGAGAATGTTGATTATGGAGTCCTGGACTCTCCACAGCACAGAAGTGTCAGACATGATGAAATTAGAGTGCAGGCAAGCTGGTAAATATGCACAGCATGATGCAGAGCTTGCCTGGACTCAGGGTCTGTGGGCAAACATCTGTCTGGTCTCTCCCCATTGTTATAATGACTGCATGTGTGGATAAGGTGTGGATAACAAGCTGAAAAGTTTTTGACAGTCCCTAGACTCCAGGAGGGCTTCTTTCTGACTTGTGTGAGAGACTGACAGGGACAGGAATCCGATTACAGGCAAGTAGCCTGTGTGATGTGGGACTTCAATACAGATAAGTTCTCTGCTCCATCTCAGGCTATTCTCAATTTCTCCACTCCTCTCTCTGGGCTAGTGCAATGCCAAAATGACAATAGCAATCGCTAGCAATTTGTGAGTGTGATTTTGTGAAGTGATTTTCAGAGCGATTTTTGAATGAATTGCTCAAAAACATGCTACATGCAGTATACCTGCGATTTTGAAAAAATCACAACGCTGCTGTGGGAACACCCACATAGGGTAACATTAGCCAAGCGCTTTTCAAATCACTGTTGATTTGAAAAACGCTCAGAAGCACTCTTGGTGTGCACCAGCCCTCCTTCATTCACCTTTGTTTCCCTCTGCTGACTGTGTGTTCTTGTCTTACAGGAAAGCTAAATAAAAGTGCAATCCTGGTGAGGCAAAATATTATTATTTAGTATTTATATAGCGCCGACATCTTCCGCAGATGCATATATCCCTGCATCATATGGGTATCGCTTGCGCTATGTGAAACTATGTAGCATATTCCACTTAATTGTCCAAACTAAGTCTATCTCCTGTTCCTCTCTTGGGGAGTTGTTCCAGCGCTGTACCCCGTTCACATTTGCTGCTACCAGAAGCCCTCAGAAACACTCGTGTCCTTGAGTACTTCTAAAGATAGGCAGCTCCGTAATACGCCAGCGCACTTTTGTGCATGGGCAGTATGGAGCCACCTGTATTCGGAAGCACTCGGGACATACGTGCTTCTGGACCTTTCAGGAACCCCCCCCCCCTTAAAAATCCTGCGTTTGCCCCTGGTATCCCTACAGTTTCTTGTTCTTTAATTATGCTCCACCTACAATTTATTACTTGAAGGCTTTATACTCGAGTAGTAGCACTTGCATAGCTCCCAACTGTCCCTTTTTCTGAGGGACAGTCCCTTTTTGGGAGCCCTGTTCCTCTCTCCCTCTTTCACCCTCATTTGTCCCTCTTTCAGGACTTTGTCCCTCTTTCTATGTAAATATATATATTTCTATACTAAAAAATGTGTTTGATTGACTCTAAACTTTATTCCCAACCTTTAAATTGATATATTACTAATTTTAAAATGTTACTATGAAGGAAAATTAACCAGGATAGAAAAGAACCAGTGTGGTTTGAATTATAAAACATATTTTTCTTATGAAATCTTTTTGGTATGAGTAGAGGGGTGGTAAGGGCGTGGCCAGGGGTGTGGCAGGGGCGTGGCTTAAGTGTCCCTTTTTCTCATCTCAAAAAGTTGGGAGGTATGCACTTGCTTTGCATTCAGATGGTATATAGCTAGTGTACATCATTACTATCACGCTGTTACAAACCGCACTCTAGTGAATCACCGTAGTTTATTCATAATCTGACTATAACTGCTATAATCTTCATTTCAGGTTCTACCTTTCCATTTGATTCCTGCCTGGCCTCGGAATTAACAGAGAGGTAAGGATTAGGCTGGGGCGTGTGGCTGGAATAGTTGGGGTATAACAAGGGTGGGTGCCTGCATGTGAAGGGGTTGACAGAGGTGTGGTAGGGTTAGAAGTGGGCATGGCTGGCTGTCAAACCAGGAAGTCCAGCCAAACACTGTGCAATGGCCAAGCAAGAAGAGCCTCACACAAAAAACAGCTTTGCTTGTAGCTGCCAGATGATGGGGCGTGAGGTTTTCTGCACCACGGCACTGCTACCTCATTCCTGTGACGTCCCCGGACCAGTCCTACTCACCACTTCTTTGCCAAACGGCATCCACCTCTACATGCCAGGCTCCACTGGCAGCCTGGCTCCATCAATCCTGACCCCCCTAGATCTCCGCTGCTTCTTCTATTACTGAAAACTGGAGCCCTGACAAAAGCACTTTCAAAGCTCTTGCCAGGGCTTATCAGCATGCCGACAGACTGTACACACATGGAAACTGTTGCTAGAACGGCCACTACACGGGTGGGTCTGACGACCCGTCGTTTAAATAAATCAGGCGTGTGTGCGCGCCTTTACTGAATAATATGGAGCTACTCTTCTACAGGAAGTGACATCACTGTCACAAGACCCTATCAATATTCCTGCCAATGTACCCAGACAACATGCTGCCCAACTCAGGTTTTTGATGCTCTTCCTATACGGAGCTCTGATTTCTGGCTCTTATGGGCTTTATGCTATCTACATTGTATGCAACTGCTGCTACATCTACTCATTTCCAACGAGGGAGGCTCAAGTGTGACTAAGGTCAATAACCCCACCAACATTTCTCTATGGGGCCCTGTCATTTGCAGTTACGTATCTGGCGGATTGATTCTTTAACAAATCATTTCCTCTGCTTTGAACAATAAGAACATAATATTCAGTTCCCTGGATGGATCAACAGAGCGGAAAAGCATCTTTCTCAATCCTTTCTTTAGCTCTGTAAAGAAACGCAAGTGTAACATCAACAGCCATTGACATTTCAATAAGGGACAATGGAATGTGTGCCAAGCATGAAATGTGTCTCCTATTATTCCATTCTCAGCCGATTATAAAGAGAGGCTGCAGGCTTTGCTCACTCGCAAACCATTTCAGAGCCTTCCATTTTTCAAGCAAATTTCTTTTCAACATCTTCATTAAAAACAGGAAGAGGGTTTCGTCAGAAGAGAGAGGCTGGGGGAGCCTGAAGTATCTGGAACACCTGAAGCTCATTAAACAGTTTCTAAACGACTTCCAAAAAAGAACATGTGCTGCTATTTTTTTTTTGTTATTGAAAAAATGTCCCCAATGAGCAACGACAAATTAAGTTTAGCAGAAAGGATGGAATGGATTAAGGTGGAACTCCAGCTTTACAGTAGTACTGGGGGGTGGAGGCATCCAAAAATAGGTAATTCAGTGAAACAAAGAAAAAAATAAAGGAGGAGGGAGGTGTGATTACCACTCCAGATGTAAGAGCCCATACCACAGGGTAGATATAAAAAGAATAAATGATTTATTCAGCACGATTAAAAGGACAACACGTTTCACGGGTCTCAGTCCGCTTCTTCAGGTCAATACAAGTGCCTTTAAAATATGGTCACAAGCATGGGCGTTAGAACTAGATTTGGCTAGAACTAGATCAAGCTTTACAGGTTCTAGTTATGTGTATTTATAACTAAGATAATTATATGTGTTATACAATATGGCACAATAACATTTGTAAAGCTTTTCTCCTATAGGACTCAAAGTATGTAGATATGTCTCAGATCAATGCATAGTTACACGGGGGTCTGTGTCACAGAGGAAATAGTCAGGTGTTTGTAAATGCAAGACTAAGCAGGTGGCTGGCTTTTGCATTTTGGACTTATATGCTTCCGGAGATGGAGATGTCCTGAATGGGTGTGTCAGGGAATTCCACAGTGTAGGGGCAGCATGACAGAAGGCTCTGTCTCCAAAGGTTTTGAGATGGACTATGGGGGTGACCAAGTTCAGGGGCATAATTAGGGTGCCTAACATTCTTGTTTCACACACCTGAAACAAGCATGTGGCAAATGTAGTCAAGCTTTAGTCAGAAACATCTTATCTGCATGCCTGTTCATGGTCTGTGACTAAAAGCATAATGCTAGGTACACACTATTATTATTATTATTATTATTATTATTATTGATTTATAAAGCGCCAACATATTCCGTGGCGCTGTATAAAGTATGAGATTTTCTGGCAGATTTGTTGTCAGATCGATTATTTCCAACATGTCTGATCTGATTTCTGATGGATTTCCGATAGGAGTGAACAGAAAACAGTCGGAAATGCACTGGAAAATGATCGGAAATCAGATTGGACATGTTGGAAATAATCGATCTGACAGCAAATCTCCAAGAAAAGGTGCATTGCTTAAAAGTAAATAAATATGGCAGCCTCCATATTCCTTTCACTTCCGGTGTCGGTAAACAGACAGTAAAAGGCCAATTAACATATTAGGTCATGTACTGTATACACCTTGTTTATACGGTCTTGTCTTTTTGGGTTCTCTGGGGAGGAGATCCATAACAGGCAAATTAATATTTAGACATGCCTAAGAATTAATAGCTAGACATGCATTCCTAGAATAAGAGATATTTATGTACTATTGAGGTTATTCATTGATTTGTGTATATATCTGGGGTGTGTCCATTGTTGGTTAAGTATACATAAAATACAATAAGTATTTACTATTCACAACACACACACACAAGAGCTTAGGTGATCAGTATTCTTTTGTAAAATAAGTATAGAACATTATGTTAAAAAGAAACAACACACCTATATTTGTAAAACATACCGATGGTGCCGCACCCCAAATAGGACATACCCAAAGACATTTAAAAAGGAAGATCAATTTATTAATCATGTATCAATATAAATATCCAGAAGAGGACCTCAGATACATTTGTATTATTATTTTTATTTATATAGCGCCAACATCTTTTGTAGCGACAGGCCTGGATTTATATCACAGGAGCTTATAGGCACAGATGTCCTGACACCTTAGACTTTGCTCTATGAACCTGCAGAGGGGTTTGTAGTTGGAGAAAAAAGTCACTGCGTATTATAGTCCAAATGCAGGGAGTTCCTGACTTGTGAACGCCTGCCAATACGAACCTCCAACCTGCAGCAATGTCGGGGACTCCATGTACTGTGCCCATGCAGAGGAGGACACAGGGGGACACAAAGCGGCATAGAGGACACAAGGAGGACAGAGGCAGACACAAAGGGGACAGAGGAGGACACAGGGGGACACAAAGGGGACAGAGAAGTACACAGGGAGACACAAGCAGTACAAGGGGGCATGAGGTACAGAGGGAGCATCATCCACAAGATTCCCCTTCACCATGGATGCACCACGTTTAGTATACATATTTTTCCCCTGGTTTTTGTCCTCTAAACCTAGGTGTGTCTTATGGTCAGGAGCGTCTTATAGTCCCAAAAATACGGTAAAAAAAAATAATAATAATAAAAATGGTGCCAGGTGACAGACTTCGCTCTATGAACCTGCAGACCCCAACTGACCTGTACCGCAGGTATGCTGGCTGGCCAAGCTGTCACTTCTCCCTTACTTCCCTTGCCTGTCATAGGTAGCTACAGGTGCTCCTTAGTATTAGGTAGCCAGAGGTACCCTCAATATAAAGTATTTACCTGCCAGATCGATTATTTCCAACATGTCCGATTCAGAATTTTGATATTTTTTGGTTTTACGATCGTTTTTCCGATCGATTTTCCAATCACTTTCCATGGAAGTAAACAGAAATCATTTGGAAAATCGATCGAAAAAAAAACAATCAGGAAATCGAAAAGTTGATCGAAATTCAGATTGTGCATGTTGGAAATAATTGATATGGCAGGTAAATTTGCCAGAAAATTGTATAGTGTCTAGCATTAGACTATGATAGACAGGGGAGTTGCTAGGATCCTAAGAGATTCGGGGCACTTTTGGGCACTCCAGCCAAAAAATTGGGTGTGGCCACAGACTAGAATGTGAGTGTGGTCATGGGTGGAGCCAAATTTACATGAACTTAACAGCGGTCTAAGTAGGCCTGCCCAGCAAAATGTTGGATGAAGCTCCTTTCTCCATTAATACAAAAAAAAATGCATGCTGGGGCATGGTGGGTGTTGTGTGGTGACACACTGGGTACTGTGGTGCCTCTATGGGACATGCTGGGTGTTGTGTGGTGACACACTGGGTACTGTGGTGCCTCTATGGGACATGCTGGGTGTTGTGTGGTGACACACTGGGTACTGTGGTGCCTCTATGGGACATGCTGGGTGTTGTGTGGTGACACACTGGGTACTGTGGTGCCTCTATGGGACATGCTGGGTGTTGTGTGGTGACACACTGGGTACTGTGGTGCCTCTATGGGACATGCTGGGTGTTGTGTGGTGACACACTGGGTACTGTGGTGCCTCTATGGGACATGCTGGGTGTTGTGTGGTGACACACTGGGTACTGTGGTGCCTCTATGGGACATGCTGGGTGTTGTGTGGTGACACACTGGGTACTGTGGTGCCTCTATGGGACATGCTGGGTGTTGTGTGGTGACACACTGGGTACTGTGGTGTCTCTATGGGACATGCTGGGTGTTGTGTGGTGACACACTGGGTACTGTGGTGCCTCTATGGGACATGCTGGGTGTTGTGTGGTGACACACTGGGTACTGTGGTGCCTCTATGGGACATGCTGGGTGTTATGGCGACATGCTGGAAGCTGTGGAGCCTCCAATGGGGAGCATGCATCATTGTGTGTATCATCACTTTTCCTCCCCTGAACTCCCCATTCCCAACAGAGTAGTACAGCAGGAGGAACTACTCATCCAGCCACTCTGTAAGTCTGGAGACATCATCTCTAGCTGGTGATTCTCCCCCTAGAATCCGATGCTAGGAGCTCTAGCTTCTGATTCCTTCTCAGACACTAAGGGGGAGAAGCCCAGAAGAGATGTCTGCAGAACATGGAGACCAAGCAGCCGGAGATGAGTACTGCTGAGTACTGCCGCCCGCTGCTTGACTCTGCCTGGGGGAAATCCAGGGCACCCCAGTATAGATCCGGGGCACGTGCCACTAAACTTTGGGGGTAGCAACGTCCCTGAAGATAGACATACGACTCAAGGGATTAGACTTTGAGTCCCTTTGAGAATAGTTAGTGACAAGTGATTTAACTACTTCCCGCCATCCCATAAGCGGCAGAAAGTGGCTGGGCGCATGAAGGTGAACATGCGGCCCCCCAGCGGCACCGGTGGCTGCAGCAAAACAGATTTTTTTTTTTTCAAACGTCTGTTTTGCAGGAAGAGGTTAATAAAAAAAATAATACTGTATATTCAGTCATTAAAACCTTATCTCACCTGTAGTAAATTCATAATAAATTCTTCCTGTTATGTTAGAGTATAAAGTAAGATGTATCATAGCCAGTAATTGACATGACTGTTGCAGCGATTAGGAAACATCTGTTTGGAATGCAGAGGTATTACTATCTATAGGTTTGCTGAATTTGCTTCTGAAAACAGACAACGGTACCAAAATATATCAGCAGATGTTCAAACTGGAAACTCATCGTCATCAAAGTTACACACGTTTTCTCATTTTCTAATGAGGATACCGTAAGTCTTTTTAAAGGAGGTGCTAAAGTATAAGAAATATGGAAGGAACCAATGCTGACTTCAGCTTCATCATTGCAGTGAATATAATGATCACTGCTCTCTTATTAGCTTCCCAGTCAGAGAGGTATTGAACATTTGCCAGATTACATGCCCGTCGAGTATGGACTGACTGCTTTAAGTTTAACCACTTGAGGACCACAGGCTTACACCCCCTCTAGTGACCAGGCTATTTTTTAAAATTAGTGCTCTGCAGCTTTAATAGCTCGCTGCAGAGCCATACAATTGAGCACACACATTAATCCTCCCCAACTTTTCTTCCCACCAACAGCACTTTCTGTTGGTGGGCTCTGAGCACTGCTGCAGGCTTTTTTTAATAATTAATTTAATTGTTAGATTTTTTTAATTAAAACATACTATTTTTTTCATCCTCCCCCTCCGTCCCCCTCCAGCCAATCCCCGCTATTGTCTCTCATAGGCATCAGCCTATGAGTGCGATTGCTCTGTTGGCCACTCCAGGGGACAGCCGAGTGACAGGGCTGTCCCCAGTACATCGCTGCCGTAGATCGCAGCGATGTACAATGTAAATAGACCACGGTTTCGCCATCTAAAAGTCTGATATTGGCGATCAACGCTGGCAGACTGTTAACAAAGAGGTGATCCGTCATTCAAGCGGAGATGCGTGTGCATCGGCACGCGCGATCCCCTGCAGTCCCTGCTCACCGCATAACGCTGTCCTGGGGATGCCACCTTCCGGCGTTAGGCGGTCGGTAAGGGGTTAAAGGCTCCTACCCACTACACAATTGTGCTGATGATTTTTCAGACGACTGGCGATTTTTTGAGCGACAAGCCATCGTTTCTCACGATGTAAGTAACTTCACACTCACTTTTCCTTGGAACTTTATATACTGCAGCAGATCACCTACCACCTATGTCCTTTTATCGTTTAGGTTTTCTCATCAGTCGATATGTTCAAAGTATTCTGAATCCATCAGCCTTTAAGCCGGCCAATCACTAGTTGATGTGGCCAACAGATAGATCCCTCTGAGATTATTATCTTCTGATTAGAGGGGGAGCTATCTGATCGAACCTCTCCACACTGTACACAGATTTTCAGTCTTCAATAGAATTTAGCGTGAAATCTATTGAAAATCTGTGCATACTTCCTGCTAAGTCCCCAGGTCTACCAGTACACCCCCCAGCCTTGCAGAGTGTAGAAGCACTGGGGGACAGGTGAGAGTTGCTGTTCTGCTGCATCGATCAGCCCGCAATAGAACGCCGCTAGCAACGGGTTCCCAACCCACCACTGATCAAGCAAAATCTTACATCTGGCAAGATTGATCAAATAAATTGATTTTCGGTAGAAAATTGATCATTTGCGGCATCGATCTCTAGCACATTCCAACAAATGATCGAATTGAAAAGATATCAATGAAAAATATTGACCGTTGTATGGCAAATCAAACAGATGTAATAATCAGGGCCGGATTTATGGAAAGACCACAAAGGCCCGGGCCTTGGGTGGCAGCTGACCAAGGGGCGGCTGGACATGGAAGAGGGATTGCTGCAGTGCATATGTGAGGAAAGGCTGCAAATGGAATATAGAGGTAACAGAATGGAAGAAGTAACACATGGAAATAGGGAGATGGTGCACACAAGACCTGTATATATTTGAAGGAGACTGCTGTACATGAATGTTAGAAGATGAAGATCAGCAATGGAAGAGGGGGCTGCACATGGAATGGGGGGGGGGGCTGCACATGGAATGGGGGGGGGGGCTGCACATGGAAGGTGAGCCTCAAAATGTTTGCCTAGCGGTTAAAAAAGTATAAATATGGCCTTGGTGATAACACTTTATAAGCAGACGTGATAATACTTATAAATTGTTTTCAAGCTAAGTGGAGGGGGCATCTTTTTTGCCGCAGTAATTTGTTGAAAAACTTTAATTCTATTTTAAATGACAAATTACAGCGCTGGCAAAATTTATATCCTTTTTCCAATGAATGTTTAGGTTATTTTTAGTGTAAGTCATTTAGTGTGTGCTAATGTTCTTATAGAATTTCTAATCAACATGTTAACGTTCTTATAGAATTTCTAATCAAGGTCTTAATGTTCTTCTCACATTTCTAATCAACATGTGTTTATGTTCTTATAGGATTTCTCATCAATGTGAGCTAATGTTCTTACAGAATTTTCAAGGTAGCGCTCTAGCCCATCATATGGCTGCCAGGATCTACCTGTATTTATGGCTTGTCTCTCAGGAATGGATAGAAGTTAGTGCGTGTGAGATACCGCAAGGATTCTATAGCGTGATTTATGGACATTGTAACAGTACATATGCAAAACATCTAAAGAACCAGACGTCCTTTCTATCAATGCCAGCGTTTGTGCTGGGGAAATAAATCTTTGTTGCTCTGCGGGCAGACACGGTCCTGCAGGCCGTAGTCAACACATGTGGAGTTTACCGCGATACGCACGTCCGAATATTTCAATGTGATGCAAGGGTGGAACATTTTACTTGTTCTAGGTATTTACTGCACTGAAATATTTGTAATGCTTAAAGGGGAATGGTAGTGAAAAAAACATAATGAGTACAATTGCTTATTTTTTACAATATTAATTTATAGATTATTTAGTCAGTGTACGCCCGTTGTAAAATCTTTCCTCTCCCTGATTTACATTATGAAATGTGTTACTGGTCGTGACATCTTTAGTTCTGTCAGGTGATCTGTACGGAAAGTTTGTTACTGAGAGTTCTATGCACAGAGGGAGGTATTACTTGCTTAGCAGTTGGAAAAAGTTGTTATTTCCCACAATGCTATGAGGTCACAAATAGCAAACTGTCAGGACCATGAACATGACATCACACCAAGAGAGGGGTTTTGACACTATATCAGCCAAACAGACCCCCCCTGATGATTTATTAACCATTTAATGACACCCTAACGTATTAAAACGTCATGCTTTACCCTATTAACAGCAACATGACGTTTTAATACGTCGCACGTTCCCGCCGCCGCTACCGCCGTGTGTGTGCCGCTACCACCTCCGTTTCCGCCGGGATCCCGTGCTGAGTGATTGGGGAAGAGGACTGAATGGTCCTCTACCCAATCGCAGTGCCTGGAGTGAATGGACGTGACCGCGAACAGTGGCTACGCCCACTCACAAAAACAGGAAATTGTTACTTTTCAATAAAGTGTAAAAGAAAAAAAAAAGTGATCACTTCCTATAACGAAGTGTTCACCAGCGCCATCTTGTGGCCAAAAAGTATATTACACATACAAAATACCTACATACACAAGTACATACACATCATTAATAAAATTACACTTCCAACCCCCCCCCCCCCCCCCCCCCCAAAAAAAAACACTTGTAAAAAAAATTCAGCTTAAAATAAATAAATAAATAGTTGCCTTATGGACTCAGCTTTTTTTAATCTATATTTTATGGGGGAAAACTAATTTTAATTTATTACATTGGGGCTGGTAATCATGGCCAGAACAAAAAAAAAAACAAAAAACAGAAAAATAACACCTATATTTCAAAATAATATATTTTTGCCATACATTGTGATAGGGACATAATTTAAAGGGTTTAATAATCTGGACAACTGGGCAAATAATATGTGTTTGTGTTATCCACAGGAGAATGTTTAATTTTAAAACTATAATGGCTAAAACCTGAGAAATAATGATTTTTTTTCTTTTTTTTTGTTTTTTTCTCATTAAAACGCATTTAAAATAAAAAAATTCTTAGCAAAATGTACTACCCACAGAAAGCCTAATTGGTGGTGAAAAAAACCGAGGTATAGATCATTTTCTTGTGATAAATAGTAATAAAGTTATTAGGGAATAAAAGGGAGGAGCACTGCCAAGTGAAAATTGCTCTGGTCCGTTAGAGTAAAAACTATTTGGGGGTGAACTGGTTAAAGAAAAGGGGTTATTGGATACTGATTGTGGTGAAGTTCAATCCTTGGTTAGGGGGGTTCCTCTTTTTCCTTTTCACCTTAAGAACATCGCAAAAATCAAGCATCTTATCCCCCCAGAAGATCTACCAACTTTAGTTCATGCCTTCATTACCTCCCGACTGGACTAGTGCAATGCTCTCTACACTGGCCTTGCAAAAAAGGACTTGTACCGCCTAGAGCTGATACAGAATACTGCTGCCAGACTCCTAACCAACCAACCCCATCACTGCCACATAACACCAGTCCTGCACTCCCTTCACTGGCTACCTATAAAATGGAGGGTCCTATTCAAGATCGGCCTACTGACATTTAAATCACTGAATAATCTGGGCCCTGGATACATGAAAGATATGCTGCAGCTGCGTAGCAATCCCTGCAATCTCAGATCCATTGGTTCTAATAATCTAGTCATACCCAGAGTCCACTTGGAAACTTTTGGTCCCAGAGCCTTCTGTCATGCTGCCCCTACGTTTTGGAACTCCTTACCTCAACAGATCAGGACAGCTCCATCCCTGGACGTGTTTATATCTAGACTGAAAACCCACCTGTTCAGTTTGGCATTTGCAGAAATATAACTTTTGTTGTGTGAATACTTCATCCTACTACCAATTACTGAATCTGAGAGAGCCTAAGCGCTTTGAGTCCTATGGGACAAAAGTGCTATAGAAATGTTATTGTATTGTATTGTATTAACTACTTAGCGACTGCTCCACGCTGATTGGCGTGAGCAGCGTGGTAGCCCCAGGACCACTCCACACCGATCGGCGTGAATGGCTGCAGGCGGTGATTGCAGGAGATTGCGCATGCCGATGCGCGTGCATCTCCGCATGAATGATGGAGCTCCGCTCCGCCATCAGCCTCCCAGCGATGATCGCCACTAGGAGACTGACGCCTATTAACATTGTACAGCGCTGCGATCTACAGCAGCGTTGTACTGGGGACAGCTGTGTGACACGGCTGTCCCCCTGGGAGGCAAAAAAAAGTGAAGCCTATGACAGCCGATCACGCTGATTGGCTGGCTGGAAGAGGGAGGGAGGGATAAAAAAAATAGATATATTTATTAAGAAAATATTAAAATATATATTTACAATAAAAGAAAAATAAACATCCTGGGAGCGATCCTTGCCCACCAACAGAGAGCTCTGTTGGTGGGCAGAAAAGGAGGAAGGGGGGAATCACTTGTGTGCTGAGTTGTACGGCCCTTCAGCGAGCCCTTAAAGCTGCAGTGGCCTATTTTGTAAAAAAAATGGCCTGGTCACTAGGGAGGTTTAAGACCGCGGTCCTCAAGTGGTTAACTAGGCACTTGGAACAAGGTTAGGACTGGCCTAAGACTCTGCAGTACAGTCTATCAAGGACTTTAATGAGAACCAGTAAAGCCACAAAATGTGTCCATACTAAAACCTACAACTGTAGTTGGATCTGTAAATTTTGATTGAGTTTCAGAATGATGTTTACAGCAAGAATGGCACCTGTGCAGAAGTGCTGCTACTTTTAGTCCCATCCCACATATTGGCCACTGTTCCAGAGTGCATAGCCGTAGCCCCCCTTTAAGTGCACTGTTTCAATAAAATGTCCACATTATTGAAAATAATTTAAAATAACATCACAGATGGATGCAGAACTACATAGCTGCAAGGTGGCTACAACATATAATTAAAGGACAACTGTAATGAGAGAGATATCAAGGCTGCAATATTTATTTCCTTTTAAACAATACCAGTTGCCTGGCAGTCCTGCTGAACTATCTGGCTGCAGTATTGTCTGAATCACACCAGAAACAAGCATGCAACTAATCTTGTCAGATTTGACAATAATATCAGAAACACCCGATCTCCTGCATATGCTTGTTCAGGGTCTATGGCTAAAAGTATTAGAGGCAGAGGATCAACAGGATAGCCAGGCAACTGGTATTGTTTAAAAGGAAATAAATATGGCAGCCTCCATAAACCTCTTATTACAGTGCTCCTTTAAGCAGTTTGCATAGATCCAGGGAGTTCAGTGAATCGCTAGTTGAAAGGTGAGGAGGTGCTTTTAAATTCCTTTTCACACGTCCATGCAAAAAGGGCGTTGGGAAAAAGGGGCGCGTGGTGTAAACAATAAGTGGTAATAGCGTTTATAAAAATATTGTGTTGTATTTCATTTACAATATGTTTTACAAATTGAAAACTTTAATAATGTGTATAAAATCGCAAATTGTGAATACGATAATCTTCTCTGTTTTGAAAGTGAAACTTATAATTACGTTTGTTAAAAAACGATAATATATCTATAATCGTTATACTTGTATAATATTGTGTATAACCTTCATTTATCGTTTCTTCATATTATAAAATCTGAAAATATTGTTTATAACTATGAAAAAAAATGTAAGTACAGTACGTTCGTAATAACTGTAGTTAAACATTAGTAAATATTACTAACATTTTACTACAGCTAAACCTAACCCTACTCTCACACAGAACACTCCCTGTACCTATCCCAAACCCTTAGACCCCCCTGGTGGTGCCTAACCCTAAACCCCCCCTGGTGGTGCCTAACCCTAAGACTCCCCTTGTGGTGCCTAACCCTAAGACCCCCTTGGTGGTGCCTAACCCTAAATCTCCACTGGTGGTGCCTAACCCTAAGACCCCCCCCCCTGGTGGTGCCTAACTCTAAGACCCCCCTGGTGGTGCCTAACCCTAAATCCCCCTGGTGGTGCCTAACCCTAAGACGCTTTATTATTTGGATAATAATGTTTTGCAAAGAGTAAGTGATAACATTTTAAATAACGTTTTAGTTAAATACGATAGATATGTTAAGTGTATTTGTAAATGTGATTCGTCACGGGCGCTTTTTGTAAACTTAAATCATCACAAGCACAGTTTGAAAATGTTAAAGGATACCACTGTGTAGGTAGTCATGAGCACATACCAGCTGTTCTTCCACCCCCCTCTGTCTGCCACCGTTCTCATTGTTCTCATTGTATCCCCCCCCCTCCCCCGGTGTGCGGCGACTTTCCTGAACTTTGCCCAGGACATACTGCGCAGTATGTCCTTCCCCCTTCACTTCTGGCCGGTGCATAGTGCGAGGCTCAGAAGCACGCTGTCCCCTCTGTGCTGCGTGTGCGCTCCATTACACCGAGCGCTCACACAAAACCATTTCTAGGGTTTGCAAAGAATGGCGTGAAAAGGTAAAAACATCCAGGATGCGGCAGTCCTGTGGGTGAAAATGCCTTGTTGATGCTAGAGGTCAGAGGAGAATGGGTCGACTGATTCAAGCTGATAGAAGAGCAACGTTGACTGAAATAACCACTCGTTACAACCGAGGTATGCAGCAAAGCATTTGTGAAGCCACAATACGTACAACCTTGAGGTGGATGAGCTACAACAGCAGAAGACTCCACCAGGTACCACTCATCTCCACTACAAATAGGAAAAAGAGGCTACAATTTGCACAAGCTCACCAAAATTGGATAGTTGAAGACTGGAAAAATATTGCCTGGTCTGATGAGTCTCGATTTCTGTTGAGACATTCAAATGGTAGAGTCAGAATTTGGTGTAAACAGAATGAGAACATGGATCCATCATGTCTTGTTACCACTGTGCAGGCTGGTGGTGGTGGTGTAATGGTGTGGGGGATGTTTTCTTGGCACACTTTAGGCCCCTTAGTGCCATTTGGGCATTGTTTAAATGCCACGGGCTACCTGAGCATTGTCCATCCCTTCATGACCACCATGTACCCATCCTCTGATGGCTACTTCCAGCAGGATAATGCACCATGTCACAAAGCTCGAATCATTTCAAATTGGTTTCTTGAACATGACAATGAGTTCACTGTACTAAAATGGCCCCACAGTCACCAGATCTCAACCCAATAGAACATCTTTGGGATGTGATGGAACGGGAGCTTCGTGCCCTGGATGTGCATCCCACAAATCTCTATCAACTGCAAGGTGCTATCCTATCAATATGGGCCAACATTTCTAAAGAATGCTTTCAGCACCTTGTTGAATCAATGCCACGTAGAGTTAAGGCAGTTCTGAAGGCGAATGGGGGTCAAACACCGTATTAGTATGGTGTTCCTAACAATCCTTTAGGTGAGTGTATATGTATATATACGGTGTGTGTGTGTGTGTATGTATATAGATATATAGATATATATATATATATATATATATATATACACACTGTATATATTCAGTTTGTAAACAGGTTAAATAGAGGGTGAAGATCAGTCGAGTTTCCCTGTTAAGCAGGATGTAATGTGTGTCCAGCAGTTCCCGGGTGTCTATAAGAGGCTGCATAGCTTTTAGCTGCAGTCATGTGAAGGAGTATTTATACGGCTGGTTTTAATGAGAACTTTGGGATAAAAATAAGAATTTCTCATGTAAGATCAGCCATATCAGTGCTATAATAAGACCTTTCGTGCATGGAGGCTGAAGTACAGGCTAATATCCCTGGCACGGCTGGGAGGATCCAGTTCTCTGCTTCACACTTACAAGGCACAAGTCCAGACAGCTCTGTGCTAGGAACCACACTACCTCTCCTGGAATAACTGACATAAAGGGAGATCTGATTGGTTGTTGGAGATTACCCAGCTTTGTGCATCATCGTTAATCTTAGTTGCATAAAAGTGTACCTGTCACGCAGAAAATACTGGAATAAAGTCAAAACTGGAACAGTGTAAAGGCAGCCATACACTGGTCGATTGCCACCAGATCGACCAGCAGATAGATCCTTCTGTGATCGAATCTGATCAAAGAGGGATCTATTGGCTGCCTACACTGCAAACAGATTTTGAATCGATTTCACTATGAAATCGATTCACAATCTGTGGAGCTGCCGCTGCCCCCCCCCCCCCCCCCCATACATTACCTGATCCGGCCAGCACGAGTCCCCACTGTCCCCCCCCGGTCTCTTCTCCGCTCTGGGCTCCAGCTTCACTTTACTTCCTGTCGGCGGAAGTTTAAACAGTAGAGGGCGCTCTACTGTTTAAACTTCCCCCGACAGGAAGTAAGTGAAGCCAGCCGGAGCCCAGCGCGGAGAAGAGACCGCCGGGACACGCGCCGGCGGAACAGGTAATGTATTGTCGCTAGCGTCGGTCGTCGGACATTCGAACGCCGCTATCGACGCACTCCCGACCCGCCCACGATCGAGCGAAATCTTCCGTGCGGACAGATGAATGGGATCGATCGATTTCGGAAATCGAACAGTCAGCGCTTGCGTATCGATTTCACAGCAGATTTGAGTAACAGTGATCTAATCTGCTGTCTATTGGCGGTAAATCAAGTAAGTGTATGGCACCTTAACCAAGATCTCCCTCTATTGGCAGCAATGGAGCTGCACAAATTAGAAGACAGCACATGCCAAGTGTCTTTTCCAACATTGCGGAGGCAGTCGACACCCATTTTAGCACCCAGAACATTGTGCCCAGGTCACGTCTGACAAATTATGTCTGTTCTGGCAGAGATAACATGGAGCCAGGTAGTCAAAGGTTGGCTCCAATAGCTGTAATAAGTCCCCAACAAACCAATCACCTTTTCTAGCCTGTGGATTAGGGATGCTAGCGCACTCTACTCCTGTTCAACTACAGTGGATTGCAAAAGTATTCGGCCCCCTTGAAGTTTTCCACATTTTGTCACATTACTGCCACAAACATGCATCAATTTTATTGGAATTCCCTGTGAAAGACCAATACAAATTGGTGCACACGTGAGAAGTGGATCGAAAATCATGCATCATTCCAAACATTTTTTACAAATAAATAACTGCAAAGTGGGGTGTGCGTAATTATTCGGCCCCCTGAGTCAATACTTTGTAGAACCACCTTTTGCTGCAATTACAGCTGCCAGTCTTTTAGGGTATGTCTCTACCAGCTTTGCACATCTAGAGACTAAAATCCTTGCCCATTCTTCTTTGCAAAACAGCTCCAACTCAGTCAGATTAGATGGATAGCGTTTGTGAACAGCAGTTTTCAGATCTTGCCACAGAGTCTCGATTGGATTTAGATCTGGACTTTGACTGGGCCATTCTAACACATAGATATGTTTTGTTTTAAACCATTCCATTGTTGCCCTGGCTTTATGTTAGGGTCATTGTCCTGCTGGAAGGTGAACCTCCGCCCCAGTCTCAAGTCTTTTGCAGTCTCCAAGAGGTTTTGCCCTGTATTTGGCTCCATCCATCTTCCCATCAACTCTGACCAGCTTCCCTGTCCCTGCTGAAGAGATGCACCCCCCGAGCATGATGCTGCCACCACCATATTTGACATTGGGGATGGTGTGTTCAGAGTGATGTGCAGTGTTAGTTTTCCGCCACACATAGCGTTTTGCATTTTGGCCAAAAAGTTCCATTTTGGTCTCATCTGACCAGAGCACCTTCTTCCACATGGTTGCTGTGCCCCCCACATGGCTTGTGGCAAACTGCAAATGGGACTTCTTATGCTTTCTGTTAACAATGCCTTTCTTCTTGCCACTCTTGCATAAAGGCCAACTTTGTACAGTGCATGACTAATAGTTGTCCTATGGACAGAGTCTCCCACCTGAGCTGTAGATCTCTGCAGCTCGTCCAGAATCACCATGGGCCTCTTGACTGCATTTCTGATCAGCGCTCTCCTTGTTCGGCCTGTGAGTTTAGGTGGATGGCCTTGTCTTGGTAGGTTTACAGTTGTGCCATACTCCTTCCATTTCTGAATGATCGCTTGAACAGTGCTCCGTGGGATGTTCAAGGCTTTGGAAATCTTTTTGTAGCCTAAGCCGGCTTTAAATTTCTCAATAACTTGATCCCTGTCCTGTCTGGTGTGTTCTTTGGACTTCACGGTGTTGTTGCTCTCATTATTCTCTTAGACAACCTCTGAGGCCCTCACAGAGCAGCTGAATTTGTACTGACATTAGATTACACACAGGTGCACTCTATTTAGTCATTAGCACTCATCAGGCAATGTCTATAGGCAACTGACTGCACTCAGATCAAAGGGGGCCGAATAATTATGCACACACCACTTTGCATGTATTTATTTGTAAAAAATGTTTGGAATCATGTATGATTTTCGTTCCACTTCTCATGTGTACACCACTTTGTGTTGGTCTTTCATGTGGAATTCCAATAAAATTGATTCATGTTTGTGGCAGTAATATGACAAAATGTGGACCCCAATTCAAGCCTTCATTTCTGTTTTGGCTTGTAGAACATGAAGATGGCTTTCACATTCATCAAGGTATCCAATTTCTTTTCTGCCTATTACTCAAAGCTGCAATGTAGCCCTCCTAGCAGCAGAGGGCGCTAAGTGGTAAACTATTCTAAAACCCCTTCAGTTTTTTCTGTATGACTGAGAACACCAAGATAAGAAGCAACAAGTTTGGCATTTCTGGCTCCTCCTTTACAATGTCAGGGTCATGGACCTCATCTCCCAACAGCATCCCCTAGTGGTGGTGAGGAAGCAGCTCAATAAGGTGGCAGCTGGATGCAGTTGTTACATTATGATTACTTTATTGATACTTTTATACTTCTTACCCTTGTATGCTGAATTCCATTATCAAAGGTGACATAGCAATGTACAGATGTTGCCTACTGTTGGGGTAGCACGATGGTGTAGTGGATAGCACTCTTGCCTTGCAGAGCTGGGTCTCCTGTTTGAATCCCAGCCAGGTTCATGTCTGAAAGGAGTTTGTATGTTCTCCCTGTGTAGGTTTCCCCCAGGCACTACGGGTTCCTCCTACACCCACAAAATACAGATAAGTTAATTGGCTTCCCCCTAAAAAATGTCCCTAGACTACAATAAACATATGACTATGTTAGGGATTAGATTGTGAGCTCCTAAGGGACAGTCTGTGACAAGACTATATATACTTTGTAAATCACTGCGGAAGATGTTGGTGATATATAAAAACTTAATAATAAAAACTTTTAAAAGAAAAGCCCCCCGTTATAGTTCTGGCTTTGACCACTAGGTGCTGCTGTTCCACTGATGTCTATATAGTGCAGAGAACAGTATGGCAGCCTCCCTGATGCACAAACAACTCCTTTTGGATAACACGTCATTATTGAGTAATTTCTTCCAGCAAAGCAGCAGTTTTTAATAAAAATCCAAATAAAAAAAAAAAACCTTAGCTTTTATTAACCGAGAGTCTGCCAAGTAGAACATGTGATTTGTATTTACGGTAACAATAAAAGTTACTTTGTGTTGTCATACAAGTCATTTTGACCTCAGCCAATTTCTTTACATAAAGGTATCTGGGGAGGGGGGAGGATATATGGAGTAAAGTGCAGCTAAAAGCAGATATTCTGATACAAAGCATAATGATAACACTGCAAAGCACAGCAGCCCACCAATCAGATGTTATCTGTCAAGTGCCAGATATATAAAGCCCCTGAGATAGTATTATAAACAGGGATCCTCTTCCGAGCATCTATGAGTCTTGTAGCTACTCGGACAGATTTTTATTAATTAATGTTAATTAGACAGCTGTGACCACAAGAGATGGGGGGTTAACTACCACATGCGTCCTATGTGTGCCATTCGCGTCACGCATCGCGTTCCACGTCACTTCCATGCTTCCTCATTTCCAGCTTGAAGGAGGAAGTGTGGGAGTGTCATGGAACGTGACTTGTGACGCGATGGAACGCATAGGACACATGGGTATGTCTCCCGTGGTCACAGCTGTTTAACTACTGTTTAACCCCTGTCCGGGGTGTCCTGGCGGGTTTTTGAAATGTCCGGGTAAATCAGAGCTGTTTGGGAGCCGAACACGAGCCGGCTCTTTAAAGGAAGCCGAGCGGCCAAGCCAGAAGAGCCAATGCTTTCTAAAGAGCCGGAATTCCCATCACTAGTCTAGTGATGGGAATTCCGGCTCTTTAAGCTTCGTGTCTTCTGGCTCGGCCCCCAAAGGCGGTGTTCGGCTCCCAAAGCTTCTGTGTCGCCCACACTCGCATCCCCCTATTGATTGGCCCGGAGCCCTGCGTGTGTGCCGCTGGGGCTGATGGGAGAGGATGTATGTGTGTAGCTAGAGCTGCCAATGCCATGCGGTGAGTGACACACACCGAGCAGACATGAGTGGGAGCAACTGTGCTGAGGGCGTCAGGAAAAGCATTTTGTGGGCAAATGTTCTGCCAATCTCATTGCATTTGGGGGGAATATGCTGCCAATAAAATTGCATTTGTGGGGAAATCTGTTGCCAATCTCATAGCATTTGTGGGGAAATCTGCTGCCAATCTCATTGCAATTGTGGGGAAATCTGCTGCCAATCTGATTGCATTTGTGGGGAAATATGCTGCCAATCTGATTGCATTTGTGGGGAAATATGCTGCCAATCTCATTACATTTGTAGAGAAATATGCTGCCAATCTGATACCATTTGTGGGGAAATCTGTTGCCAATCTCATTGCATTTTGTGGGAAAATCTTATGCGAATCTGATTGCATTTTGTGGCCGGCCCTCCACCATGTGGTCTGGAAAAAAAAACGCCCTCCATGCCCGCGAAGTTGGACAGCACACTGCTAAGGTCTTGTATATTTGTCCCCACCCATGACCACGCCCACATGCTGTTGTGATCGTCCTCTTTTTTGGAAATCAAAATATGGTCACCCTAGTTTAACCACTTCCGTACCAGCAGTCTCCTTAAGGACCAGAGACTGCTGGTGCAAAAAAATGGCGCCTCCCGATGAATCCCCACACATACCCGCCAGTCACACGGCACTCCCATTGCCGCAGACCTCTCTCTCTGCCATCCCTATGACAGAAGAGCTATGTGAGCAGGTCAGGAGCCGCTTTCATTGGCACCTGAAGCTGTCCATCAATGTAAACCAATTGGCTCACAGTGATGACAGGGTCAGGAGCCAATGAAATCGGATCCTGACTGGCTCACACAGCTCTGCCATCATATAGGCGGCAGGGCAAGTGATCTGCAGCAGGAAGGGAGCGACACAATTGGCGGAATCATGCGGCGGGATGATTGAAATCTAGGCCCTGGCAGAGATAAGAGGATCAAAACAGGGCGTAGATTTCAATCATCAAGGTCCGGAAGCAGTTAATTCACATTTATTAACATTTCGAATCCAAGTAGCTACTAGCTAAGAGCATGCCTTATTATAAATGTAAACCTATCAGAAGTATCATGTCATACAAGAGTATAGTGCCCTTTATGAGAACCCGGGGTGAAAATAAACTGATGAGTTAAACAATTATAATTATCCTCCTACTCCTAAAAATGACTTTTTTAACTCGTTGATGACGGCCTCACGCTAATTGGCGGGAACGCGGCGGTTCCCCAGGACAGCCTAACGCCAATTGGCGTAAAGTCCTGGGGGAGTGTTTTGCTGGGGATCGCGTTCGCGCATCCCCACTTAAAGGACGGAGCTCCGCTCCATCATCAGTCTCCCAGCAGTGATCGCCGCTAGGAGACTGTTAGACGGCAAAACCGCCATCTATTTACATTGTACAGCGCTGCGATCTACGGCAGCACTGTACTGGGGACAGCCGTGTCACTCGGCTCTCCCCTGGGGAGGCACAAGAGCGATCGTCTCTCATAGGCTGATGCCTATGACAGCCGATCGCTGTGATTGGCTGGTGGGGAGAGGGAGAGTGAGGGAAAAAAATAGGTAATTTTATTTTTTTAAAAAGAAACAAGCAAATAAAAAAGAAATAAACAAACAACCCAGCAGCGATCACAGCCCACCAAGAGAAAACTCTGTTGGTGGACAGAAAAGGGGGAATAGAGGGGTTCATATGTGTGAACGTTTTTTGGCTCTGCAGCAAACTCTTAAAGCTGCAGGGCCCTAAATTGTAAAAAAATAGCCTGGTCACTAGGGGTGTGTAAGCCTATGGTCCTGCAGTGGTATCCCAGGGTTTTCTTTTATATTTAAACATTTACAAAGTAGGTTAATTTGTTTTACTGTCTCTAATCAGTGGCAGCCTATTAAGTGTCCCAGAGTTAGAAAAAGGTCAGTAGTTCATGTATTTTATCTCCCCCTGCCCTCAGAAGTTGTACTCTGCCAGGAAAACTTTTATAGCTGTAATTTGCTTATCAGTGATGTTTACTATATTCCTGACAAGGTACTGACAAGACAGAAGCTGTCTCTTCCATGCCTGGAAATTATCTCTTTCAGGCAGCAAAATAAAACGAGAAAAACAGCCTGGTTATTAATGTTTTGCACTGTACATACACATTTTTGAAAACATCATGTCACTTGTCGCCTCTGGTACACTTTAAGGAACAATTATTGTGGAAAATTGAAAAATGTTAAATACATACATATAAAATGTACATTGTTCTCAGTGAAATGCACTACAAATAACCTTTTTTTTTTTCCTGTGTTGCTATCACATACTTTATCACATACTTTAGCTAGTAAAAAGCTGAAAATCTGACAGACTTTGGACTAGTCCATATCCTCATGAGGAATTCTCATTATTACCTTTATTCTGTACAAAAGAACTCCCCGGGAAAGGATCTATACAAAGATGTCAGACAACTTCTCTACTTGCTTGTACACTATTCTGGCAGGTGGACTGAGCAACTGCCAGTCAGTAAGTGCTTCTGAAAATAAAGAAAACCCTGAGAGCCCCCTATAAAAGAGATGGACTAGTCCAAAACCTGCCAGATCTGACAGATATCTAGTACGTACAGTAAGTGACAGTAATGTTGAGAAAAGTGAATGACATACGTGGGGAGCCTATGGAGGGACTCTTATGCACAGTGATAGGCTGCAGTGAAGAAGAAGAGAGGACCGGCCGCTGGACTAGGTAATTGTGCTCAGCTGTGCGCTCTGCTATTCAGATGGGAGGGAAGGGAGAGACGGACACCCTTATCCCCTGGCACTTCTTCTGCTAAGGGATCATGACCCAGCAGTAGCACAACTGGTTCCCCAGACCTGAGAAAACCCATCTAGATCCCTCCTTCAGCTTCTGCATGGGTGCTATAGTGGTAATGATCACCCCTATATCTGCTTTGAATAGTGGCTCAGCTTGCACATCTCTTTCACACTTATGTACATTTTTTTTTTGCCTTCCCTCTCGATGAAGTCGACACATTAGAAGTGATGGCCTATGTAAATGTAACCCCTAAGGTGGCCATACATCTAGCGATGATGGGCAGATTTGACCAAGAGACAGATCTCTCCCTGATCAAATCTGATTGGAGAGAGATCTGTCAGCTGTCCATACACCGCAGGCCGATTCCCGATAGATTTCAGCATGAAATCTTGTGTAATTGGTCTATTGATCCCCTATAAAGAGATGGACTAGTCCAAAACCTGTCACTTCTGTCAGATTTCTACTGCCTACTGTAAGTGACAGCAACATAGGAGAAAAGTAATTTATGGCTCAATTTACTCTGGAAAAAACATACTACTTATTTGTATATGTTTGCACATATTTTAAATTATACAGTTTTTTGCTGTAGTGCCCCTTCAAACATGACTAAGCAGTTATCTAGCTTTAGTGCTGCTACTTTCCAGTGCCCTAGGCCTGCTGTCACCAACTGCCCCCCCCCCCCCCCACACACACACACCACCACCACCACCACCACTACCAAGAAACATTCTGTCCAACACTCTGACTAGTGATCACTGGTTTGAATGGGCTCATATCAGTTGTGCTGCTCTGCCCCCCATTCAACAAATAAATCCTGTAAATTGCGCTCCTGCCCGAATGTGCACAGCAGCCGATAGTGTTCTGGGCATGCATACTTGAGAAACAACGCTGATGTATGACTGGTACATAAGAATACATAACACTGTACCGGCCTCGGTTGCTGTGCACATCTAGGCAGGAGTGAGAAATTACAGGGAGCGCGAGTGGCCAGAGCATGCGCTGCTTCTTTGTCCTCTGTGCGACTGGCTGCAGTCGGAGCCACAAACAGGTGACAGGGAGCGTGAGTGGCCAGAGCATGCACTGCTTCTTTGTCCTCTGTGCGACTGGCTGCAGTCAGAGCCACATACAGGTGACAGGGAGCGCGAGTGGCCAGAGCAGGCGCTGCTTCTTTGTCCTCTGTGCGACTGGCTGCAGTCAGAGCCACATACAGGTGACAGGGAGCGCGAGTGGCCAGAGCAGGCGCTGCTTCTTTGTCCTCTGTGCGACTGGCTGCAGTCGGAGCCACCAACAGGTGGCAGGGCAGTGCAATGGAGAGAAGCCCATCCAAAACAGAGAACAGGTAAGTAGCAAACAACCTGTCAAGACCCACTTTGGATGTTCTGTTGTAATTAGAGTGGACCTGAACTCAAAACTTCCTCTCTGTTCTAAAAGATATGCAACAACATAACCCTTAGGCTAGTGACACACCAGGACGTTGCATTTTAGGGGACGTTATAGGGCACATAACATGCCCCTAACGCAACGCCTGGTGCTCTCTGGTGTGGACGTCGGAGTGAGCCGCGTTGTGCAGCTCACTCTGGCGTCCGTGATGCGTACTTTTGGACGCATGCGACATCACGTGGTCCCGCCCGGCCAATCGCCGCACAGAGCGGCCGCTCCAGGAAGTAAACACTGCACGTCACTGAGTGCAGTGAATATTAATTAGCCATGTGCCCGGCCGCTCTCCCCTCCTCCCCAACATTACTGAGCATGTGCAAACAGTCTAACGCGGCTTAGCCGCGTAGAACGCACAGCATGCAGCATTCTGCTGCGTTACAATGTAACGCAACGTGGGCAGTGTGAACAGCCCACTTGTGTTACATTGCTGTGCGTTGGGGGAGCGTTACAGGCTGCACTAACGTGCGCCTGTAACGTCCCTGTGTGCAAGAAGCCTTAAAGTAAAACATTTCTTTGTTACAGCTGATACAAATCCTGCAATAAATCTGCAGTGTGTCTACTTCCTGCTTTCATGGAAGCAGACATATTGTTAACAACCTGTGCTTTCAAATGAGCTTAGATGTTGTGGCAGTCAGGTGACACACGGTAGAGATCAAATTACAACTTGTGATTAGACACAGATGAGGGGGAATTAGATAGGCTTTCCCTATACATAAAGGGTGTATTTCTCTATGTTTTCCCTCTGTCCTGTGCAAGAGTTCAGCTCCACATTAAAGCATCTGAATGACATTTATTTATATTTTCTGAGAAATCTATGCATCTCTTTTGAATGCTGAATGTACATATGGGGATGTGCTTTAAAATATTGACTGTATACAGGAACAAAGTCTGAAGGAGGCTTATTAGCAGAAAGCTTACTCTTTTTCTTTTAAACCAATAAATGGCATCATCCTGATTCAAAACTCTCTGCTTTCGCTGATGGCTAAGATGGTACAATGCTCTACTGCTACAGGAAAGTAGAAGGATGCCAAACTATACACACTAGCATAGAGGTAGTAACAGCTCAGCTGTCCTTTCAAAGTGACAGTTTAGCAATGAAAGGGAAGCAAACAGCATTTTTATTCTTGCAGTTCTCATAGATGGTAGGAGTTGAAGGACAGAAAATGAGTCAGGAAAGAGTTAACTGAAGCAGACAAGAGATCACTGTTGGCTAGCAAAAAAAAAAAAAAAAGAAGAAGAGAAACAGTCATAAATTAGGATTAGATAAGAGTGTAATTAACAGCTACTGGAGTCAGTGTCACAGCTGTAAAAAAGAGAAGGTGAAGAAACTAGCAGAGCTCACTGATGTCTGTGAATGCCTGCATTAAAACTCAGCAGAACTTAGTTCTATCTGCTTTGCAATGTAAATCCCACATCGACTTGTATGTCCATCATACAGAGGAATGGATCATCAGGTTACAGCATATGCTGATTGTCATAACACATCAGGAAGTGAGAGAAAGAGATGCAGGGATTGGGGAACTCTGGAATTCAGCTATTGGTGCAGAGCAGGGTGCTGGCTGGCTGCGCTGCAGGACCAGAAGAGATCATTTACTTTGACATATGACCTCTTCTCTCTCCAAGTCCTGCAGCCCTTCTGATCTTATCTGATTTTATCGCCCTAGGCCATGGCCTTTGTGGCATTCCCAGAAATCCGGCCCTGGCTGCCAGGTTATCTAGCAGTTCCCCTATAGCATTCCTCGACTTTCTAGTGGACCCCCTCCCATGCTACCATAGGCCTCACATTGAGGCACCACAACTCCCAGCATGCCCCCAGAGAAGAACCACAGCTCCCTGCATGCCCCCATAAAGGCACCACAGCGCCCAGCATCGCACCACAGCACCCAGTATGCCACTTAGAGGCACTACAGCATCCAGCATAACCACGCTTGAGGCACCACAGCTGACTATGCCTGGGGGACATCCGGGGCACCCCAGAATAGATCCGGGGCACATGCCACTGATCTTTGGGGCTAGCAACACCCCTGACTTATTGAGAAGAATATGATCAGTTTGATCATCTGATAGACTTGCAGGGTTCTGATTTGTTGTGATGACTTCCTGGTTTGACACATGATCAGGACTAGCAAATCTATCAGCTGATCAAACTGATCACATGCTTCTCCGTGAGTTCTCCTAAGTATTGCCATGCCTACATCTGAGTGACCTGTCCAGCTGAATCCACAGAGGAGAGGAAACAAGATCTAAACACGAAACAGTAATTCCGTGTAGCACTTTTCTCTTTTCTCATATTCACTCACCATTCCAAACACTGCTAGAATTTGCCTTTGTTTTTAGATTTTAGGGTGGGTTGGGCTTTAAATATGTTTTGCATATGAAGTTTTTCTTTTCTTGTTAACAGATTACCAGGCGGCACATCCATAAGAACTCAGGAAAAGCAGATGGGTACACAGCTATCATCGCTCATCTCATTGTACTCTGTGCCAAGCTATTCTGTGCTAATGATTTCTAGGGCGGCCTCGCCAGCATTTACTGTTTTCGTGTCCAACAAGCGCCAATCTCTTTAACATCATTTTCTTAAGCGAATTACAACACGTAAACATGCTGAAATTGTTTAGGCTTTTAGGCTCAGACACATGCACCATATGGGTCCCACGATTCACTTTCTTAACGTCTGAATTGTGTGTGTGTGTGTGTGTGTTGAGACCCAGAGACTGAAACCTAATACTTTTGTCTGCATCTGCTCCTAAAAGGTTTCTCCCCAGCCGGCCCACACCTCCCCCGAGACTCATTAAGCACATTTACATTCCCCTCTTAAAATCCTAAACAGTCCATTTCACGCCTCGGAATTGTGTATTGATAAAAGGAAGAAAGAAACAGACTCTCAAAGCAACAAATAGTTTGGAAGGCTTGGGAGACTCGCAAACCCTCCGCCTTGTTTACTAAGTACTAAGAGGATTGGTGAGCACCTCTTTGTCCAGGGTATATATATATATATATATATATATATATATATATATATATATATATATATATACAGTGGGATGCGAAAGTTTGGGCAACCTTATTAATTGACATGATTTTCCTGTATAAATCGTTGGTTGTTACAATAAAAAATGTAAGTTAAATATATCATATAGGAGACACATATTTGAGAAGTGAAATGAAGTTTATTGGATTTACAGAAAGTTTGCAATAATTGTTTAAACAAAATTAGACAGGTGCATACATTTGGGCACTGTTGTCATTTTATTGATTCCAAAACCTTTATAATTAATTTTTGGAACTCAAAGTGGCTTGGTAAGCTCAGTGACCCCTGACCTACATACACAGGTGAATCCAATTATAAGAAAGTGTGTTTAAGGGGGTCAATTGTAAGTTTTCCTCCTCTTTTAATTTTCTCCGAAGAGTAGCAACATGGGGGTCTCAAAACAACTCTCATATGACTTGAAGACGAAGATTGTTCACCATCATGGTTTAGGGGAAGGGTGCAGAAAGCTGTCTCAGAGATTTCAGCTGTCAGTTTCCACAGTTAAGAACATACTGAGGAAAATGGAAGACCACAGGCTCAGTTCAAGTTAAGGCTCGAAGTGGTAGACCAAGAAAAATCTTGGATAGACACAAGTGACGAATGGTGAGAGCAGTCAGGGTGAACCCACAGACCAGCACCAAAAACCTACAACAACACTTTACACAAGGCGATGCTGTATGCGAGAGTGATGCAGAGGAAGCCTTTTCTCTGCCCACTGCACAAACATAGCCGATTGAGGTATGCTAAAGCATATTTGGACAAACCAGCTTCATTTTTAAATAAGGTGCTGTGGACTGATGAAACTAAAATTTAGTTATTTTGGCATAACAAGGGGCATTATGTATGGAGGAAAAAGAACACAGCATTCCAAGAGAAAAAAACCCGCTCTCTCTTGTCATAGTTGAGGGACGCATGGATTCCACTCAGTATCAGCAGATTCTGGAGACCAATGTCCAGGAATGAGTGACAATGCTGAAGCTGCGCTGGGGCTGGATCTATCAACAAGACAACGACCCTAAACACTACTCAAAATCCACTAAGGCATTCATGCAGAGGAGCAAGTACAACGTTCTGGAATGGCCATCTCAGTCCTTGGACCTGAATATTATGATGAAAATCTTTGATGTGAGTTAAAGATAGCTGTCCATGCTGGGAAGCCATCAAAGCTGAATGAACTAGAGATGTTTTGTAAAAAGGAATGGTCCAAAATACCTTCAACCAGAATCCAGACTTTCATTGGAACCTACAAAAAGCGTTTAGAGGCTGTAATTTCTCCAAAAGGAGGATTTAGTCATTTCATTTCTTTTTTGTGTTGCCCACAGTTATGCACCTGCCTAATGTTATTTAAACAAGTATTGCACACTTTCTGTAAATCCAATAAACCTAATTTCACTTCTCAATTATCACTGTGTGTGTCTCCTATATGATATATTTAACTGACATTTTTTATTGTAACAACCAGCGATCTATACAGGAAAATCATGACGATTAACAAGGTTGCCCAAACTTTGCGTGTGTGTGTGCTGTACATACTGAGTAGCCAAAAAATAGAGACACCCATTACAATGACAATATTTCTTTACTTCATTTCTTTATGTATGTATTTATATACCGTCGACATCTTCCGCAGGGCTGTACAAAGTATATTGTCTTGTTGTCACTACTGTCCCTCAGAGGAGCTCACAATCTAATCCCTACCATAGTCATTTGTCTATGCATCTATGTAGTGTATGTATTGTAGTCTAGCGCCAAATTAGGGGAAGCCAATTAGCTTATCTGTATGTTTTTGAGATATGGAAGGAAACCGGAGTGCCTGGAGGAAACCCACACAGACACAGGGAAAACATATAAACTCTGTGCAGATAGCTGGGAATAACCACTACGCCACCGTGCTGCCCACATTATTTGCAAGTAAACCAGTCCAAAAGTGACGTAACAATGCAGAGTTGCGTGTACAAGGAATGCTCAGCTTCGGACGATGAAGTTAATGTCAAAATGGGTAAGACAAAAGATTTAGGTGACTTTGAACGAGGGATGATCGTCGGAGCTAGAAGAGCTGGTGCTAATAATCCCGGAAATGACGACTCTTTCAGGATTTTCTTGCCCAGCAGCATCTCAGGTGTTTAGAGGATGGCAGTTAAGAAAAAAACTTCAAGTGATAAGGGCTGTTCTGATAGAAAAAGGCTGGTGAACAAGAGAGGTGGAAGGCGAGTAGCACACATAGTACACAGCAGCGAAACACGACAGATTACAGCTGAATTCAATGCAGGTGCATCACAGGACATATCCCAATGAACAAGACGGACTTTGCAAAGGATGGGCTTTAGCAGCAGGAGACCATCAAGAGTGCCTTTGATATCACAGAAAAATAGGTCAAGATGCCTGTTGTTTGCCCTTTTACCACCATTCTCAATCGGTCTCAAATTGGTTTGAGGAACAACATAGTTTAACCTGCTTCCATGTGTATCAGGAATAGGAGGGGTATGGTCTATAGTAAGTGTGCGTGTCACATATATACATAGTTACATAGCGGGGAATAATTTACTAAACTGGAGGATTACAAATTGAATCATCCTGATACAAAAAAAAAAACTGCCGCGCTGCCTCCTGGCGGAATTGTTCATACCGCCAGGAGGGTTAATTGTGTGTGTTTTAAATTTTAAGATTTTCGCGACAGTTCTTCTTTAACCAATTCGCATTCCGTCGTTTTCACTTGAGAAATGCTCACCTCCCATTCATTAGCCTATAACTTTATCACTACTTATCACAATGAACTGATCTATATCTTGTTTTTTCCGCCACCAATTAGGCTTTCTTTGGGGGGTACATTTTACTAAGAGCCACTTTACTGTAAATGCATTTTAACAGGAAGAATAAGAAAAAAACGGAAAAAATTGATTATTTCTCAGTTTTCAGCCATTATAGTTTTAAAATAATACATGCCTCCATAATTAAAGCTCACGTATTGTATTTGCCCATATGTCCCGGTTATTACACCGTTAAAATTATGTCCCTATCACAATGTATGGCGACAATATTTTATTTGGAAATAAAGGTGCATTTTTTCCGTTTTGCATCCATCACTATTTACAAGTTTAAAATAAAAAAAATATAGAAATATTTCATCTTTACATTGATATTTAAAAAGTTTAGACCCTTAGGTAAATATTTACATGTTTTTTTTTTATTGTAATGTTGTTGTTTTTTTATATTAAACATTTTATTTCGGTAGTTTTGGGAGGGTGGGAGGTAAACAATAGGGTTATAATGTAAATGTGTGTTGATTTTCATTTTTTTTTTACTTTTGTAGTATTACTTTTTGGCCACAAGATGGCGGCCATGAGTTTGTTTACATGACGTCACTCTAAGCGTAACACACGCTTAGAGCGACGCATGGGGGAGGTAACAGCCAGAAAAGGCGCAGCTTCCAAGAGAAGTTTTTTTTCAGCGGGGGAGAGGAATCAGTGATCGGGCACCATAGTCCGATTTACTGATTGCCTGGCTAACGAACCGCGGGCCGGTAGCGCGCGTGCACGTGCGCGATCGGCCGCAGGAGCGCGCATGGTTCCTGGACGTAGCGAAAAACAAAAATTATGATATAATGATTTGTATGTGTAGTAAAGCTAAGAAATAAAACATTAGGAGCAGAGACATAAGTCTAATATTGATTTCAGCAAAGGAAGAGTTAAGAAACTCCAGTTTTTTATGATAAAGAGCGGCTGAGTTCCACGACATTCAAAGCCATAGAGAGCTCTGTCTTCTGAAGCTTGTTATCTCAACTGTCAGTTGTATTTTCTTTTTCTCTGCAGAGGACAGTTCAAGAGGTCATTAGCTCTGCTCTGTGAAATCATTTAGAATGCTAAGTAGTGTGTAAACTGCAAATATTAGAGAATGATGCAATGTTATAAAAAAAAAACACTATATACCTGAAAATAAAAATAAGAGACTATTTTCTGTGCTACTAATGTTGTAGTTATTATCTGTATAATATTAAACAACCCATTCACTATATCATAATTTTTTTCCGCTTCAGTGTCTCTTTAAGGCTCAAAGTGTATGATTTGTCTTAGACCAGTAATGGGTGGTACCGCACCACCCAAAACTTACATTATTGGATTATGTTACAAAGGAATAAAAAATAATATAAATAAACAAGTGGGCTTTCATTTTGGTTTCAAACACCTTCATGGGTGGAGCTGTCCTAATTGAGTGTGGTGACAGAACACTCTGGTCCCAAAGGATTTGAGGTGGACTTGACTCTGTGAATATCCAATGTGGTTGGGGGAGGTGTGGTGCGTTTGTAACAAGTCCTTCAGGTATGTGAGTAAGCCAATCTTGAAGAGGATTCTCCATTTTATAGGTACAACCCTTGGAGTTAGCAAAAATCTGAATTATGTGGCAATGGTAGGGTTGATTTGTTAACAGCAGCAGCAGTATTCTGATCTGAAATGACTTCAGACAGTGCAGGTTGCTATTTGGAAGGCCTACATAGAGGACATTCCAGAAGTCCATCCATGATGTGGTGAAAGAATGAAACAGGGTTTCCAGTTTTCCTAGGGGGATGAAGTGCTTTATTTTTGCAATGTTCTTGGGTGACAGTAGGAAGATTTCACAACAGTGGAGATGTGATTTCTGAAGGTTAATTTCTCATTAGTTGGGACACCCAGGCTGCAGACAGGGTCAGAGCTATTTAGATCTGTGCTCCCAGCTATCAGTAGTGCTGATTGGGAGTGGAGCTGTTTTGCTGCCAGACTCTGACCTCTGATGACAAGAACCTCAGTTTTGTCAGCATTTGGTTTCAGCCAGCTGTCATTCATCCACTCCTGCAGCTCTGGTAAGCAAGTGTTTATTGTTAGAGTCGGGTCTTTTCCACCAGGTTTGAAGGATAAATATAGATGGTTGTCATGGCTGCTCCCCGCCCTGGTGAGATGTATTTACACCCTACCTTGAGACTATTGCCATACTAAGCTAAAGGATATCAATTTAAGCAAGACGTTTTGTATCAGGATGATTCAATTTGTAATCCTCCAGTTTAGTAAATTATCTTTCGCTATGTAACTACCGGTATGTATATATGTGACACGTACACTTACTATAGACCATGCCCCTCCTATTCCTAATACACCTAACACTATCCCTCCTACTACTGCTACACCTACCACTATCCATCTTACTACCGCTACACCTAACACTATCCCTCCTACTCCTGCTACGCCTAACACTATCCCATCTACTACCGCTACACATAACACTATCCCTCCTACTACCGCTACACCTAACACTATCCCTCCTACTCCTGCTACACCTAACACTATCCTTCCTACTCCTGCTACGCCTAACACTATCCTTCCTACTCCTGCTACGCCTAACACTATCCCATCTACTACCGCTACACATAACACTATCCCTCCTACTACTGCTACACCTAACACTATCCCTCCTACTCCTGTTACACCTAACACTATCCCATCTACTACCGCTACACATAACACTATCCCTCCTACTACCGCTACACCTAACACTATCCCTCCTACTCCTGCTACACCTAACACTATCCCTCCTACTCCTGCTACACCTAACACTATCCCTCCTACTACCGCTACACCTAACACTATCCCTCCTACTACCGCTACACCTAACACTATCCCTCCTACTACTGCTACACCTAACACTATCCCTCGTACTACCGCTACACCGAACACTATCCCTCCTACTACCACTACACCGAACACTATCCCTCCTACTACTGCTACACCTAACACTATCCCTACTACTACCGCTATACCTACCTAACACTATCCCTCCTACTACTGCTACACCTAACACTATCCCTACTACTACTGCTACACCTAACACTATCCCTCGTACTACCGCTACACCGAACACTATCCCTCCTACTACCACTACACCGAACACTATCCCTCCTACTACTGCTACACCTAACACTATCCCTACTACTATACACCTAGAGGCAGCACCACTCAAGACAGAACCACCAATCCACATAAATCTCTGCAATACACTCAAAGTACGATTCACATGTATCTAGTATCAACACTGTCCTCTAACAGCTTCAATCTCTGTGGTGCACCATGGACACAGTTCATACAGATCCAGTATCAATACTGTTTTCTGGCAGCATCATAAGTCTTCAAAGACACTTCACAATGGGTTGATCTTCACACTACAAACACCTCCACCTCACCCTTTGTGCCAGACTCACCGTCTGCTAAGACCCTCTGATGGGTCTGATGAGTCACATGGTGACGAAACATGTCGGGCGGAGCCTAACCACGCGAGGAGGAAGTATACGAGCGGTGGGCGTCCCACGTGTATCGAGCCGGGGAAAGCGCGCACCATCGGCGATACAGCTGTGTTTTTTCTAAAACTATCCCTCCTTCTACCGCTACACCTAACACTATCCCTCCTACTATGGCTACACCTAACACTATCCCTCCTACTACTGCTACACCTAACACTTTCCCTCCTACTCCTGCTACACCTAGCACTATCCCTCCTACTACTGCTACACCTAACACTATCCCTACTACTACCGCTACACCTAAGACTAACCCTCCTACTATCGCTACACCTAACACTTCTTCTACCTCTACACCTTTCATTATCCCTCCTATACCAAACACTATTCCACCAACTACAGCTACACCTAACACTAACCCTCCTACTACCTCTACACCTAATGCTATCCTCCTACTACCTCTACACCTAACACTATCTCTCCTACTCCTGCTAACCCTAATCATATCCCTCCTACTCCCGCTACACCTAACACTATCCCACCTACTGCTGCTACATAACAGCAGGCTCCCATGGAGTGTAAATTCCAGTTGTTGGATCAAAACAGGAAGTAGAATGTATCATGTGACTGCACTAATGACACATTTATGTATGCTATTTAGCTATTTTTATTACACTGAGCATATATCATTAATGTATTGACTGAATAGCATCAGGGGGTGGTGGTTTGCGAAGCAGGCAATTTGGGCACCAGCTAGCACTGGAAGTTTGGGTGCCGCCACAGGTGTCTATAAGGAATATCGGCATTGAGCCATAATTTAGGCACCCGATAAATATATTTATTGGGTAGCGCGGGCACCCAAATTATGGCTCAATGCCGTATTTCTGCAGGCGTCTGTGTCGGCGCCTGAGAACTTAGGTTCTTTTTTTTTAATTATTCTTGTAGGGGGAGGGGGGGAGGGTTAGAAGTCAGGCACGTAGTTTGTGCTGGCGGGAGAGGTTTGGAGCTAGACATGTAGTTTGTGTGGGGGGGGTTAGGGTTAGGTGTCAGGCATGTAGTTTGTGGGAGGTTTAGGGTTAGGTGTCAGGCAGGTAGTTTGTGCGGAGGGAGGTTAGGGTTAGGCATTAAGGCCCGTACACACGCTTGATAGTCTGGAACAGGACCCTCCCGCTGGGCGGGCGTTCCAGCGATAGTAGAGCGTGTGTACAGTCTGTCTGCATATTATTTCTAAAAGTCCGCGCTCGCAATCAAGGTTAGATACAAAAGGGGTCTCACTGTCCTTATTCAGGTTGTCCACAGACCATCCCGATCAAAGTTCACACTGCATGTGCCTTTGGTACTCCAAAATGTATCAGCCAAGACTCACGTTATATGCAAAATAGAAAGCATAAAACAAACATAGTGCAACACTGTATTGCACTGTAGAATTCTCCAACACCTTTCCAAAGTGTCAACCTCCGTCACCCAGCACGCCACACCGATTGTGCCTGGACACCCCCCAATGTGCCCGCACTCACCCTGTTAACCTCCAAAATATCCGGAGGTGGGAATGAAAGCTTTTTGGGGGTAGAGGTTATCCACAGTTTCCACAACTCAGCAGTCCACTACGATTCCATATACAGCACTATAACTGAAAGATACTCTGATAGTGTAAAACCAAACAAATTTTAATAGCTAAAAAGGTAATGCACTCACAAGCGATGGAGGTATCAAGCGCATATAGGATACAATAAACAGTCCCCGGGCGGCTGTCTCAATCCGCGCTGTCTCAGATCCACACTCCTCCGCTCGTATCTCCGTGCACTTCCGGATGTTTTGCCTGCTGGTCACGTGTGCCGAAGCTCCGCCCAATGCATTTCGTCAATAGCTGACTGCTGATGATGAGCTGAGCTGAGTTTTACACTATCAGAGTATCTTTCAGTTATAGTGCTGTATATGGAATCGTAGTGGACTGCTGAGTTGTGGAAACTGTGGATAACCTCTACCCCCAAAAAGCTTTCATTCCCACCTCCGGATATTTTGGAGGTTAACAGGGTGAGTGCGGGCACATTGGGGGGTGTCCAGGCACAATCGGTGTGGCGTGCTGGGTAACTGAGGTTGACACTTTGGAAAGGTGTTGGAGAATTCTACAGTGCAATACAGTGTTATACTATGTTTGTTTTATGCTTTCTATTTTGCGTATAACGTGAGTCTTGGCTGATACATTTTGGAGTATCAAAGGCACATGCAGTGTGAACTTTGATCGGGATGGTCTGTGGACAACCTGAATAAGGACAGTGAGACCCCTTTTGTATCTAACCTTGATTGCGAGCGCGGACTTTTAGAAATAATTTGATGTTATTGCAAGCACAGCAATAGTGAGACGCGAACCACGTTTGCAATTTTATTGCTTTTATCCTAAGCGCATAGGACTTTATTTGTTACAGTCTGTCTGCAGACTGATAAGGCAGGCGGATCGCTCAGAAACAGCCTTATCAGCCTAACCCTGAACCTTCCCCCCGCATAAACTACCTGCCTAAAGGCTCGTACACACGCTTGATAGTCTGGAACGACGAGTCCGTCGGACCCTCCCGCTGGGCGGGCGTTCCAGCGATAGTAGAGCGTGTGTACAGTCTGTCTGCAGACTGATAAGGCTGTTTCTGAGTGATCCACCTGCCTTATCAGTCTGCAGACAGACTGTACACATGCTCTACTATCGCTGGAACGCCCGCCCAGCGGGAGGGTCCGACGGACTCGTCGTTCCAGACTATCAAGCGTGTGTATGAGCCTTTAGGCTGGTAGTTTATGCGGGGGGAAGGTTCAGGGTTAGGCTTCAGTAATGTAGTTTTGTGCGGGGGGGGGGGGGAGGGTCAGCGTTAGGCGTCAGGCACGTCGTTTTGTGTAGGGGAGGGTTAGGGTTAGGTGTCAGGCATGTAGTTTTGTGCGGGGGGCAGGGTTAGGGTTAGGCGTCAGGCATGTAGTTTTGTGCAGGGGGGAGGGTTAGGTGTCAGGCATGTAGTTTGTGCGGGGGGCAGGGTTAGGGTTAGGCGTCAGGCATGTAGTTTTGTGCGGGGGGCAGGGTTAGGTGTCAGGCATGTCGTTTTGTGCGGGGGGCAGGGTTAGGGTTAGGCGTCAGGCATGTAGTTTTGTGCGGGGGGCAGGGTTAGGTGTCAGGCATGTAGTTTTGTGCGGGGGGGGGGTTAGGCGTCAGGCATGTAGTTTTGTGCGGAGGGAAGGTTTAGGGTTAGGCATCAGGCAGGTAGTGTGTGGGCGGGGATGGTTTAAGATTAGGCGTCAGGCATGTAGTTTGTGCGGGAGGTTTAGGGTTAGGCGTCAGGCATGTAGTTTTGTGCGGGAGGTTTAGGGTTAGGCGTCAGGCATGTAGTTTTGTGCGGGGGGGGTTTAGGTGTCAGGCATGTCGTTTTGTGCGGAAGGGGAAGGTTAGGCGTCAGGCATGTAGTTTGTACAGGGGGGGGGGGGGGGTTTAGGGTTAGGCATCAGGCAGGTAGTGTGTGGGCGGGGATGGTTTAGGATTAGGGGCCAGGCATGTAGTTAGTGCGGGAGGTTTAGGGTTAGGCATCAGGCATGTAGTTAGTGCGGGGGGTTTAGGGTTAGGCATCAGGCATGTAGTTATGTGCGGGAAGGGGGGGGTTAGGCGTCAGGCATGTAGATTTGTGCGGGGGGGGGAGGGTTAGGCGTCAGGCATGTAGTTTTATGCGGGGGGGGGGGGAGGGTTAGGCGTCAGGCATGTAGTTTTGTGCGGGGGGGGGGGGGGAGGTTAGGCGTCAGGCATGTAGTTTTATGCGGGGGGGGGGGGGAGGGTTAGGCGTCAGGCATGTAGTTTTGTGCGGGGGGGGGGGGAAGGTTAGGCGTCAGGCATGTAGTTTGTGCGGGGGGAGGGGGTTAGGGTTAGGCATCAGGCAGGTAGTGTGTGGGTGGGGATGGTTTAGGATTAGGCGTCAGGCATGTAGTTTTGTGGGTGGAGGGTTAGGCGTCAGGCATGTAGTTTTGTGCGGGGGGGAAGGTTAGGCGTCAGGCATGTAGTTTTGTGCGGGGAGGGTTAGGTGTCAGGCATGTAGTTTTGTGCGGGGGGGAAGGTTAGGCGTCAGGCATGTAGTTTGTGCGGGGGGAGGGGTTAGGGTTAGGCATCAGGCAGGTAGTGTGTGGGCGGGGATGGTTTAGGATTAGGCGTCAGGCATGTAGTTCTGTGCGGGGAGGGTTAGACGTCAGGCATGTAGTTTGTGCGGGGGGAGGGGAGAGGGTTAGGGTTAGGCGTCAAGCATGTAGTTCTGTGCGGGGAGGGGGGAGGGTTAGCGTTAGGCATCAGGCATGTAGTTTGTGCGGGGAGGGGGGAGGGTTAGCGTGAGGCATCTGGCATGTAGTTTGTGCGGGGAGGGTTAGCGTTAGGCATCAGGCATGTAGTTTGTGCGGGGAGGGTTAGCGTTAGGCATCAGGCATGTAGTTTGTGCGGGGAGGGGGGAGGGTTAGCGTTAGGCATCAGGCATGTAGTTTGTGCGGGGAGGGGGGAGGGTTAGCGTGAGGCATCTGGCATGTAGTTTGTGCGGGGAGGGTTAGCGTTAGGCATCAGGCATGTAGTTTGTGCGGGGAGGGTTAGCGTTAGGCATCAGGCATGTAGTTTGTGCGGGGAGGGGGGAGGGTTAGCGTTAGGCATCAGGCACGTAGTTTGTGCAGGGAGGGTTCTGTGTGAGAGTAGGCTTAGGTTTAGCCATAGTAAAATATTGGTACTTAATACCAATATTTAACTATCGGCATTACTGGGCGCCCAAATTTCCATGCGCCTTTTTTGTATGTAAGCGATGATGGTGACAAAAAATGTAGACAGAAAGCTACTTAGATAGGAAGATATCTCTGCAACCAATCAGTTTTCAGCTGCCATTTTCCCAGTTCAGCCTAAACACGAAGGAACAAAAAATGGCATTGCCTTGGCATTTGGGCCGCACAACTGTCCTGTGTTCCAGTCTTTATAAATGTGCCCCATTATGGTGTCCGCCTCCCGCGATCCCATAGGAGGAAAGCCCCGCGGCGGGAGCCCCGTTTGGAATGCTATTTCCCTTTGTTTCCGTGATAGCTCGGTCATTAACAAAAATAATCATCTATCATTAATGTGCCCGAGGTAATCACGCCATGACATCAAAAGGCTGCTCTGCAAGGCGTATATATTTAATTTCCACATTCATCCATTATTCCAGGCGAGTCGCCGCTTGTCCCGCAACGTCCTGAAAAGCCTCCTTTTTTTTCGATGTTAAGACAAGAAGATCTTTTCCTCCCACACTGCAGAAATCTCCAGAAGAATCAGGCCAGGTCTGGGGCCTGCTGCTCATCTTGCGAGGACAGAAGAACAGAAGAAGAAAGCTGTTTCAAGGCAAACATCCCTTCCAGAGGCGCGTGCTGACAGATCGCTGCGGTGCATGATATCGATCAACACGGCAAAACTCCTACCATCCCCAGGATAAACAAACACTGAAAAAAAACGCAAGAAGAAAGTCATGGTGTGGCGCTTTCACGCCATGAGCAGCCTGGAATCCACAGAGGGACAGAGAAAGTTCATGGATACAGGGGCTCTCATTACCACAAATACAGAAAGAATAGTACTGCACCAGCACAGGACACATGCTTATTAAAGGACCACTCCAGCGAAAAAAAGTAAGCAGTTAAAATCTGACAGAATCAACAGGTTTTGGACTAGTCCATCTCTTCATGGGGGGATTCTCAGGGTTTTCTTTGTTTTTCTTGAACAGCAGTTTAACTGCTAAAATAGTAAGATACCAGCCAGGCTCCCTACTCACTTGCACTCTATTTTTGTCAGCTAGACTTAGCTGTTCAGGATATGCTGTTGAAAACATAGAAAACCCTGAGAATCCCCCATGAGGAGATGGACTAGTCCAAAACCTTGCTTACTTTTTTTTTTTTGCTGGAGTGGTCTTTTAAAGAGCGATTACATATACTCCAGAAACTAAACTACATTTAGGTCAAACGTGTGTTTGTTGGGGGTAGGCAAGAGGGGGGGGGGGGTGGATTGGCAAGGCCGGATTTATACTTCTGCGTCCCTAGACCAAGTGTGTTGTGGCTAGGGTTACTCTTACTGAGTAGCTACTTTCTTTTATAAATATGGTATTGCAAATCTGGCAAATCTGCTAAACAAGATTTACTAAATGGGGAAAAATAAGGATGTGTACAACGATATGAATTATTGCGTGCATGAAAATGGGAAGCAAGGAAATTTCAGCTAGTAGAATATTGGTAAAATTTACCAATAGTTGATGTTTCTAAAGTGTAAGTTATCATAGTAAAATATATGAAAATAAAACCGATATTTTACTAAAAGTTAACCTAACACTACTCTCACACAGAATCCTCCCTTACTGATGCCTAACCTTACTGACCCCCCCCCCCCCCGACTAAACATTAACTATCTACCCCATACACCTAACCCGAAACACCCCCACCAAACCTAACCCTTAAAAATACTCCCCACACCTAACCTTAAGGCTGCTTCCACACTAAGACGTTACAGGTGCACGTCAGTGCAGCCTGTAACGCTCCCCAACGCACAGCAATGTAACACAAGTGGGCTGTTCACACAGCCCGCGTTGCGTTACATGTAACGCTGCACGTTCTTAAGAAAGTGCAGCATGCTACAGCGTTAGAGCGGCTTAAGCCGTGTTAGACTGTCTGCACATGCGCAGTCATGTTGGGGAGGAGCGGAGAGCGGCCAGGCACATGGCCAATTAATATTCACTGCACGTTGTGACGTGCAGTGTTTACTTCCTGGAGCGGCCGCTCTGTGCGGTGATTGGCCGGCGGGACCACGTGATGCCGCATGCGTCCAAGGGTACGCATCACGGCATCACGGACGCCAGAGTGAGCTGCACAACGCGGCTCACTCTGACGTCCACAACGAAGAGCACCAGGCGTCGCGTTAGGTGCACGTTATGCGACCTTAACGTGGCACCTAACGCAACGTCTTAGTGTGCAAGTAGCCTAAAGCGGAATGAAACCCAGCATTTCTACTTTGCTCTAATAGATTATTTACAGCATATTATATACAACCAGCATTTTTTTTTACTAGAACTGCATTCAAAGGGTTAACACAGGCTTTAGAAGCTTCCCTGCCTGCAGAGCTGGCCACTTCCGAACTTCACGTAATGTTATCTTGTGTTCAATTCTATCAAGTGAGAAATGTAAACAAAGCCTTCTCTCACACTGCCGGGTCCCCTGAACAAAGTCAGACAAGCATAAATGCTTTCTGATGCTTTCTGATTACGTTAGAGGATGAATAAAGCAGTTATAACTAAAATGCAAAGTCAGCTCTCAGAGTAAAATAAGTGTACTTTAGGAACGTATAATTTCTAAATGAATAATAATACTTATGCACAAAAGCAACTATGCTAACCGTATAGCATATAAAAAGTAGGAAAACATGTTTTTATTGAATATTATGTCAGGGTTTTATACCGCTTTAACCCTCCCATGCCTAACCTTAACCTATCTCGCCATAGGCGCCAATATAAATAGTGGCTATAGGGCTTGATTCACTAAACCGTGATAACTCATATCAGGGCCGCTGTAGCCTTTTTGCCCGTGTTTACTCTGATAAGGCATGTTAACTTTGATAAGGTGTGATATTTGAGTTATCACGGTTTAGTGAATCAAGCCCCATAGCCGCTATCTATAAAGGCGCCTATGGCAGCACCCAAGTTTCTTACGACCACGGGCACCCAAATGTCACGCTTCAACAGGGAAGACTATTGGGGTGGCAAAATGTCAAAATGTAATACCTTCCTCCCTTTCTCAGACCAGTCTTTTTTTTTAAAGGATACCCGAAGTGACATAATGAGATAGACATGTGTATGTACAGTGCCTAGCACACAAATAACTGTGTTGTGTTCCTTTTTTTCGTTCTCTGCCTGAACGAGTTTCTTATCAGTGAGGGTCACACTGTAGTCACTTCCTGTCTGAGTCAGGACTGAGTCAGCCACTTACATACCTGATATTTAACTCTTTCAGGCAGAGAAAGAAAAAAAGGAACACAGCATAGTTATTTGTGTGCTAGGCGCTGTACATACACATGCCTATCTCATCATGTCACATGTCACTTTGGGTATCCTTTAAATGAATGACTACAGAAGATTGTGGATTACCATACCCAGACACAAGCGGCTGTGCTGAATTCCACAGATCCCCAGCGGTGGTGACAAAAGGGGAGCCACTGTGATTTGTCACTTGTCACCATCTGACTAAATAAATATTAGGAGGGTTTTCAGCTACACCTGTCTCAACTGGTTCCCGGCTCACACAGTGAGAAGCGCGAGGGGCTGGAGACACACACTGCCACTTCACATCTGCAGCTTCAAAAATAATTTTTCACTACCGTCAGCAGAGCTGGAATCTTCCTTTGTGTGTCTGCAATGTACCATAAAAAGCACGGCTCAGGCAAATATTAGTTTGTGCTGAACACAGGTAGAAGTGGATAAATATAGAGAAGAGCACGACTTGCTTAAGCATGCAATACCTTCACCAACTCTTTCACATATAAAAACTCCAGTCTCGCAGGGAGGAAAAGGGGAAAAAAAGTAAATCCCTTCAGTCCAGCTCAGTCTCTGCATTGGATGAATTAATGACAGATGTTATTTCATTTTCTTCAAACTTTTTTGGGTGCAAATTAAAGGAAATCCGAGACGTTATAAACAAAAGCAGTTATACTTACCTGAGGCTTCCTATAGCCTGCTGTGGGCTGGAGCTCCCTCAGTGTCCATTCGCTCCGATCCATTCCTCCGCTGTCCGGCCCGGACTGGGACTATTTGTCTCAGTGTACTATGTGCAGTGTTGATTGCATTAGTAAATTGCCCAATGAACTCATATCCATAGGGTAGGGGCAGGTTGCATTGCTTAAGAGTGGCTTCATCTGAGGGCCCCATAAAAGTTTTCTATGGGGCCTCATAATCTCTAGCTACGCCACTGATGGGGAGAACAATACCTGAGGCACTATAATGGGGAGTGCTATAACCGAAGCAATACAATAGAAAGAACAATACCTGAGGCACTATAATGGGGAGCGCTATAACTGAGGCAATACAATAGAAAGAACAATACCTGAGGCACTATAATGGGGAGCGCTATAACCGAAGCAATACAATAGAAAGAACAATACCTGAGGCACTATAATGGGGAGCACTATAACTGAGGCAATACAATAGAAAGAACAATACCTGAGGCACTATAATGGGGAGTGCTATAACTGAGGCAATACAATAGAAAGAACAATACCTGAGGCAATATTATGGGGAGTGCTATAACTGAGGCAATACAATAGAAAGAACAATACCTGAGGCACTATAATGGGGAGCGCTATAACTGAGGCAATACAATAGAAAGAACAATACCTGAGGCAATATTATGGGGAGTGCTATAACTGAGGCAATACAATAGAAAGAACAATACCTGAGGCACTATAATGGGGAGTGCTATAACTGAGGCAATACAATAGAAAGAACAATACCTGAGGCAATATTATGGGGAGTGCTATAACTGAGGCAATACAATAGAAAGAACAATACCTGAGGCAATATTATGGGGAGTGCTATAACTTCGGCAATACAATAGAATATTACTTTGCTGGCTATAGGGCAGGAGAACGGGCGTGAGCCAGAAACAGCAGTATGTCGCCATTAGCCAAGCAAAGCTTTCTGACATCCTGCTAATGCAATAAAAAGAGCATAAATACTTATGGGTGCTGCCAGCCTCCATCTTTTTTCTTTTGGATCGTTCACCCTGGAGTACGAGGGTCTTTTGGGCTTGGGCACACCAGTCCCCACTTTTTGTGAGTACCACTCCACTCCACTCCACTGTTTTTTACATAATTGTATCAACTGCTGTTCAGAAAATGCTTTTAAAAACAAGGAAAACCCTGAGAATATCCTATAAGTAGATGGACAAGTCCAAAACCTGTCGGTTCTGTCAGATTTTAACTTCTTACTTTTTTTGTAGTGGTCCTTTAACAATAGTATAGTTAACATCACAAAAAATGGTTTGAATTATCATATAGCCCCAAATGTATGAGTGAATATGAGTGTGTGTGTGTGTGTGTGTGTGTGTGTGTGTGTGTGTGTGTGTGTGTGTGTGTGTGTGTGTGTGTGTGGTGTGTGTGGTGTGTGTGGTGTGTGTGGTGTGTGTGGTGTGTGTGTGTGTGTGTGTGTGTGTGTGTGTGTGTGTGTGTGTGTGTGTGTGTGTGTCTGTGTGTGTGTGTCTGTGTGTGTACAGTGTGTGTCTGTGTGTGTATGTGTGTCAGTGTGTATATCTATATGTTTACAGTATCTGTCTGTGTGCATCCCTGTGACACTGTGTGTGTGTTAGTGTATATGTGACTTCATATGTGTGGTTAAAAGTGTGTGTGTGTCCACATGCATGTTACTCTGTGACATGTATGTCTGTCAGCCTGTCTATGGATAAGTGTCTGTGTTTATACCGCAATTGTCTTAGTGTGCATGTCATATTCCATATTTATTATACACGTATTATGAGTCTTTCTGTTTGTGTGTCTGTGTATTGTATGTGCAATTCTGCAAGTGTGTACATGCGTGTCTGTGTATTTGTTTGCTTTTCTGCATGAGTGTGTGTGTGTATGTGTATCTGTGTATCTGTGTGCATTTCTGCCTGTTGGTGTGTGTGTTTGTGTGCATTTCTGTGCGCGTGTGTGTGTGTGTGTGCGTGTGTTTATACTTGTGTGCATTTCTCGTACGTGTGTCTGTGTATTGTGCGTACATTTCTCTGTGTGTGTGTGCATGTGTGTTTGCATTTCTGCTTGTGTGTGTCTTTGTATAGTGTGTGCATTTCTGCGTGTCTGTGCATTGTGTGTGCATTTCTGCTTGTGTGTGTCTGTGCATTGTGTGTGCATTTCTGCTTGTGTGTGTCTGTGTATTGTGTGTGCATTTCTGCGTGTCTGTGCATTGTGTGTGCATTTCTGCTTGTGTGTGTCTGTGTATTGTGTGTGCATTTCTGCGTGTGTGTGTCTGTGCATTGTGTGTGCATTTCTGCTTGTGTGTGTGTCTGTGCATTGTGTGTGCATTTCTGAGTGTCTGTGTATTGTGTGTGCATTTCTGCTTGTGTGTGTCTGTGTATTGTGTGTGCATTTCTGCTTGTGTGTGTCTGTGTATTGTGTGTGCATTTCTGCTTGTGTGTATTTGTGTATTGTGTGTGCATTTCTGCTTGTGTGTATCTGTGTATTGTGTGTGCATTTCTGCGTGTCTGTGTTTGTGTATTGTGTGTGTATTTCTGCGTGTCTGTGTCTGTGTATTGTGTGTGCATTTCTGCTTGTGTGTATCTGTGTATTGTGTGTGCATTTCTGCGTGTCTGTGTTTGTGTATTGTGTGTGTATTTCTGCGTGTCTGTGTCTGTGTATTGTGTGTGCATTTCTGCGTGTCTGTGTATTGTGTGTGCATTTCTGCTTGTGTGTGTCTGTGTATTGTGTGTGCATTTCTGCTTGTGTTTGTCTTTGTATTGTGTGTGTGCATTTCTGCTTGTGTGTGTGTCTTTGTATTGTGTGTGCATTTCTGCGTGTCTGTGTATTGTGTGTGCATTTCTGCGTGTCTGTGTATTGTGTGTGCATTTCTGCTTGTGTGTGTCTGTGTATTGTGTGTGCATTTCTGCTTGTGTTTGCCTTTGTATTGTGTGTGTGCATTTCTGCTTGTGTGTGTGTCTTTGTATTGTGTGTGCATTTCTGTGTGTCTGTGTATTGTGTGTGCATTTCTGCTTGTGTGTGTGTGTTCACTCTTGAACTATCTGGGCAAGCTATCAGCTGCCACAGTCACTGAGTTGTTAGTAGCGAGGGGGACGGTGAGCCAAGAGAAATCAGTAACTTAATTTGTTACAGATCCATCTAGCACAAAAATAGATTTGAGGTTTCAAAGGGATTTATATTCTCCTCCAAATAAGACGCCAGAGTTTGTGGCTGACACGTATTAGATTACAGAGCACCGTGTAATCCACTACAGTACTAATTTGTTGCTAACAGATGTGAATCACAAAACAACATCTTCACGCTCTCAATCAGTCTAATAAACGGCTAAAATATGTAACGGGCTGCAGAGTACGATATCGCTAGGAAAAATGAGGAGTGGAAATCGGATTTGCAAATAAGGCAAATCTGTCCATTTCAAGTTTTATTGGCAAATCATTGGCAACTCTGCATATGAGGCAAAATAAAAAAAAATCCTTAACGCGAACCTGAAACGAAAATAAATTTATAAGATCTTGAATTATATGTGTAGTACAGCTAAGAAATAGAACATTAATAGCAAATTAAATAATCTCATATTGTTTCCAGTACTGGAAGAGTTAAAAAAAACTTCAGTTGCTATCTATGAAAAAGAGCTTCTCTGAACTAAGTTGGGTCCAATACAGTCCTGTTTTCTGAAACACTTAAACAACCAAGAAACAGTGAGAGACAGCTCAGATAAGGTTTTACTGCAGGAAAGTTCAAAGGGTCATTATTTCTGCTTTGTTTAATAGCTTAAAATGATGATATAATGAATTGGTTGTGTACTATGAATAATTACTAGAAGATTAGTAGCAAAGAAAATATTCTCATATTTTTATTTTCAGTTATATAGTGTTTTTTCTAACATTGCATCATTCTCTAATATGTGCATTTTACACAACACTGAGCATTCTAAATGTTTTTACAGAGCAGGCTGTGAACTATTGACCTCTCCTCTGGCAGAGAAAAAGAAAATCCTTGACTGAAAACTCAGATAACAACCTTCAGAACTCAGAGCTTTCTGCGACTTTGAAAATCGTAGAGCTTGGCTTTTTTGCATAGATAACAACTGGAGTCTCTGAACTCTTCCTGTACTAGAAACAATATTAGACTTATGTCTCTGCTCCTAATGTTTTATTTCGATTCTGAGCTGTACTACACATACAAATCATTATATCATAATTTTTTTTTTCGCTTCAGTGTCTCTTTAAAAGACAGAGTGTGGTTTTAAAACTGCAACTGTGACAGTATGATGCAATGTTATAAAAAATAAAACAATATACCTGAAAATAAAAATGAGACTCTTTTCTTTGCTACTAATGTTTTTTTCATTATCCGTACTACACATACAATGAAATCATTTTTTTTTTTGCTTCAGGTTTGCTTTAAAGAGAAACTTTACTGAACATAGCTTAATGAATAAAATTGCTTATTTTTAACAATATTACTTTATAAATTATTTAGTCAATGCTTGTCCATTGTAAAATCTTTCCTCTCCCTGATTTACATTACTAATATGGTACTTTGACTATCAGCTCCACCCGTCACCTATCACAATGTGCGGTGCGCAATGCATACTCTGAAAAACATAGATCCGTGCATCAAGTTCAACCAGAAAAATGAATACGTTCCCCTTCGTCATAGACAGTGTATAGTCTCTAAAAGAGTAAGGCCTCGCTGCCACTAGAAAGTTCTAAAGGGTACATTGTCCCCAAAGAAACCCATGTAAAAAAAAAAATAAAAAATTACAAAGTCCAAGAAAACCCCGGTATGGATGGAAGGTATGATGGACGCTGCGTTACCATCATGTGATGTCCATCTTCTGTGACCTGCAGGATTATGTACCCATGATGGCTACTTTTCTATTGGTTTCGAGGTCATTTCTTTATTAATTGCCCCCTTCTCCACAACACAAGACTGTGCTCTAGACTCTATAGCACAGTCTTGTGTTGTGGAGAAGGGGGCAACTAGAGGCTAGAGCAATGTTTCCCAACCCTGTCCTCGGGGCCCACCAACAGTGCATGTTTTGTAGAAATCCACAGAGTAACCAAGTAGCTCAGGGTGACCCAAACCACCAAGAATGTATAGGGGGATAAAAGAGACCGAAAAGACCTCCTACTAAAACCACAGAGGTAGATAATCAGCTCTGCTGAGACACTAATTACCTCACCTGTGCAGGTTTGTTGTTTTCTGCAAAACGTACTGTTGGTGGGCCTTGAGGACAGGGTTGGAGAACTATGCTGAAGAGCGCTCAAGAACGCAAGTGACCGCTCTCACCCAAGCCACAGCTTCTTCAACCCACTTCCATCAGGCAGGAGGCTTTGGGCCATTTCCACCTGGACCTGCTAGACACAGGAACCCTTTCTTCCCCTCGGCCGTCAGCCTCCTGAACTCACTCCACATTCTTACACCCCCCGCCCCACCACCTGCTGAGCTGCAGCCAGCGCAGTGTATTCCGTCAACCATACAACTGGCCCAGAATGACTAACTGATTAGACTTTCACTGTGCCAATTTTTGTAGTGTTTTGTATGATGTATAGTGTCAGTTGCTGCACGTTTTCTGTCATTTTCCTAAGCTGCTTCTTTTTTGGTCCTGTAACTGCATGTTGAGTGCCTACCCATCTATCTCTATCCTCCACTTGAGTCATGTATTGTGCCAAACCCAATTCCGGGTAGGGCCCAGTCATGCTTGGTAACAAAAATGATTCTGATTCATCATAATAAAGAAGTGTGGGGTGGAGGAGATGGGGGAGGGGGCGGGTTGTTTCAGTGGGTTCTCCACCCCAACCAAAGTTTTTACAATGCAAATTGTCCCTGTTCAATATACAGCTTTACTTCTGTCATCTGATTTGGTAACAAAGTATTGAAAGGCGACAACTAAAATAAGGCAATCAACAGGAACGCGCTACTTTTAGAATGAAGGTGTGAAATGAAAACTCTGTGCAATGTGAATGTTTGCATTGGTGGTCTCCTGTTTTCAGCACACGCCCAGCTGAACCCCCCACCCCGCCCTTCTCTCTCTCTGGCCTGTTGAGTTCTAACCAAGAGCACATGTTCCAGCCACCTGCCCCATGCCTCACTCTGTTCCTCATCAGTTGTCAAGTAAAAGCATATGTTTTAAGCACATTTAATGGAAATACAACCCCCTTTTTAATACATTGACAGGATTCAATATACAAACTGCAAACACAATTTTCCATATTACACAGCGAAGGCCATTCTATGGGGACATCTGTGCTGGGATTATATTGGCATGCAACCTTAGCAGACATCTAAACATGTCTCAGGACGTGTTGTTGGGTCCCAGAAACAGACCGTTTTGTTTGACTCTTTATTTATACAGCAGGGATTGGGGGGTTGGGTGGGGGGGTATACAGGCCTGTATCAGCAGCGGGCTGGGGGATTCTGGGAACAGAACACTCAGCAATAAACACTGCCTAAACACTGAAAGAGGATTGTTTGAACCGGGCTAGCCGCAGAGCCAAGATTCCGTCCGGGGAGCATTATAACAGTGAGGGAATGGATTTAACCTTATTAGCGGCATTCTGCTGGGATCACCAACATTTTTCTTTCAGACTTTTTTTGCCGAATATTGTTATAAATAAATAAAACCTGCTGGAGATTTCTAACAGCGTTGTCCAGCTAGAGCAGATGGGCCTTTCCCATAGTCCACATAGCGGGTCAGATGGGTAGTGATGCAACCATTTTGCCACTGAGATGGCATTGCAAGAGACGGGTGTAAGTGTCAATCATGGGGGGCCCCTGCAAAGATTCTACTCCCCCCCCCCTTCCCCACACACGTACTGTATATACTTGACTATAAGTCTAGAAATGTAGGTTTGACTCACTAAATAAAATTATAGGGGTCGACCTATACACAAGTTACAAGCAACACTGAGCACACTGAGTAATGTGAGTACTGTTAATGACATTCCCAGTTGCAGCAATTTACCCAGTGGTAAGTGACACTTTCTTGAAAAAGGAAATGCCAGGAAAGCACAGGTCTGACATTCCTGGCCACAGCAATTAACAGGGAAAGGGGGGGGGGGGACTACTGGGCTGCAGGGAGGGGGGTGAATAATTGCTGCACTTGGGGGCCTGTAGGGGTTATTGGTTGCACTTAAGGGACAGGAGAGGTTAATGGCTGCAACACTGTATGCAGTGCAGTCATTAACCTCTCCCAGTCCCCAAGTGCAGCTGTTAATTCTTCCTGGTCCCCAAGTGCAGCCATTAACTTTGCTGGGTAGACTTATACTTGAGTCAATAAAAATTCCAGATTAAGAGGGTCAAATATTAGAGTCGACTTATACAACATGTATTTGAGGATATACGGTAGTATGTATCTACCACAGCTGGGCCCAACTGCCAAGGGTTTTTATAATACCATGACCCCCCCAACATGCTGATAACAGGGTGGCCACCATGATGAGTATGCCGAAAACACCTGCTCTGGATGGGGGATCTGTATTATTGTACTGGAGGGGGGAGGGGTAAAAAGGCCCAAATACACCTGCTCCACCAGCACTTTTATCACGCATTTTTGCAAAATTTAGGTCACAAAATTGACCATTATTACGCATCACTATTTTTGATCATTGCGGTCATTATGACAGTGATTCCCAAATTGTGCTCCTCAGATAATTGGTGTGCCACGAGTCTGAAATAAGTGCTCCCCAGAAAAATGACGGGCTATATGTCCGTGATAACTGCTCCTCGGATAACTGGTGGCACATATGTCTGCTGATAAGTGTTCCTCAGATAACTGGTGGGCCATATGTCCAAAAGTGTTCCTCCGATAACTGGTAGGCCATGTGTCTACGATAAGTCCTCCTCAGATAACTGGTGGGCCACGTGTCTGTGATAAGTTCTCCACAGATAACTGGTGGGCCACATTTCCGTAAAAAACTGCTCCTCAGATAACTGGTGGGCTACAGGTCTGTGAAAAGTGCACTTCAGGTCATGTGCCATGCAATAAGTACTGCTCAGATAACTGGTAGGCCATGTGTCTATGATATGTGCTCCAGTCCTCAGATATCTGGTGGGCTACATGCCTGTGATAAGTGCTCCTTAGTTAACTGGTGGGCCATGTGTCAGTGATAAGTGCTCATCAGATAACTGGTGGGCCACCAGTCTGTGATAAGTGCTCCTCAGAAAGAGTTTTTATAATGTGCACTGGGGTCAGTAAAGCTCTGGAGCTTAGAGCTAGTTCCACTGCCTGCAGCCAAGACAAGTCTGATTCTTGTTAGATAAGATCCGGAACTGGAGTGGAGCCAGAGTTAAGATTCTGAAGCAGAGCTAAGATAAATTATTGCAGTAATGTTACTGCACTTGTAGAATGAAAGGAAAAGTGAAATGCTATATGTGATCCTATTTGTATTTGCATTAACAGTAAAAGTTAGGAAGTATACATATCCCTCCTGGAGCATGTCCTGTCGGTTGCAGTGGAGCTGCAACTGAGCATTTTTGATTTCTCTGCCTGCATTTGGTTGCTTAGTTTTGATTGCATTCACTATGAGTCTCATTGCTATCTGCAATCACTCTGCAGTTCAGAGTAGCTCAGGATGTTGTCATGAATTCACCTACAGTATGGCTTGTGCAGTTGAACTGCAGCCAGACAGCTATGGATTTCGTACATGCATGTGGTTGCATAATTTGGCATGCATTTGTAATGAGAGTCCTTTCCATTCACAGGCAGCTTGCAGCCTTCAATCAGCCTAACACAGGATTGCGTGATTACTATTCAGTTGTGTGGGAATTTGCATATCTGCTCTCATTGGCTGATGTCCATAGAAAAGCCTGCTTCTCCTCTCACACTTTGCCCTTCATAGCGTTCAGCTTTGCCATAGTTGATTGCTGGGTCCCTTGTATAAAGTTTGAATAATGTATTGCATTACCTTGCTTTGTCTGCTTGGACGTTCACTGCCCCCGCAGGGATAAGGTGAAGTCTTTTCCTATCCTGACAGTTTGGAGACTGCCTTCACCACATTGGTGACTGGTAGGATTCTTGCTTGTCCTGTTTCTGTGAACGTAACTATAGGCTGCAGTATCTATTAGTTACGATCCTACTTGTTTGTCTTGTCCGTGCCAGTGTGGATGTTTGCTATCGATGGGGCAGCAATTAGATTGGCAAGCATTCCGTCTGTCTCTCTGTTGTCTGTCCTTGTTACTCAGTGTGGTGGACATCAGATGCTTAGCGCTGCAGTCGCACTGAGCAACCATTGTGTCTTTTTATCTGGAAAGCATTCCGTCTGTCTGTCTGTTGTCTGTCTTGTTACTCAATGTGGTGGACATCAGATGCTCAGTGCTGCAGTCGCACTGAGCAACCATTGTGTTTTGTTTATTGTGGCGGTTATCGGAAGCTCAGAGCTGCGGTTGCTCTGAGCAATCTTGCTCGCTTGTTCATAGCTCCTGGTGTGATTTGTGTACTTCCTCCACAAGAACATTCCACTCTACTACCTAATATCACCCAGCTGCATAGTCTTGTCGTCTCTGGAGGTACTCTGGTTTTCTCGGCCTCAGCCGATATACCTTGCACAGTAAGACCTGGGGGTAACCGAAGTCAGGAGACATATTCCGTGTCCAGTTCAAGTCTACAGGTGAAGACATGGGCCAAGCTCAGAGCTATAGCAATAGATTGGGTTATAGTGGCTGAAAGAAAACAGGAGATCTGCCAGGCATTGCAGGAAGTTAAAGCAAATGAATGCAAGCTACAAAAAAGGTTCTGGATCCCAAAGAGGTTTCCCAGTCCTCTTTCCATGCGTTCAGTCCACCACTGTCTCTCATTCAAATTTTGCACATTTGGAAGTACTAGGGTCCTCTAATTTTCTGTGCGCTTGGTCCACTGATGTCCCACGTTCAAAATTGGTGCCTTCAGAACTCCGCGGAAGGCTTTGGAAGTTCTGGGGTCCCAGATTTCTTCTCAAAATGAATTACTCCGTACTGCGGACAGGCGAGTTTCCGCTCCTGAATGCACAGAATGGAGCTTTTGTCATTGGAAATACTCAGGGATGTGAGACCTTCTGAAGGCTGCCGGGGGAGGGCCGAAAATGTATTCGACTAAGTTGGTTAATGAATTTTACAAGGGCCCGGCAGTGAAACAAGGGGATGGAGAGATGATCTGTAAGGCATTATAGGATCTTGCCCTCCCTTCTTAAACAAGATGAGGTCTCATCTGTCCCTCCCTCCCCCCCAAATAGTGCAGCAAGAACCTTTCTTCTCCCTCCCTGCCCCATCACTATCACCTCTCTAAAGAGACGATGTAACAACATTTTCAGCCTTATTTCTTCTATCCTATAAGTTCCTATACCTGTTTTAATGTGGTCTGGATTACTGCAGCCTATTCTAGTTGCACTGTCTTTGTAATATATCTAATCTTGTTTTCTTTGTCGAGCTTTGTCAACCCAGAGAGGAAGGAGCTGCCTCTGCTGTGATAGGGAGAAGTTATGCACGCCCCCTCCAGGCTTTGTGTGTGAGCTTTGTTTATTGCAGTTTGTGAGGCTGAGGGGGAAGGGAGCTGCTGCCTGCGACTAATCCCAGACTGGTGTGCAGATAATTCACTATGTAATAAAACTTGTAGTATACTGTAACATGAGATATATATGTATATATGTAATATATATATATATATATATATATATATATATATATATAATACATACACACATATATTAGTGTGTGTGTGTGTGTGTGTGTGTGTGTGTGTGTGTGTGTGTGTGTGTGTGTGTGTGTGTATATGTACAGGATCTTCTCAAAAAATTAGCATATTGTGATAAAGTTCATTATTTAACCACTTGAGGACCCACCCTTTACCCCCCCTTAAGGACCAGCGCTGTTTGTTTGGATCTGTGCTGGGTGGGCTCTGCAGCCCCCAGCACAGATCCGCGGCCACACAGAGCGATCAGATCGCCCCCCTTTTTTCCCCACTAGGGGGATGATGTGCAGGGGGGGTCTGATCGCTCCTACCTGCAGGCATGTTGCGGGGGGGGCACCTCAAAGCCCCCCCCGCGGCGACATTCTCCCCCCTCCCTCTCCTACCTGCTCCCCCCGGAGATCTGGGCTGCACAGGACGCTATCCGTCCTGTGCAGCCAGTGACAGGCTGTCTTCTGTCACATGGCGGCGATCCCCGGCCGCTGATTGGCCGGGGATCGCCGATCTGCCTTACGGCGCTGCTGCGCAGCAGCGCCGTACAAATGTAAACAAAGCGGATTATTTCCGCTTGTGTTTACATCTAGCCTGCGAGCCGCCATCGGCGGCCCGCAGGCTATTCACGGAGCCCCCCGCCGTGATTTGACAAGAAGCAGCCGCTCGCGCGAGCGGCTGCTTCTTGATTAATTAAGCTGCAGCTGGCGACGCAGTACTGCGTCGCTGGTCCTGCAGCTGCCACTTTGCCGACGCACGGTATAAGCGTGCGGTCGGCAAGTGGTTAATGTAATGTACTGATAAACTTAAGACTTTCATATATTTTAGATTCAAATACAGACAACTGAAGTAGTTCAAGCCTTTTATTGTTTTAATATTGATGATTTTGGCATACAGCTCATGAAAACCCAAATTTCCTATCTCAAAAAATTAGCATATTTCATCCGACCAATAAAAGAAAAGTGTTTTTAAAACAAAAAAAGTCAACCTTCAATTAATTATGTTCAGTTATGCACACAATACTTGGTCGGGAATCCTTTTGCCAAAATGACTGCTTCAATGCGGCGTGGCATGGAGGCAATCAGCCTGTGGCACTGCTCAGGTGTTATGGAGGCCCAGGATGCTTCGATAGCGGCCTCAAGTTCATCCAGAGTGTTGGGTCTTGCGTCTCTCAACTTTCTCTTCACAATATCCCACAGATTCTCTATGGGGTTCAGGTCAGGAGAGTTGGCAGGCCAATTGAGCACAGTAATACCATGGTCAGTAAACCATTTACCAGTGGTTTTGGCACTGTGAACAGGTGCCAGGTCGTGCTGAAAAATGAAATCTTCATCTCCATAAAGCTTTTCAGCAGATGGAAGCATGAACCCACTTTTGAACCAGAAACAGCGGCAGAAGCGCCTGACCTGGGCTACAGAGAAGCAGCACTGGACTGTTGCTCAGTGGTCCAAAGTACTTTTTTCGGATGAAAGCAACTTTTACATGTTATTCGGAAATCAAGGTGCCAGAGTCTGGAGGAAGACTGGGGAGAGGGAAATGCCAAAATGCCTGAAGTCCAGTGTCAAGAACCCACAGTCAGTGATGGTCTGGGGTGCCATGTCAGCTGCTGGTGTTGGTCCACTGTGTTTTATCAAGGGCAGGGTCAATGCAGCTAGCTATCAGGAGATTTTGGAGCACTTCATGCTTCCATCTGCTGAAAAGCTTTGTGGAGATGTAGATTTCATTTTCCAGCACGACCTGGCACCTGCTCACAGTGCCAAAACTACTGGTAATTTACCAGTGGTAAATGGTTTACTGACCATGGTATTACTGTGCTCAATTTGCCTGCCAACTCTCCTGACCTGAACCCCATAGAGAATCTGTGGGATATTGTGAAGAGAAAGTTGAGAGACGCAAGACCCAACACTCTGGATGAGCTTAAGGCCGCTATCGAAGCATCCTGGGCCTCCATAACACCTGAGCAGTGCCACAGGCTGATTACCTCCATGCCACGCCTCATTGAAGCAGTCATTTCTGCAAAAGGATTCTCGACCAAGTATTGAGTGCATAACTGAACATAATTATTTGAAGGTTGACTTTTTTTGTTTTAAAAACATTTTTCTTTTATTGGTCGGATGAAATATGCTAATTTTTTGAGATAGGAAATTTGGGTTTTCATGAGCTGTATGCCAAAATCATCAATATTAAAACAATAAAAGGCTTGAACTACTTCAGTTGTGTGTATTTGAATCTAAAATATATGAAAGTCTAATGTTTATCAGTACATTACAGAAAATAATGAACTTTATCACAATATGCTAATTTTTTGAGAAGATCCTGTATATATATATATATATGTATCTATCTATATATACACATACATCACTTCCTGGTTATCGGCCATGTTTTTTGTTTGTAAACAATGCCTAAAACTGGTGATTAACAGCCAGGATCGCTGCGGGGAGCGGCGGTAAAGGCAAAGAGGGATCCAGGAGATCACGGTGACTCGATTGGTATGTTTTTTTATTGTACAAATCGGACAGTACAGACTCTCTTTAAGATTGTTATTCTTGGTGAGGAGATGGGGGCCAACATGATTCCTTCCTTCATCTCCTTGAGCCCTCTCCTTTTCTTTCCCATTATTAGCAGTATAAGTGCAGCAGTGGTACTGGAGCTCACTATCTCTGTATCTGCCATCTCTCCTCTGCCCCACTCTTTGTCTCAATCTCCTGCACATCAATGTAATCACATGGGCCTCGATTCAAAAAGGCGTGCTAACTTAGTTAGCACGCCTAAAGGCTTTAGACGTGCAAACTAGGGTGCTATGTGGTTTGCACGTCTAAAATCCTTATTGATCGCGCGTAAAGTTTATAAATGTAATAAATAAATAAAATAAATGAAATGCTTTAATTACATGCAATTATTAACTCATATATGAAAACTGACGTTTTAGGGGCACCTGGTGCGACGTTATAGTCGCAACCGGTGCGTCGTTCCACGTGCACCGCACAGCGCTAAACTTTGCTCGCGAGTGCATATTAGCGTGCGCAAACTACCTTCAGGCGTGCTAAGGGACTTTTCACAGGCATGCTAAAACTTAGCACCCTTTTGTGAATGAAGCTCATGATGTGCAGGAAGAGTCGGGCCAGGAAGCAGGGCACGGACAGCTGCAGCGGAGGTAGGGTAGGAGACACTGTACAATCTGGAGGAGGTAAGAGGCTCCAGCGTTTGCACCACAGCTGTGATTCTCTGCAGATACTGGTGGAGTAAGTGAAGGGGGAGGTAGGACGGGGGAAAGGAGAGAAGGTGGGGTCCCCTCCTTACATCCCTTCCAGAAACTAGTGCATCAGTTGCCTCAGCCTTGGCCCGGCCCTGCTTTGTGCTGATGTAAATGTCAACATAACATACAGTACATATGTGTACAACCCTTAAAGGAAAACTATGAGATTAAAAAGTACCGCTATGGGGTCCTCCTTTCAGGAGGGGAAAGCCTCTGGATCCTAAAGAGGCTTCCCCCATCCTCCTCTGCAGTCTCGTCCAGTGATGGGACTTGGGAAAGTCAGCTTGTCAGCCCTCGTCGACACTTGCGCATGCGCATTAGCTCTGTCCTGCTCGGCTTTGTTCGGAGATAGCCGGGCCACGTCAGGTCCATGCGACTGCGCAGGCACGAGCCATCTACGCAGTCGCACAGACCCAGTTGGGCCTGGCTAGTTCCACCAGAGCTTGAATGGGACCGAGCTGGAGGCCACCTTTCAGAGATCCCAGTGCTGGAACGAGGCTGCAGAAGAGAGACTTCCCCCTCCTTAGGTGAGTACCCCATAGGGGCACTTTTAAATCTCACAGTTTTACTTGAGTATCTCATATACTAGCACTCATTAAAGTTGACTTTAACTCTTGCACAGGACAGAAGGAAAACAGAGAGAAATAAACCCTGTATGTATTTAGAGAATTTAGCCTGTCTAATTCCCCCTCATCTGTGACTAATCACCACCGTAATTTGATCTCTCAGCTGTGTCAGCTCAGGAATCTCCTCTGCCATGGCAGAACAACTAATTTGCAAACACAGGATGTTAATAATATTTCTGCTTCCATGACAGCAGGAAGTAGACACACTGCAGATTTATTGCAGGATTTGTATCAGCTGTATCAAAGAAATGTTTTCCTGTAAAGGTTATTATGCGGTAGCTTATCTTTTAGGCCTCTTTCACACCAAGACGTTGCGTTTTAGGGGACGTTAAGATCGCATAATGTGCCCCTAACCCAATGCATGGTGGTGTTGAAGTTGGAGGTCAGATTGAGCCAGGTTATGCGGCTCTTGGTGCTTTTTCTATCTATACTGATAGAACAGCCGCTCCAGGATAGTGATGGGAAGTCCGGATCTTTTCAAGGATTCGGATGATTTGAATCGGAACATTGAAAAGATCCGGATCTTTGAACCAAATCATTTGAATCATTTTACTAGGGAAGCAGACTGGGGGTGAAATGACTAGCAGGACAGGACTTTCCCTGCACTGTACATTCTGTATGTTCTTGTTTCTTCCAGACAGACATCCACTGTGAACCGAATCGTTCATTGTGATGATCCGGATGACTCGACTCACAAAAAAGATCCGGATCAAATGAATGATTCATTCATGATCCGGACAACACTATGAGTCCAGGTTACCTCACCACAGTGCAGTGAATATTAATTAGCCATGTGGCTAGTCACTGAGCATGTGCAAGCAGTCTAACGCAGCTAAAGCCCAGTATAATGCACAGCATGCTGCACTTTCCCA